>NC_058130.1:283298894-283361322 GCF_016433145.1 Gracilinanus agilis | reverse complement strand
TATATATATATATATATATACACATGTGTGTTGTTTTTATGCCCCATGTGAATTCTTGCTAATCATTAATTTGGTCCAGTTTTTACCTTCCCTAAAGCAAAATCTTTGGATTCACTTATTAACATTAATCTAAGGGCTTTCATCTCATTCTAGACTGGCTTAGCTACATCTTTCTTACCTTTCTAGCCAACACTACCCCTATCAAACTGCCTAACTTATTCTATAATCCAATAATTTTCTCTCTTTCCTAGCTTTGTGTAATCTACAAGTCTGAAAACCATTTCTGTCTTCATCCTGATACAAATGTTGAACAGTATAGGAAAAATAGTTTTCTTTCACCAAAAAAAAAATTATTTAGGCTTCATATACCAGTCACTCTTAGCCACTAATTTAAGAACTTCAGATATTTTACCATTTCCCTAACCAGTCACAAGTCAGGATTTTGAGAGAATAGGGGAGTGTGTAATTGACTTCTGAAGAATCAAGAAAATTCTAGGGATATAATTTTTACTAAAAAACCTATAAGGAGGGCATTAGCAAAGAGATCTTTTAAAAAATACTATAAAAGTATCTATCTAAAATTAAAATCTAGCATTATATGCAATAGAGAAGTACTAGAAGCCTTCCTAGTTAATAAAAGAATAAAATGGAGCAACTAGATAGCTCAGTGTATAGAGTGATAGGCCTGGAGTCAAGAAGACCTGAGCTCAAATCTTCCTTTAGTCACTTACTAGCTGTGTGACCTTGAGCAAGTCACTTAACCTTTTTTACCTTAATCTATTGAAGAAAATGGCAAACCACTCCAATATTTTTGCTAAGAAAAGCACATGCAAAATATGGTTCATAGTGTAATGAAGAGTCATATATGACTAAATGACTGAAAAGTTACAACAAAATAAGGATATCTCTTTTCCCTGACATTATTTGACCCAGTTCTAGAAATAATAGCAATGGAACTAAGACAAAAAGAAATTAAAGTCATAAGGATAGTCAAGGAGGAAACAAAACTATCCCTACTCTAAAAATCCTAGAAAATTAGCATAAAAATCAGAAATAGCAAAAAAATCATAGAAATCAGAGGAAATGAATAGCTTAAATAAATAGGAGATTAAAAGTGAGCCCACAAAAAAGGATACATAAGCAAATACACATACATTCACATATCAGAATCTAGAAAGGAATAATAAAAATGTATGTTTCACTCAAAACAAATACAAAATGTATAAAATATCTGGGAGGCAACTATTGAAAGTATATTGATATTTGAATAGCTACAATTTAAAAAAATTTTCAGAAAAATTTTCCTTGGTCTTTCTCTCCCTCTCCCCCCACCAACCTCCCCATAGACAACTATAGCTACAATTTTAAAAATATACCTTTTAAACAAATAAAGAATAACAAATAATTGGAGGGATAATTAGTGTTCATAACTGGAAAATATGAATATAATGAAAATTACAGTACTACTAAAATGAATTCACAGAAATTTGTGTTAACATCAATCAAACTATCCAGGAAAAACTTTATATAGCTAGATAAAATTCATTTGGAGGAACAAAAATATGAAAAAATGTAGGAAGAAAAGAATAGCACTTCCAGATCTCAAACTGTATCATAAAGCAATAATCCTTAAAATTATTCAGTGCTCTTTAAAAAAATAGAAGAGTATAACAATGGAGCAGACTAGAAAAGAATCAGAAGTAATTTAATTCAGGTAACTCAGTGTTCAAACAACCTGAAAATACAAATCACCTAGGAAAAAGCTCCCAATTTGATATAAATCGCCAAGAAAATTGTCTGATAGTGATTAGGTTTAGACCAACATCCTACCCTTTATACAAGGGTAAATTCAAAATGAAAGCAACCTAAGTATATATGTTTATGCCACAAATAATGAAGATTATATTTTTTCACAGCTATGGCAAAATAAAAGGAAAAGATGACTACGAAATAACAAACAGATAATTTTGATTACATGACTGAAAAATTTTGTTCGCATAAACAAAACTAATGCAACTAGAATAACAATAGACACAGACAACTGAGAAAAATATTTTTAGGAAGTATCTGATAAAAAATCTGATATAAGATATATGGGGGATTAATACAACTATTGAATAGAATCATTCCCTAATAGATTAGAAGCCAAAGGATTTGAACAAAAGTTCTGAGAAGAATTGCAGCCTGTTAATCTTATGAATGAATACTCCAAATCGCCAATAAGAGAAATACAAATTAAAACAACTTTTAGGTTTCGTTTCACAGTATATTGATAAAGATGTCAAAAGATAGGTTTAAACAATGTCTGAAAAGTCATGGAAAGACAAGTACGTTAATGAATTACTGATAGTACAGATCTAACCATTCTTAAAAGTAATTTGAAATTATGTGAAGAAAGTGACTAAAATGTCTTTATCCCCTGGCTCAAAGATTTTACTGCTAGATTTATATTCCCAAGGAGGTCTGAGTGGGAATATAAAAGAAAAGACAATACTTCTGCAAGTTGTTTTTTTTTTTTTTGTAGTAGTAAAGAACTAAGAGAGAGTAAATGCCCATGAAATATGATGAATACAGAGAAGCATGAGAAGACATATGGGCTTTCCTTATTTCACCTTGCATCATATCCTATATCTTCCTATATGTATGTGCGCATATATAATCACATGTATATGATTAAAACATTCTAAATATACAGCAATAATAATAAAACAATAAAAACAATACAATGAAATTAAAATAACAAAAATTGGCCTCAAAGGAGAGATATATCAAACTCCCTTTCACCCTTTCTCTACATCTTTGAAGAGATGACTGACAAGGGGTCTATAATACCAAATAAAAAATATAAATCAGAATTTTTTATATGGTAGTTAGTTTTGTTGAACTGTTTTTTCCTCTTTTTTATTCTTTATTATATGGAATTACTATCTGAGAGGGGTATCAAAATGTCTTTTTAAAAGAAAAATATCAACAAAAATGAATTAAAAAAAAAATATATATATATTCTAGATGCTCAGTATAGTGTTTGGCATATAGTAGGCATTATATAAATGCTTATTCCCTTCCCCTTCTCTACTTTACTACCTTTTCTACCCTTCCCTCACAAGTATATTTGAGGTATTGGTAATATAAAAATAAAAAATGAAACAAAACAAGATCTTTAAGCATCATTCACTTAAAGGAATAATACTCTTACATTGCTTAGGAATCTTATATTACAACAACAGGTATTTACTTAAATGTACCAAGTATCTTATTGGACAATAAATGGACTTGAAGTTATTCCAGGCTATTAGATGCTATATAGCTTGGATTAAAGATGGGAACAGCAATTTTAGGAAAAGTTCCCAGTGACACTGAATACCCTCAAATAGCTGATAAGGTCTATACTTGGAAAGTTTCACTGGAAAATTATTCTAGTAAACCCTAGTAAATGTTAGGCAATTTTACCCAGAAGGAAGATAGTGAATTGAAGCTCAAGTTCCAACTCAGTTAGCTATTCTAAACCCAAGTTAAGCTTATATATTCTAATGGGCAGTTTGCACATTTCAGCAATAGCAGCCAGCTGGAAAGACTAATAAGTATGCACCATTTGCCTTGATTATTTGCACAAAGTAAAATGAACAAATAAAACTGATTTTGCAAGTTAAATTTGCTATTGTTCCAGTTTTATAATAGACACTTTCTTTTCAAGCAAGATTTCTCTCTGACTGAAGCAATTTGTTTATTTAGTGCCAACTTAAATACATAGCAAATAAATTTGCTTATTGTATTGAAAAAAAACATATTTGACCACATTAACTACCATAAAATATTCCTCACAATTCTCAAGACTCCTTTAAAATATAAACCTAATAAATTAACATTTAGTAGAGTATGTTCCTAAGGGATAAAGAAATCAAGGAAATTCCAAAACACTAATAATTTAGAGATTTTGTACAAAGGGCTTACTTGATTTGTAAATTTTGTTTCTACCTGGTTATTGAGAAGTAGAGAATAACTCTGGAGAAAATCCAAGTCAACAGAAATTAAATATCCTTGTCCTCTTTAAAAATTTGGTTTGTCATGACTAGATAGTCACTTCCATACAGGATTTTGAGAAGCACTACAGAGTACCTCATTCTCAAATATTCCTCCTTCCCCCTCAGATGGTACTTGTGTCAGTAGAGATTAATTTGGTCCCCCAGGGCTTAAATTTAAGACTCTCATAAGAAAATGCAGATCTCCAGGGAAAGGATAATACCTTAAGCATTGTTTTATAACAGAAAAATACTATTTGAAAGGAATATGAAAAAGATAACTGCAGCACAAGATGTGTTTATAGGCCTGTGGGTGATGGTTTTTTGAAAGGAGAAATAGGGCTATTAATTGGGTAAGCAGGGCTGCAAGGTCTCTACATGAGATGACTCATTTCCTTCTAAATATTAGTTTCACAATACACATAGAAATTCACAAATAGGCCCATTTAACAGAAACCAGGTAAAGTTTAAGAGGAACCTATGCAAAACAATACAAAGTGAAGAAGTTTTCCCAATGGAGCAAGGTAACTTAGCTCAACCAAAAGGAGTTCTAGATTTTTAACCAAGTAAAAATTCTTCAGGTCACTAGTAGAGCATGCTAGGGATAGGGATATGATGGAGGTTGCTAGTTTTTCTTATATAGGCTTTTCCCTAGAATCATATTTTCCCATTAGCAGCCTGAAGTGGGATTGGCATTGCCCATCTTCCATTTGAAAGCTAGCAACCAGAATCTTCCCAAGTCAGCTCATTCCATTTTAACCACCTCTAATTTGATTTTATGGAAGCTAATAAGTCATCTGGATCCTCTAGACCAGGGGTCGGCAACCTTTTTGGCCATGAGAGCCATAAATGCCACATTTTCTAAAATGTAATTTCGTGAGAGCCGTACAGTGCTCACAGTGTGCGCTCCTATAACAGCACCTAAAAAAAAATTGACTTTATGGCTCCTGCAGAAAGAGCCATATCTGGCCCTCAAAAGAGACAGATATGGCTCGAGAGCTATATGTTGCCGACCCCTGCTCTAGACCCATGATGGCAAATGAGAATTTGTTACTAGTAAACCAGAAGGACTCAGAGCAGAGCTGTTCCTCTCCCCCTGCTCATGCACCTGAGGACATTCCTCATTTCCCCTGCCCCTCTGCCCAGTAGCCAATGGGAGTGCTTCCTCTCCTATCTGGGGTAAGGTGCTGAGGAGGTGGGTGGGGGGAGGTTCACATGCTATGTGAGGAGGCAGTACAGATGGCTGTGGTGGGGCTGGAAAGGAGCTAGGTTTGAGAGGATCATAACTCAGTGGCACAGAGCTGGAGGGGAGAAGAGTGCCCAGGGTATTCTCCTCCCCCTCTCCGCATACACCTCTCATCACTCACCCCTCTGACCACCATCCCAATGGGAGCACTTCCCCTCCCCTTTCTAGGGTAAGGGAGGGGTTACATAGAGGGCAGGGTGTGGCACTCAGTCTCTGATTGGGGTGGGCACAGCACTCCATTCAGTGGGTGGGGTAGGGGTGGGCCCTGGCACTCCATCTCCAAAAGGTTCACCATCACTGTTCTAGATCAGTGATAGGCAAACTACTGCCTGCGGGCCAGATGCAGACCCCTGAAATGTTCTATCTGGCTATGGGGACATTATTCCTAATCTGATGAATACAATACAATGAAACTTTGAAAGAGTTGACTTAGAAACAGACTGACAGATGAGCATTTCCTTTCCTTTGGCCCCCTCTTTTAAAAGTTTGCCCATCACTGTTCTAGACCAATACACAAGTATTGAAGATAAGAAAACTGAGCAGCATATAGGTGAGTTAAATGAGTTCCATATAGGTGAGTGACATGCCCAAAGTTACATAGGCAAATGGGTAATAAAGATTTGAAATCAAGTTCTTTCTTTGCACTAAACCACACTGCATTTAGGAAATTTTTCCTTCTACTGAGTCAAAAATTCCTCCCAATAATTGGCCTCTACTTGTTCTGCGATCCATGGAAAAGGACAAGTCAAATCTCTCTTCAGTATGAAAGGCATGACCAGAAAAGACATCGTTATTCTGAGTAAAGGCAAGAAATTTTCATAGATTTTGTTTATCTTTCTAAGACATTGGTACTTTACAATGCTCATACAATTTTTCTGTTCATTTTCTCCTGAAATAGCTTTTGAGAGTGGGAAATCTTTTCATTCACTATCATTTCCAAGATCCTGTGGAACTAGTGATATATACTCACGTCTAAGAACATTCACTACTCTGGTATCAGATTGTCCTTTTTGTGACTGTTTCACATTAAACCCAGATATGTCAGAAAAAGATTTTCCCAAACAATTTCATAACCACTATTTTCTAGAGTCAGTCATCACAACTACTTGTTTCCTTCTCATCATTAACTTTGTTTCCACATAATTCCTCCTCCTCTCCTCCAAGTTACTTATAAGTAGTACAAGTAGCTAAATCAATAACAATAGGATGAAACAGGTTTTACCAGTGCGGCACACACCAAAGGAAGGAAGAGTAGCCTCTGAGAAAGTATTTCAAGAGATCTACCAAAGAGAAAATAGATCTTTTATGTAGCTCAAATTAAACTAAAGAGAGAGGGGCATGATGTTCATGAGAATCTGATTTTCTTTCTGTGTCCCTCTGAGATAGAAATAAGGTTGCTTTTTTTAAAATTCAAAGATATTTTATTTTCCCAATTACATGTAATAATAATTTTCATCATATGTTTTCCAAGGTTGTAATATCTAAACTGTCTCCCTTCTTCTCTTCCCTCCCTACTCAGAAATGGTAAGCAATTTAATCTGGGCCATGTGTGTATTATCATGCAAAACACACTTCCATATTGGTTGTAAAAGCACACTCATACAAAATAAAATTGTAAATACATTGGTATAATAGATGGTATGCTTTGATCCAACTCCAACAGTTCTTTCTCCAGAAGTGGATAGCATTTCCCATTATAAGTCCTTCAGAATTGTCCCAGATCATTTTATTGCTGAGAGGGCCATGTTTTCACAGTTGACAGTCATATAATATTGCATTTACTGTGTACAATGTTCTACAGTTCTGCTTATTTTGCTCTGTACCAGTTCATTGTAGATCTTTCCATCTTTTTCTGAAATCATCTTGCTTGCCATTTCTTTATAGCACAATAGTATTTTATCACCATCATATACCACAATTTGTTTAGCCATTCCCCAATTGATTGGCATCTCCTCAATTTCCAATTCTTTGTCACCACAAAAAGAACTACTACAAGTATTTTTGTACAAGCAGATATTTTCCCCTTTTTATTATCTCTTTGGGATCCAGAACCAGTAGTGGTATTACAAAATATGTTTTCTAATAGGCATTGATGGCTGTTAAAATTCCTCTGAACACTCAGTTAACTTTTCAAATAATATTTCCTGTTTATATATTGATATGTTTATTTAGTTCCAAAATATTATCTCTTGTATTTATCTGCCTCTCTCATCTTCCAACCCTGCTATCCATTTACAGATATGACTCATTCAGTTTCTGAACCATGTTTCTATGAGAGGTTAATCCTTTCTTCTCTACTCCTTTTCCCTTCCTTTATTATTGCTGTTGGTTGTAATCAATGCATTATTTTCAATTAAATAATTACTGTCTCTATATAACTAAGGTTCTTTGCTAAATGCTGAAGGAAATAAAGGAGAATGGTTCAAGCCTTCAGGAAACATAAAATCTATTTGACTACATCAGTGGTTACCAAACTTTTTTGGCCTACCACCCCCTTTCCAGAAAAAATATTACTTAGCCCCCTGGAAATTAATTTTTTAAAATTTTTAATAGCAATTAATAGGAAAGGTAAATGCACCTGTGGCCATCACTGCCTCCCTTGGATTGCTGCAGCACCCACCAGGGGGCGGTGGTGCCCACTTTGGGAATCACTGGACTACATCCTAGCTTTCATCTTCAAAGTCTTTCTCTAATAAAATGTTAGCAAGACCTTTTTTATTCAGTTTTCTACCTCTAATTAAGAAAATGTCCAAAATTTTGAAAAAGTTGACAGTGCATTACTTCGACCTATGCTGCAGAAGGATCAAGCCAGGACAAGATGCTAACACTGAACATCCTTATTCTTTAGCATACTGTACAGTTCCAACATGCACTCAGACCTCTAGTTCCATGTATATACTGACCTCTAGGGGTTGGCTTTCCTTCATAAAGAGTCTTTATCTTTTCATTGAGTTCCAGCACTGTGATGGCAGCCTCCTGCTTAGCTGTTGCCAAATCAGTCTGTAGCTTTTTCATTTTCCTTTTGTGCTTAAGTTTCTTTAAAAAATAGAAAGAAAAGAAAGGGGAAAAAGTTTCCATTAGGAAAAACAGGTGAGAGTGGGTTTGGGGGGTTAGTTTCAAGGAGAAAGGAACAGAAAGGGAAAGAGGAAAAGAACAAACAATGTCTATACACATAACCTTGGAAGAATGACATAGCTAGAGTATGTTTTGGGCTTGTACAGATCAGATCCTGTTTGACTTTTATATAATAGGATGTGCATGTGTGTTTGTGTTTGCAAGGGAGATAACAGATTGAACTCCAAATCACTTAAAGATTCACTGGCTATATCACAATGGTATTTAACTTCTCTATGGATTCTCAGAGTGGAAAAATCTACTTTTTGAGGTAATGTGGAGAAGCAGCTAGACAAGAAACAATATATGTCAACTTGTACTTTCCCACTCACTTCCTCAAAGTACTTGGAATTTTTTTCTGATCTGGAAATACATCCATTTGAAATTATCATATACTTCTAGTTTCTCTGTTTTCTTCTTCAAAAAAAGGAGAAAGAAAATGAAAAAGAAAAAGGAAACCATTTCAACCCAAATGTCCTATAAATAAATGCATCATGTAGATCTCACATGTGAATATCAACAAATGATATAGGCATTGAAGATGATGCTGAAACAATTCAGAAATATTTAATAGTGTATTTCTGTGTATGAAAATAGCTGTGAAAAATATGAAAGTAGCTGTGTAGCACAGGTATATTTATATATAAAAATATGAGTTTAAAAAGGATGGATTTTGGAAGAATTACTTATTTTATTGGAATATCTGTTACAATAGAAAGCTCCTCTTATGCATTAATGGCATCATGTAATTAACCAAAACTTGATGTACATGAAACTCTTTAGGAATACATCTGTTATATAAAGTGATAACTAGTATACTTTCTGACTATAAGTTTTCATTTTGCAAATACATGAATACATATATTTGCCTTCAAGTGGTCAAATAGTTACATTTTTTAAATCCTCAAATTATGTTCTCAAATATCTCCCCCTAAATATCAACAGTTGCTGGGGGCCATCTCCTCAAGAACCTGGACCTGTGGGAGTTATGCACCCACAAACAGTCAACATTCATGTTCAGATTTAAGGAGTTTGAGCAGGTTGATGGGTATTAAGATGAAAGATAGTACCGAATTAATTAAAATAGAAGCCTAAACCATGAATCCAAACCAGTTTTGGCTGACTAAATTACTTATGTTATTTTTTGTTTGTTATTGTTTTGTTGAGTGAGAAGCAGCTCAAAGCCTTCCTTTTTTTCTTTCTCCTAGACAGAACTGTTACATGACATTCATCCATAGCCATCTTTTGGGCATTTGAGAAATTAAATTTGCTAATAATGCTTTTTATTAGTCATAGACATCAAATGATTTCAATTATAGTAACATTTTCCTTCATTTTTACATTTACATGCCCAGCAACCATAATGTTATGTTAAGACTAATTAGGCCTATTATGATTTACTTTGTAACTATGCATTGTACTCTATGATTATGGAGGCTTTATGACCTGAAGATAAATTATTGTTGCCTGCTATTCCACAAACTTTTACTACTGGGTGGAATGAAAGAGGAAACGACACATTTCTATATTGTTTTTAAAAGGAAATATTTATCTGTATTATACTACTGAAGAGCATGAACTGTGCCAGAATTCTAAGAATTGGAAATAATAAAGAAAAAATGTAAATTTAGAAGTATTTCACATGGGTTAATTGGACAAAGTAACTTCTACTAATTGTTTAAATCTCACCTTCATTGTTGGTCCATTCACCCTTTTCATTTTTGACTAGTAATTTGGTTTTCTTTCTTTAAAAAAATCATATTAACTAATGGTTTATATATTGTTTTCCCTCCATAAAACTAGCACCTAGTTTTATTAGTTTAAACTGGTTCGGTTTTTTAACATTCAATTTTATTAATATCTCTTTTAATTTTCAAGGATTCTTATTTTGCTTTAATTAAGGATTTTAAATGTTGGTTTTTTAAGTTTATTTTTTTGAATGCATGCCAAATTCATTGATCTGTTCTTTCTCTCTTTTATTGATGTATGCATTTAGGGATATGCTTTTTTCCTCTAAGTACTGCTTTGGCTGTATCCCATAAATTTTGGGTTGTTGTCTCATTATTGTCATTCTCTTAAGTGATTTTATTGATTGTTTCTATGATTTGTTCCTTGGCCATTCATTCTTTAGAATTTGATTATTTAGATTAAAATTAATTTTTAATCTATGCTTTCAAGGCCTTTTATTGGATGTCATTTTTTTTATTTCACTGTGGTCTGAAAAGGGTGAATTTAATATTTCTGCTTTTTGGAACTTGTGATTTTTTAAAATTCCTTAATACCTGGTTAATTTTTGTGAAGGTGACATATATAACTGTATAGATATGTTTCTGGCCACTGCCTCCTTTAGTCATCCCTTCCTCCTCTAAATCCCTCCCCTTTTTTTTTTAAACCCTTAACTTCTGTGTATTGGCTCCTTGGTGGAGAGTGGTAAGGGTGGGCAATGGGGGTCAAGTGACTTGCCCCGGGTCACACAGCTGGGTAGTGTATGAGGTCAGATTTGAACCTAGGACCTCCTGTCTCTAGGCCTGACTCTCAATCCACTGAGCTACCCAGCTGCCCCTCTAACTCCCCTTTTATCTTAGCCCCTTCCCCTCCTCTTACTTCCCTGTTGCGTAAAATAGATTTCTACATCCAACTAAGTATGCATAAATATTCTTCTCTTTTTGAACCAGTTCAACTGAGTAAGCTTCAAGTATTATCTGGCCCCTCTCATTTCCCCCTCTACTATAAATACTCATACATATAAATGTACATATAACATATAAATACATTTAAAATGCCTCTTCTATATGAAATAATTTCCCCCATTCTTTTTCTTCTTTCCCTCTTTCCCAATGTATCTTACTTTTTTATTCTTTTTTTAAAAAAGATAATCTCAACATAATAGACTCACATTTTGTCTTCTACCTGTGTAGACTTCTTACTGCCCTAACATTGTTGAAGTTCTTAGGAGTTACATATGTCATCTTCCTATATACAAATATAAACAGTTTAAACTCATTGAATCCCGTATTATTTCTCTTTCATGTTTACCATTTTTGTTTGTTTCTCTTAAATCTTGCATTTGAATGTTAAATTTTCTATTTGGCTGTTTTTTAAAATCAATAATGCTTGAAAATCATTTATTTCATTATTTATTTGCCTTCTAGAATCCTAGAGTCCTTCCAATCCTTTAACATAGAAGCTGCTAAATCTTTTGTAATCCTGACTGTGATTCCATGATATTTGAAATATTTCTTTATGGCTGCTTACAATATTTTCTCCTTGACCTGGGAGCTCTGGAGTTTGGTTATAAAAATCTGGAAGTTTTCATTTTGGAATCTCTTTTATGAGGTGATCACTGGATTCTTTTGATTTCTATTTTACCCTCTAGTTTAAATTAAAAACAACAACAACAACAACAACATGGGCATTTTTCCTTTACAATTTCTTAAAACATGATGTCCAGATTTTTTTATTATGATTTTCAGGTAGTCCATTAATTCTTATATTATCTCTCCTTAATGTATTTTCTAGTTCAATTGTTTTTTTGAGAAGATATTTCATATTCTTTTTCATTTGCTTTATTGTATGATGTTTCATGGAGTCATTAGCTTCTACTTAACCAATTCTGGTTTTGAAGGAATTATTTTAATTAATTTATTCATAAGACTTTGCTTATAGTTTCATGTTTTTTGTTTCTTCTAAATTTGTGTCTTGAGCTTCCCTGTCACCATAGTAGCTTTTTATGATCAGGTTCTTTTTGTTGTTATTGTTTGCTCATTTTCCATAGACTATTTCTTGACTTTGAACTTTATACTAGAGTTGGCCTCTGCTCACCTCTTGTCACTGTGAAATAATTTTAGCCTTTTTTTGTTCTCTGTTTTCACAGTTAGTTCTTGGGGTCTATAAGTTTTTAGTGCTTCTAAGGTGATGTGATCCAAGGAGAAGTATGATCACTACTCTCCTGGTCTGGGTTCTCTGGTTCTTGTTCAGGAAGGGCCCTTGCTTCCTTGTGACTGCAAACTGTTGATTAAGTGATTTACTTATTGACCTGGATTTAAGGAAGTCCTATTTTAGCCCATTTATGTGACTATAGGCTTTCCCTCACTAAGTCTCAATTTCTTCTGGTCAATTGCAAGGGTTGCATAAGATGATTTCTAAGTTCCTTTTAAGCTCTGATCTTTGATGTTCTTATCTTTTACCTTCAAACCTGCCCCTTATCTAGTCGTTCTAACAGAATATAAGAGATGGAAGGGACCTTAGAGATCATTTAGTTTAACCTCTTCCTTTTTCAAATGGGGAAACTGAAGTCTAGGAAGGTGAAATGACTTGCAAAAAGGCAAATGGATGGATAAAAAGCAAATCAGAACTTTTGCTCAGGTCTTCTGATCTTAAGGTCATTATTTTTATTCCTTATCATATCCCAATATGTTCCAGAAATAACTAATGTAGATTTGTGGATTTAATATTGATTTGTCACATTAGAGACAACAAATACTCTAATAAATAAGTCTTGTGCTATTAGTTAAGCAAAATGAGAAATAAATGTAAATATTTAAGTATAGGCCATAAAAATTAAAGGAAATTTGGGTAATCATATTTAGAACATAATTCTGTCAACATGGTCCTACCACCAAATCCAAGATGTCAGTTCAAAGGAAGGATAGAAAAACATTGGCACACCTTAATGAGCCTGCTGCAAAGCTATTTTCCAGTTTTTTTTCCCTGGAGGCAGAGAGTGAAGACTAAAATACCAAAGATATATATGAAGCAATTTTTCAATTTCTCAGCCCCACCTCTTACAGGTGTTGGCTTCACTGGCAAACAACCAAAAGAAGTGATGTGGGTGGAAGGGGGAAGAAAACAGAAACTTGGGCTGACAAAATATGTCAATGATGAAAAATAATTCCCACATCTTGTGAAAGGGCTCCCAAGTTCATATAACATGATTGAGAAATAATGAATTTTATTCCCTAGAATGACTTTATACTTGCATAAAGCCTCAGAATGCTCTATGTTCTTTAGTTTTAGCAGGTTCTCAACTAAAAGGAAATACAAAGTAGATAACCAGAATTAAATAGACTATTGAATCATGAATCAAAGATGTGTGCAAATTTGATCCAAAGCTTCCCAAAGGCAGGGACCTTCTCTGTTTAATTCAGTTCAGGGTGTCTAGCACAACTCAAAATGATTTTGTTAATACTACAAGAGGCCTATATTCATCTTTTGGTCAAATTTTCATGTCCTTACTAAGCCCCACGTTGTCTTTGCCATCTGTGGGATCTCAAGGCATGTACAAACATGATAGGGAGGAATTTGGTCCTCAAAAGATGATAATATCTAAATGGATAAAGTAAAAATGGTCATAAACAAAAATAATACCAATAAAGGTTATAATAATCTTTAATGCTGAGTAAAAAGAAACTATCAAAAGTAGCAAGAGGGAAGTATTTTATGACAAGACACCTTTTTAACCTGGTATATTAGCAGGGAGGTGAAGAATTTTTGAAATTTGCAATAGAAATTCCCAGGTATAGTCATATGAAACTTGGTTTCAATAAAAGTTTTCTTCAGAAACTAGATATTTAACACTTTAAAATATTGAATTAGTTCATCTCTTTCTGTCTGTATATGTCGCTCTGACTCTTTCTATGATTATTTCCTTCTGTCTGATCCTTTTGAAACTATAACGACCAATCTTGACCCCAAAGAAGAGTAAAAAATATGCACCTCCTTTCCCTTCTTTGCAGAAATAGACTATCAGTGAAATAATGCATATGCTATCAGATACAGTTGAAGATGGAACGGGTAGGTGGTGCCACAAACAGAATGTTGGACTTGGCTTCAGGAAGATCTATATTCAAACCTGGCCCCAGACATTTTTTAGCTATAATACTTTGGAAAATTCACTTAACCTCAGTCTGTCTCAGTTTCCTCATATATAAAATGGAGATAATAATAGTACTTACTGCCCAAAGTTATTGTGAGGATAAAATGAGATAATATATCAAAAGTGCTTTGCAAACCTTAAAGTGCTATACAAATGTCATTTGTGATTATGATCGCAATGATAATGATGATAATGTCCTGGTTAATGTTGCTAAATTTATTTCCCCCCTCTTTTTTGTTATTTGTTGTTAGGGATAGTTTGCTGAGTAAGAAAGGGGAAGGAGAATATTGGGAAATAAAGGTGATGTATATCAATATCACAGCAGCTAGGTGACACAGTGGACAGAGATTCAGACTCCAGGACCAGAGATCCAGGAGGTCCTGGGTTCAAATAGAACCTCACTTAACCCCAACTGTCTATCTTTATCATTCTTCTGCCTTGGAAATGACACTTATTATCAATTAAAAAAAAAGATGGCAAAGTGTTTTTTAAAGGATATCAATAAAAATAAAATATAATAACAATAATAACTAATGTTTGCATAACATTTTAAGGTTTAGAAAGCACTTTATAAATATTATTTCATTTTATCCTCACAACAGCTCTGGGAGGCAGTTATTATTATCTCTGAGCTGAATTTGAATTCAGATCTTCCTGATTTGAGGTCCAACACTCTATCTACTGCACCACTTACCTGACATTTAACTGATATAAAATGTTGAGGCTGTGATTTATTAGAAACAAGAAAGCATTGGGGGCAGCTGGGTAGCTCAGTGGATTGAGAGCCAGGCCTCAATTGATGGGAGGTCCTAGGTTCAAATCTGGCCTCAGACACTTCCCAGCTGTGTGACCCTGGGCAAGTCACTTGACCCCCATTGCCCACCCTTACCACTCTTCCACCTATAAGTCAATACACAGAAGTTAAGGGTTTAAAATAAAAAAAAAAGAAACAAGAAAGCATCAAATATTTTCTTTCATTTTTCAGAAAAGGTATAGATAGCTGTATAAATGTTTCATGAAGCTGGAATTTTAAATGATAATACTGATTATTTCATATATTGTATCATATATACTTTTATTTAATGGATTTCTGAAATAGTTATATTATAAAATTAGTTATATGACAAGATAGAATATGAAGTCAACCTTTATAAGGCCTGATATATAATTCAAAACGTTCCAAAATCAATCACTTGTAATTTCTCATCACCCCTCAATCCATCCCACATCTGAAAACTGAACTTGGCTGAATTCACTTCAATGCATGTAGAAAGTCCAAGTCATTGATGTTAGATTCTAACTCAAAATAAGCTCTTGTCTTTTTAAAAATTTTAACTCTTCAAAGCTCTGTGGTTTTGTGATGCAGATCACAATGGCTCTTCCCCCTTAGTTTTAGTGAGTTGCTGAGGTTGAAAATAAAATTGTCACTTTGTGGTCAACTTTTAAGTTATAGTTAGGCTGGTTTTCAAATATAAGACATTCAATCTATTACACATGAATATTTAAAATTTGAAATAGAAACGTATCATTACTTCTATTCACTCTAGGGAGACAAAGACAACTTTGTTGGATGGCTCATCACGTATTTCACATTCATTTTGGATCTGTAGCACAGATCTAGCCACACAGGCACGGGTTTTAGTCCTTTCTGCTAAAGAATTCTCCTGACAGAGGCTGCCTTCTTCCCCTCCACCTCCTGATCTCTCTGGAGCACAAGATTTGAGACAGGACTGAAAACATCCATTTCACAAAGTCTCTGTTGAGGAAACTAGATCAAGAAACACAAATAGAAGAAGCAATCAGGCACTGAAAATGCAATCTCAAGTTTGCCTTAGAAAACACATATTCCTGCCACTATGTGTATGCAGACACTTTTGTTATAAGGGAAGAGGATAAAGAAATCCTACTTCCCCTCACTGGCAGATCAAGGGAGGGCTAAAGTTGGCTATATTCCAACTAAGAGCCCACCTTAAAAAAAAAAGTTCTTTTCTTGTCCACAGAACAAGTAGTTCTTTTTGGTTCAGTTTCTAGTTACTCCTCCCTTAGTTACAAGGACACAGCAAGTAAGAGCTGCTGGTCATATGTGTACTTGGCAAAGGGCCAGAATATGTGTGACACAGGAAGGGTGCATGGTTAGCCCATCATATGTTTATACATATTTCTTTGTATGTATCTGGTCACTTCTCATTTTTCCAGTCTTTTTAGCCTGGATTCTCCTCCCTATACTACTACACAATCCATTTAACATAATATATATTTTGTATGTACTTATCCATTTGCATATTATTTCCCCCATGAGAATAAAGGACTATTTGTTTAAACTTTTTTTTATCTCTCCAGTGCTCAGCACAGTTTATAGCTCAAAGTAAGCCATAAATGTTTGATTTATCAATTAAATCATTGAATTTATTCCTTTATAATTTGTTCAGTCATTCTCAAATTGTTGCACACATAGGTTATCATTTTTTTAAAATGTAACAAATAGAGCAGATATTTTGGCACAGATATACCCTTTTTTCCTTGTTTTTTTTAAATTTTTATCTAGCAATTTGCCTGAAGTCCTAGCAAAAGAATAATCAAGTTGAAAGATACAGTCAGCTTTGTTATTTTTATGATATTGTGCAACATTGTACTCCAAAATGTTTGTACCAATCTACAATTCCACCAGTAATGTAGTAGGGTGTCTTCCCATCCCCACCAGGCTTTCCATTTGCATATCCTATGGGCCACACCAGTCTTCCACATGTTCTTCATAACCTTATTCTCTTTCCTATGTCTCTTCCTGACCTGTTCTTGATCACCAAGCACTGCTTCTGTATCTGAATAGCCTCTTTAAAGTGGTTCTTTCCAAAGAGCTCCAACTTGCCCAGGCTCTGTGGAGCCATTCCTAAATTTGCATTCAGCCTCTGGAATGCCTATCCTCATGATGAACTGGATTATGGAAGACAAAATAAAGAAAATGTAGGACTCTATACTATATTATTATCAATGATGAATGACAAACATTTCAGAACCCCTTATTTTAGGGTCTCCTTTGCATGGCATAGCTGGAGCTGTGGTACACTAGTAAAAACTAATCTTGGTGGTATACATCAAAGACATTTGTCTGCTATGTTTTGTGAAGGTAGATCAAATTTGTCTTTGGTATTTGGAAAAAATATCAAACCAAATGAAGTATAGAGCTAAATTCCAATTTGATTCTCGCACTCAACATTCCCTCTAGCTTTGTTAGCTACAAACCATATAAGCTTTTATATTATTCTGCTGTGCTGTGTATAGAATCTATGAACTTCTGCTAAATATTTATTAGATACCTTAGTAACACTGTTTTTCAGGAGAGAGAAAGTAATGCTTAGACTATATATGGAGTATTTTTTACATTCTTTGTGAGAAAATGGGAGTGATTAAAAGGTTTCATCAAATGACAAAATGGCATATATGATGAGAAGACTGATTATATTTTCCTGATAAGAGCTTTTCATGGGATTTATATCAGTCTCAGGGAGATCATTCAAAGTGGGAATACAAAGATATGATCCAGCTTGTATTTTTTTAAGCACTGAACTTTTACAAATAGCATATAAAATCAGAAGAAAAAAAGGTGTGGTTATAAAGTGAACTTCTACTTAGGAAGACATTAATAAGTTTCGGATTGCATGTTTTAACAGGCCAGAAGAAATATTTGTTTTAGTTGCCATAGATCAGCTTTTTGCAGTCAGCCTGCTACTTGATTTTATTGAAATTCCAAGTTTACCCATCTCCAGCATGATTAGTCTGACTTCAAGTAGGATACACTTATAGAACAGATTCCCAGCTGAAAGAAGGTAATCTGTAGCTGGATTTCAAAACTTTACTTGGCATATCATCAAACCAGTTGCCACCCTGATATGCCCCTCCCTCTGTTGGCTAATGGGGGTTTCCAGTAGGGAAGAAAGGTTAACTAATAGCCAACAGTGACTTATGCTCAACCTCTACTCCTCCCACCCCTCAGTCCCTTATCAACAAACAAATGTAATTCTTTCTTAAGAAAGGTGGGATCCCACAGATAAATGTCAAATGTTCTACTCTTGTTCTGGCCCAGATAACCTACAGAGTACTAAGTAAAGCTTGCTCAAACAAGCACTTGAACATTTTAACCAGTCTCAGAACTGCTTAAGTCTACCAAGAGTCTTCAAGTAATTAACAATCATTAATTTAGCACTTATATGCCAGGCAGGTACTGTGTTAGCTACTAGAGACACAAAAAGAAATAATGAAACAATCCCTAATTATAAGGAGTTTATTTGCTAATGGAAAAAAACAAGTATGTATATGCATATGTCTACATGCATATGCATATATATGTATGTATATACTTCTCTATAATGTATAATCTTAAGAAAGATGTCTAGAGTGCTGAGAGGTTAGGTGGCTCTCTTGGAGTCACAAATTCAGTATGTGTCAGAGGCAGAACTTGAATCTTCATCTTCTTAAACTTCAGGTCTAGCTCTCTATCCATTATGCCATGTTGCCTCTCATAAAGAATATAAAGAGAATAAATATGAATTCAAAGTAGTTAGGGAGGGAGTGAAGAGCATTAGCATTTGGGAAAACAGGAAAGGTAGTTTCCTTCACATACAAGGTAGTTAATAATTTTTATCTTTAAGGAAGACAGACATGGATTTTATAAGCCAGTGGGGAAGATAAAGCAGTCCATGAGGAGACAAAAAACAAGGATACAGATTGCTCCTGTGTGAGGAATACAGAGAAGGCTAATTTAGGTTATACTGAAGAATGTAAGAGGAAGAGTCACAGTGATTATGGAAATTCTAGAGGACAAGTTGTGAAAGACTCTAAAAGATAAATAGGGGAGTTTGTATTTTTTCCTAGAAATATAAGGACCCACAATGATTTATTGAGGAGGGAAAGTGGCATAGTCATTTTTTTATAGTGGGAAGTCAAGTCTATAAGAATCAAGGTTAGGATTTGCCCTGCATCTAGACTGACTTTTATGAAATAGCAGTGAAATCATTTGCTCTGATTTGCTGAGCTTTGGTCTAGTTGCCTTCTCTTTAATGGCAGACTCACTTCCATGTGTTTCATTTATGGTTCAAGGACACAGAAATTTTTCTCTTTTTTAAATTTAAATATTTTATTTTCTCAGTTACATGTAATAAGTTTTCAACATATATTTTCTGAAATTATATAATCAGAGCACTTTTTCAAAGTCTAAAATGTACATTGGGCTGACAAAATGATCTTCAACTGAATTATAAATCAATTTACCTTTCTCTTTTTTTTACCTTGGACACATTCCTTGCAATAGTTGCCAAGATAAGAAAACAAACTCTAATCCAAGTTATCCCAAAATAAGCAGGAAATATCCTTAATGTATGTAGTCCTTTCTCTCCCCCCCAAAAAAATTTCCTTTATTCTCAATATCAATCAAAGACAAGTTCACTTGAAGTTCACTGGAAACCCCTTCTTCTCTCAAGTTTTTTAATCAGGAATTACTTTTTTTGTCCTATCTATCCACTCTCAATTTCTTTAAGAGAAGAACCTATTACTACTGTCACCATAGATGATAACCATAAATCCTGCTGAAGGACAAAAAGTTAAGTAATGGTCTAGACATTTGATCCAAGGCTTGATAAAGACTGGACATTAAGGTTTAATAAATAGTAGAAAATTCTCCTCTCTTACAAAGACAGTAGAAATTGAAAAATGTAAAAATAATAATAGTTCACATCTATATAATGTTTTAATAGTTATGAAGAATTCCATATTTGTTATGCTCTAAACTGGGTTCACTATTCTTCCTTCAACTTGCATGCATACTCATAGGTTGGGGCTCCCCAGAGAGGTAGCCCTGTAGTGGTCTAAAGGATAATTCTTATGAGTGGCTAAACTCGTAATTCTGTAGCCCTATACCACCTACCACTATGCTTCCCATTAATATTTAATGAGTATACTCAGTTAATTCTCTTTAAAAAAACAAACAAACAAAAAAAAAACCTCTTACCTTCTATCTTAGAATCAATACTAAGTAACAGTTCAAGGCAAAAGAGTGATATGGGCTAGGTAATGGGAGTTAAGTGACTTGACCAGGATCACACAGCTAGAAAGTGTCTAAGGCCAGAATTGAAATCAGAACCCAGTCTCCAAGCCTGGCTCTCTATCCACTGTTACCTCTTAACAACATTTACTCAAAAGTCACACCAAAAACAATAGTGATAAACATTTTCCCCATAAACTTGGGAAATACTCTCCCATTCATCCAACTTGCTAGGAGAGAGTAAGAACAAACTTGAAGCACAGTGATAGAGAGGCCTCAGTTGGGCCCTGAGGTTTTTCTTACCTCCTAGCTCTAGCAGTTGGCAGTACAAAAAGCACTTCCTTTTCTTTGACCACTCATCTTGGTCCCCTCAGTGAGAGATGTCATTTTCATTTGTTAGAATTGAGCACATATCTTAAATCTTAATTTCTGCAGGCTATAACCATTTATTCCACAATCACTAAACAACAAACAAAAAAGTTCAATGCTCTTCAGTTTTTTAACTCTAAATTTATTCTATTGGTTTTATACACAGGAGAATCTGCGTGCTGGGGCAGTTAATTCTGAGGGGTAAACTCTGTTTACTGTCTGTTCTGTACTGGTAAACTGTCTGTTCCTTTCCTGGCTTGGTAAATCAATATCAGGAAGCATTATGTTGTCTCTCCCCACTCATAACCTGCAAACTTCCTAAAGTCTTAAAGGAGAACATCCTTATACATGCATTAGTTTATTCAGTCCTCACAAAAAGCCTTGTAAGGAAGATATTATTCTTATTAGAATATTAGCAGAAGTTTAGAGTAGTTAAATTATTTATCCAGGGTCACAAGCTAGTGATTATCTCTGGCAGGATTCAAACTCAGAACTTTCTGACTCCAAGAATGGTACTCTGTACCAAAGGCTCTCAAACTAGAGATCAATGGATGGGACGGGGAATGCCGGGAGCCATCAGATGTAAAAATATTTTGAGGTATCTATTTGAAAGTTCTGCAGTTTTAAATCAATATCCACTGAGAGTAATTTGATATCAAGGTCAAAACATGCAAATTTTACAAATACAATAATCTAAATAGCAAAAGAGGATCAGAAAAACAAGGTTGCTAGTAAGAAAAAGATTTTTCCTTATTTCTAAAAACTTAGAACTTCCTACAAATTTATTAACCCTTTCCTCATAGTAAATTGAAAACCTAAGGTGTTAACTAACAGCCTCATTGATCTTTGATATGGTATGAAAAATTCTGCAACTTAAGCAGTTACAAATACTAGATTTTTGACAAAATTGTTATATATTGAGTGTTACTAAAACATGTACCTTATTCTATAAAAACTGAAAATATGTGTTTAAATGTAAACTATGTATAAAAGCAAACTGTTAGAAATTGATTATGCTTACTTGTAATGATATATAATTTGTATTGTGAACCAAAAGTTTAAGGTAAATAAGTTATGACAATGTACAAAAGATATTATAAATAGGGAAGAATTGCCAAATAGTTTAAGTTTAAGTTAGTGAGTACTGAAACTAAGAAACTGGAAAACTATTGAAAAAAAAAACCATTGGTATTCATGACTTATAAAATCAAAACTTTTCTTTGTATATGTAAATCTTGGAAACTTCTCAGATACTACTGGTGAAAATTGTTGTTTAAAATCCATTGGAATTGCAACTAACATTAATTTCTAATTTTGAATTCAGGTATAGTTGTCTGATAGATCATTGAACTGTATCCACCATTCAAAAAGAAAGACATGACTGATTAATAACCCTGACTCTTACCTGAAGTCACACAGAGTTTAATTCTTTTCCTGCTTTTTTCCTCTCAAAGCAAATTGTTATAATCAAAGAATAGTGAAATAATAATTGAAGCCCCAGAAATCTGAATGTGTATAGCGGACAAATATGTCCTACTTACTTAAGAGACTGTACCCCACCCCAAGTTTTTGTTTCTATTAGAGCTATAATGAATTTCTTTTAAGTTAATTCATTTGTATAATCACCGAACATGAATCAGAATAACCAATTACAAAGACAAACAAACAAAACCCCAGTATTATAATATGGGAGTGGACGTTTTGTTTTTATTTATACAAAAAATGAACATGTACAGCAGAGAACCTCTCAGGAACAGTTGAACACATGAAACAACCCAGATGACTACACCAAAGACCCCAGTCACTCCATGATTTGGAGACAAGTCAGAACAGTTCACATAGCAGAACAATCCCTGGAGGTGACAAGCCTCCCTAAGACTGATCAATCTCAACTATTAACCCTAGCATAATTATCACTATTTTTGTGGTTCAACTACTTTGAAAAATGTAACTTATAATGATGTACACCCTTGTATTCTGATATTGGGTATAACTACTTCTGTAACAAATGTAAATTTTCAAAGTGTTTTTCCCCTTCCATTAGCTTAATCTAACCTCATATTTATTCCACCTGAAGATAACATAGCATAACAGATCCATGCTTAGTACAAACATCTTATATCAAATACTTATTTCAGATTTGATTAAGAAAAGTTCTTCCTTTTATTCAGCCTCCTCTGTAGCATCTCCCTTTTATGATGATGTTTCTTCTTTTATCTCCCATAATGATTTGCTTCATACCCTTAGTGCCCATGGATTTGCCCTTATCTTATTTCTTGTTATTCTTTTTGTTTTCCAGTCATCATCAGACCCCTAGGCTCTAACATATGTCAAATACAAATTGAATTAAAGTCACTTCAATTAAAAAAGAAAGGGGGAATTGTCGGGAGCCATCAGATTCATGATGGATGGCAGAGTCATGTGTAAATCCTGAAAATCTACAAAGCCACAGGAGGATGGAATTCCCACTCAGATTCCCCTGTGTGACTCTTCTCTTATTAACACTCCTCATTATAGGAATTATTATGATCAATGTCTCTATTCAGCCCCAGGAAAATATCAAGGAATATTATAGATTATTATTATTAGAACCCTTACAGACCCCGTACAGACTCTTAGGAAATCCTCCATCTACATGTATTATTACAGAAATTCCCCTAAAGATCACTCCATAACAAACTAGCAATTAGTGAGTTAATGTTAAAGATTTTAAAACCCTGACTTAGATCTCTCACTCCCACATACACAGATTCCTGCAAAAACAGACCAGAATGGTTACTAAGTTCCCCTCCCCCCATCTCTGATCCAGAATGTTAACACAGAAAAGGACAATGGATGAAATATGGGATGCTTTCCCTGGGAAAGCAAGTACACCTCTCCCTATTGGATTGTTTTGATAACCCTGCAGGCTAGCTGGAACTTCAACTCACCTTTGAAAAATATTGAAAAATAAAAGACTGGTATTGAAACAATATTTGGACCAGGTTAGTCTCCATGAAGCCTGCCTGGCTCTGGCTAAAGCTTAGGCTGTCTCTCATTTGTCTTAGTTGCTTACACCATCCCATCTCCTCAATACCTGGACCTGTGGGGAAATATTAAATTTATTTTTGCAAATGTCTAGCATTTCCTTCAGTGATGAATTCTCAGAAACATCAGTTTGAGAAAGAGGCCTAGGCTTCCTCAGTTGGCCAAAGGATTTCACGGTACACATACTAGTGTGCTTCACTGAAATGTAATAAATATAAGAGAGTATAGACTCAGTAAATATAATTTTACTACTTCTAATCTTAGAAGAAGAGTTAATCTTTCAAAAACTGGATGCCAAGTCTCTGAGTCCTTGCTTCTCACTGGAAGCAAAGAAAGGATCAGTTCGCTTGGCCCTGAGCAGTAGGCAGTAATTTATGGAAGTAGTAAAGAATGGGGCAAGATGGAGCCCCATGAAAATGACACAAGTAGGGGAAAGGAGGGAACATTCTATATTACAGAAGACCTTGCTCTTCTCAACACTGAACATTGGTATCTGTTTGATAGATATGTTTTGCCAATTATTGCCTGAAAAAAATCTTTAAATGTATCAAAACATTCCCAAGAGAATCTGAGAAATCAGTATGTAAGTTAGGAAATGGGAGGACATATACTTCTTTTCTTTAGAGTAATTTTGAAGAGAAAATGGTCTAAGTTCTGAACTGAAAAAAGCTATTGAAAGTTCTTGCCCTGATACTCTCTTTGACATGGGAACAAGTGGCTGTTATCTGATGTTCTCTGTTTTCCCACCACAAATCCCTCAGCTCATCACAAGTCATAACAAGTAATGAAAAAGTTCTTGCCTGTTTTCATATGCTTTGCATTGCCTAAAGTGATTCAAGTGACCTTTATAAGCTTCAAGAGAATGAAGCAGAGTATAAGGAAAGGCCAGTTCCTATTTCTAATAACATCAAATCCCAAAGCAGAGCAGTTAACATGTTGATATTCCATTTCTCCATCAGTCAAATGGGAATTTTTACCACTATAAGATACTTAAAGACTATAATAGAAAAATGAGGAGGTAGGTTCCGGGTTAAGATGGAGGCAGAGTAAAAAGCAGCTGCTCAACCTCTCCTAACCAAAGCATAAAGGACTCCTCAAGGGGACATAAAAACAAATCCAGACAAACGAAGGGATCCCACAAAAGGGCACAGCATTGAAGGTACGTGGAATCAGGCATTTCCATGCTATAACGGGGTGAAACAGCTCTCACTAGAGCGCGAGCTGAGGAACCCCCTCCCCGAACCCCCACACCATGTACAGTGCCAAGGTCAGCACACAAGAGTTAATGCAGGTTTGGGGCACCCATTAAGTCATTGGCAGCTCCATGGCCTGTTCCTGAGAGCAGTAACACTTAGGACCCCAAGAGTCTAAAGAACACACGTGGACTTTGAACAGAAACCTTGAGCCCAGGCGCGGGTAAAGGCATTGATGTAGACTCTGACAAGGATCTTGAGCACAGGCTTGGACCTCTAGTGGGGACCCTGTGCAGATGGGAGTATGGCTGTGGAAGCAGCGCCCTGAGACTGTTGAAGAAGCCTCAGGCAGAGGGCAGGCTGGGGACAACCAGGAGGCTTGACCCCAAGAACAACGAGACCTGAGACCTCAGGAGCCTAGAGAGCACAGACAGACCATGAGTGTGAGGATAAAGCGGAGAAGGCACAGGGCTAACAACAATGGCAAGCCAAAATCAGAAACCCCAGAAGAGAAACATCATCAAGAAGAAATCTGTAACACTTGACAACTTTTACACAGAGAAAATCCAGATAACAGAGCAAACGGCAGAGAAGAACAAACAAGTAATCATATCCAAACCTTCCCAAAATAATGAAAACTGGTCACAAGCTATTGAAGACTTCAAATCTGAGATGATGAGAAAGATGGAAGTGATCTGGCAAGAAAATAACAGTCTAAAAGGCAGAATTT
Organism: Gracilinanus agilis; assembly: GCF_016433145.1. Lineage (NCBI taxonomy): Eukaryota > Metazoa > Chordata > Mammalia > Didelphimorphia > Didelphidae > Gracilinanus > Gracilinanus agilis. The sequence goes on along the minus strand of NC_058130.1, from coordinate 283,335,715 downwards.
TGCAATTGGAAAGTGAGGCTTAGAAATCAAATGAACTGATAAGCAAATTGAACACCAGAAATGACCAGCTGGAAGCCTTGAAGAACCAAACAGACCAGACTGAAAAGGAAAAACAAAAGATTATAGTCGAAAACCAGTCCCTAAAGGCTAGAATTGAGTAATTAGAAGCTAATGATTTTTCAAGACATCAAGAACAAATAAAACAAAGTCAAAAGACTGATAAAATAGAAGGAAACATGAAATATCTCAATGAGAAAGTGACAGACCAAGAAAACAGGACTAGAAGAGATAATCTGAGATTCATTGGTCTTCCTGAAAAAGCAGAAATTAATAGAAATTTGGACTCCTTACTAAAAGAAATTATTCAGCAAAATTGCCCTGAAGTTCTACAACAAGAGGACAATATAGACATTGAAAGGATCCATAGATCACCCTCTATAGTAGACCCTGAAAAGACAACCCACAGGAATATAATAGCCAAATTCAAGAGGTTCCAAGTAAAAGAAAAAAATCTTACAAGAAGCCAGAAAGAGAGAATTCAAATATCAAGGAGCACCAATCAATATCACACAGGATCTGGCAGCATCCACACTAAAAGACCTCAAGGCTTGGAATATGATATTCATAAAGACAAGAGAAATGGGTCTTCAACCACGGATCACCTACCCATCCAACCTAACTATATACTTCCAGGGGAAAGTTTGGGCATTCAATAAGATAGAAGATTTCCAAGTATTTGCACAGAAAAGACCAGGACTAAATGGAAAGTTTAATATCCAACCACAAAAATCAAGAGAAACATGAAAAGGTAAATAAGAAACAGAGGGGAAAGAAAGAAAACTCATATTTTTTAAATTTGCCTCTTTAAGGGCTCCAATAAGATCTAATTATCTGTATTCCTACATGGAGAAAGGCTATGTATAATTCTCTGTAGTGAACGCTATTCACTATTATAGTAATCAGAAGAATAATTCATAGGGAGAGGGTGGAATACTAAATGGTCTAAGATGAAATGGGGGGTGGGAAAGAGAGGGGTGAATAGTAAGGGACACCAAGAGAAACTTGAATGAATAAGAAAAATAGGATATTCTATTACACACAAAGAGGACATGGGAAGGGGAGGGGATGAATACTATTATAAGAAGGAGAGGAAGAGAGCATTAAGAGGTAATATTTAAACCTTACTCTCAGTGTAATTAACCCTGAGAGGGAAGAGTAGCTATATCCATTGGGACATAAAACTCTATCTAACTCTAATGAGAAAGCCAGAAGGGATAAATGAAGGGGAAAAGGGGAGTGGGGAATTCAAAAAAGGGAGAGGAGAAGAAGGGGGAAGGAATTCATTAGGCCTTTAAAAATAAAAAGAGGGGAATAATAAAGGAGGGGGTAGAAAGGGAAGTTAATCAAGGGAGGGGATAAGGGTTACCAGATTAAAGCAAACCACTGGTTTAAAGGAAAGAGTGTAAGAAGAAGGGGTAGAACTAGGGGAGGATACCAAAATGTCAGCAAATGCACAACTGATAATTATAACTCTGAACGTGAATGGGATGAACTCGCTCATAAAACGGAAGCAAATAGCACAGTGGATTAGAAACCAAAATCCCACCATATGTTGTCTACAAGAAACACATATGAGGCACACACAAGTTTAAGGTCAAGGGCTTGAGCAAAATCTTTTGGGCGTCAAATGAGAAAAAGAAGGCAGGAGTGGAAATTATGATTTCTGTCAGAGCCAAAATAAAATAGATATGATTAAAAAAGACAGGGAAGGTCATTACATCCTGATTAAAGGCAGTATAGACAATGAGGAAATAACACTGCTCAATATGTATGCACCAAGTGGCATAGCATCCAAATTCATAAAGGAGAAACTGGCAGAGCTCAAGAAGGAAATAGATAGTAAAACCATAATAGTGGGAGATCTAAATATTCCTCTTTCAGATCTAGATAAATCAAACCAAAAAATAAATAAGAAAGAGGTAATAGAGGTGAATGAATTCCTAGAAAAATTAGATTTAATTGATATGTGGAGAAAAATAAATAGGGACAAAAAGGAATATACCTTCTTCTCAGCTGCACATGGTACATTCACTAAGATTGACCATGTAATAGGACATAGAAACATTGCAAACAAATGCAAAAGAGCAGAAATAATAAATGTAACCTTCTCAGATCACAATGTAATAAAAATAATAATTAGTAAGGGCTCCTGGACAGGCAAATCAAAAACTAATTGGAAATTAAATAATATGATTCTCCAAAACCAGCTAGTCAAAGAAGAAATCATAGAAACAATCAACAATTTCATTTAAGAGAATGACAATGATGAGTCATCTTACCAAACTCTGTGGGATGCAGCCAAGGCAGTACTCAGGGGGAAATTTATATCCTTAAGTGCATATATTAACAAATTAGGGAAGGCAGAGATTAATGAATTGGGCATGCAACTTAATAAACTAGAAAGTGAGCAAATTAAAAATCCCCAGATGAAAACTAAATTGGAAATAATAAAATCGAAAGTAAAAGAACTATTGAATTAATAAATAAGACTAGAAGCTGGTATTTTTAAAAAACAGATGAAATAGACAAACTCCGGTCAATCTAATTAAAAAAGGAAAGAAGAAAACCAAATTGACAGTATCAAAGATGAAAAGGGAGACCTCTAATGAAAGGGAAATTAAGGCAATCATTAAAAACTATTTTGCCCAATTATATGGCAATAAATATAACAATCTCAGAGATATGGATGAATATTTACAAATATATAAATTGCCTAGATTAACAGCAGAAGAAATAGAATACCTAAATAATCCCATAACAGAAAAAGAAATTGAAGAAGCCATCAAAGAACTCCCTAAGAAAAAATCACCAGGGCCTGATGGATTCACAAGTGAATTCTATCAGACATTCAAAGAGTGACTAATCACAATACTATACAAATCATTTGATATAATAAACAAAGAAGGAGTCCTAACAAACTCCTTTTATGACACAAATATGGTACTGATTCCAAAGCCAGGGAGATCAAAAACAGAGAAAGAAAACTACAGACCAATCTCCCTAATGAACATAGATGCAAAAATCTTAAATAGAATACTAGCAAAAGAGACTCCAGCAAGTAATTAAGAAGATCATCCACCATGATCAGGTGGGATTTACACCAGGAATGCAAGGTTGGTTCAACATTAGGAAAACCATCCAAATAACTGACCATATGAACAGTCTAACAAACAAAAATCACATGATCATCTCAATAGATGCTGAAAAAGCCTTTGACAAAATACAGCATCCATTCCTATTGAAAACACTGAAAAGTATAGGAACAGAAGGACCTTTCCTAAAAATAATAAACGGTATATACCTAAAACCATCAACAAACATCATATGCAATGGGGATAAATTAGAAGCCTTCCCAATAAGATCAGGAGTAAAACAAGGATGCCCATTATCACCTCTATTATTCAACATAGTACTAGAAACACTAGCAGTTGCAATTAGAGAAGAAAAAGAAATTGAAGGTATCAAAATAGGCAAGGAGGAGACTAAGCTATCACTCTTTGCAGATGATATGATGGTCTACTTAAAAAATTCTAGAGAATCAACTAAGAAGCTTGTAGAAATAATCAACAACTTTAGCAAAGTTGCAGGATACAAAATAAATGCACATAAATCATCAGCATTTCTATACATTTCCAACACACTAGAGCAGCAAGAAGTAGAAAGAGAAACACCATTTAAAATCACCCTAGACAATATAAAATACTTAGGAATCTATCTACCAAAACAAACACAGCAATTATATGAAAAAAACTACAAAACACTTTCCAAACAAATAAAATTCGATTTAAACGATTGGAAAGCCATTGATTGCTCATGGGTAGGACGAGCTAACATAATAAAAATGACAATTCTACCCAAATTAATTTACCTATTTAGCGCCATACCTATCAAAATACCAAAAAACTTCTTTACTGAATTAGAAAAAACTATAACAAATTTCATTTGGAATAACAAAAGATCAAGAATATCAAGGGAAATAATGAAAAAAAAATGTGAAGGAAGATGGCCTAGCAGTACCAGATATTAAACTATACTATAAAGCAGCAGTCATCAAAACAATATGGCACTGGTTAAGAGACAGAAGGGAGGATCAGTGGAATAGAGTTGGGGTTAATGACATCAGCAAGACAGTGTATGATAAACCCAAAGAGCCCAACTTTTAGGACATGAATCCACTATTTGACAAAAACTGCTGGGAAATTTGGAAAACAATATGGGAGAGATTAGGTTTAGATCAACATCTCACACCCTACACCAAGATAAATTCAGAATGGGTGAATGATTTGAATATAAAGAGGGAAACTATTAATAAGTTAAGTGAACACAGAATAGTATACTTGTCAGATCTCTGGGAAAGGAAATATTTTAAAACCAAGCAAGAGTTAGAGAAAATTACAAAATGTAAATTAAATGGTTTTGATTATATTAAACTAAAAAGCTTTTGTACGACTAAAAACAATGTAGCCAAAATCAGAAGGGAAACAATAAATTGGGAAATGATCTTTGTAACAAAAAACTCTGACATGGGTCTAATTACTCAAATATAGAAGGAGTTAAATCAATTGTATAAAAAATGAAGCCATTCCCCAATTGATAAATGGGCAAGAGACATGAACAGGCAATTTTCAGGTAAAGAAATCAAAAGTATCAATAAGCACATGAGAAAGTGTTCCAAATCTCTAATAATTAGAGAAATGCAAACCAAAACAACTCCGAGGTATCACCTCACACCTAGCAGATTGGCTAAAATGAAAGAAGGGGAGAGTAATGAATGCTGGAGGGGATGTGGCAAAATTGGGACATTAATGCATTGCTGGTGGAGTTGTGAACTGATCCAACCATTCTGGCTGGCAATTTGGAACTATGCTCAAAGGGCTATAAAAGAATGCCTGCCCTTTGATCCAGCCATACCATTGTTGGGTTTGTACCCCAAAGAGATCAGAGATAAACAGACTTGTACGAAAATATTTATAGCTGTACTTTTTGTGGTGGCAAAGAACTGGAAAAGGAGGGTATGTCCTTCAATTGGGGAATGGCTGAACAAATTGTGGTATATGCTGGTGATGAAATACTATTGTGCTCAAGGGAATAATAAACTGGAGGAATTCCATGTGAACTCGAAAGACCTCCAGGAATTGATGCAGAAATTTTCTCACCTCATACAAAATAATAGAATTCTATTGAACAGAAACAACTGTTTGGAAAAATGCAGCATTCAAAGCCATTTCTCTTAAAAAAGAAAGTAGAGAGAAAATAGAGAATATTTAGGTGAATAATGGTCATGAAGTAGCTTTAAGGAGCTTAAAGACCTTAAGAGATAAAGATAGGATGCTAGGAAAATTGTAGTATGGTTTGAATAATATGGTCAATGAGAATTCACAGGTGTACTCATAGGAACACATGAGGTTAACTGTAATGTGTCTGTATGAAATATATATATATGTATATATATATGGCACTTCCTAAAGATGAGATTTCTGAATTAACTGTTATCTGGTTAATGCCTTCCCCTACACATTAGTTAAATAAATATACTCCCAATCAATAACAATTTATGAGAATCTATACTATATGTATGCAATAATCTTTTGTTATACAATTCACTAAGATTGAAAAGAGATGTGCTTGTGAACAAAGTCTTTCATTAGCCAGGAAAGGAGCTGATTCTGGATCATAGGTATGTGAATTATCCTTCTGGAATACAAAGGACATATTTTTATTTATTAATGACCTTAAGCTACCTCATAAACTCATTTAAAGAAAACTGAGGACCATGGAGATGAATGATTTGCTCACACCCTACACCTAGACCATACTGCCCTTTGTTCTTAACTTTGTATATGCAATTTCCAAGGACATTTTGGAACCCAATCTTAATAAAAAAAACTATTGGGTTCAAAATTAATAAAAGACTTGTTGAAAAGGAGACAGCTGAAGGCATTTTCATTTTCGCCTATTATTAACTTAATATGTTTTCCAAACTTTATCTTTTGAAAACCTCCTTGTTTTTCCCTCTCACAAGGAAAGATCTGTGATTGTTATATTAGTTACCTTGAATTTCCTTATGACTATTTTCTTGATAAAAAAAATAGATAAATGTCAAAGGGGGAGTTGTTTCTGTAAAGAATCATTGAAACCTAAATCTGGAAATATATTGCATATCTTTCTTTTATACCTTTCTCAAATAATTTCAAAATTGATCCTTTATCACAATCTATTGCTAGATGGGCAAAAGAGATAAAAACTAAGATTAAAAACTTTATTATAAGAAAATCACCATGAAAATCTTAATGTTTGCTATTTTAAGAAAGCTGAATTTGTACATCATCAGGCTAACAGATCTCTACTGATTTTATTATTGCTGAGTTGTATCCAGTTTTTCGTGTACATATATGATAAACCCTTTGATTTGAAACTTTCTGGAATTTGCATTTTTAAGTAAGGGAAACTTCCAAAAAATATGAGCTTTTAAAGCACAATCAATCCAGCAAAAAATTTATCTTTAGATTCTATGATGAACCCAGAATTAGAAAACGTGGTAACTAAATAAGTAGTCAGGAGTCCAGGGAATAAGAAGCGTTATGTGAAGTAAAGAATGAGAAATACATAAATCTAGAATGGACAAGATACCCCAGGAAGAGACAAATGTTAAATTATTTGCAGTATAGAAGTAGCTAAAAACTATGTAGAACACTAAAGCATGTAGAAATTCTTCTATTATTTAGTGGATTAAAGTCCATTTAGTAAAAAATTTAGTAAAAAAACTTAGTAAATATCTTAATGGATTTCCTGAGGTAAATTGAGGTGAAGTGACCTAACTAAATTTATATTGCAAAAAAGTATCAGAGAGGCAGAGCCAAGATGGCAGAAAAGGTACCCTAACTTAGCTAATCTCCACCAAATAACCATTACCTCAAACAAATTCTGGAGCAGAAAGATGAGGTGAAATAATTTTTAGCTCCAAACAACTTAGAAGGTCAGCATGAAAAATATACTGCACTAGGGTGGAAGTGGAGTGCAAAGCAGCACTCCAAGACAGGTCCCACCAAGGCAGGTCTCTCCAAGGCAATAGGCCAGGGGTCAGCAACCTTTTTGGTCGTGAGAGCCATAAATGCCACATTTTTTAAAATGTAATTTCATGAGAGCCGTACAGTGCTCACAGTGCGTGCTCCTGTAACAGCGCCTGAAAAAAATTTACTTTATGGCTCCTGCAGAAAGAGCCATATCTGGCCCTCAAAAGAGCCAGATATGGCTCAAGAGCCATACGTTGCTGACCCCTGCAATAGGTCTTAGGCACAGATGAAGCAGTGACAAAGATTTCCAAAATTCTCAGTCACAGATGGTAAGAGGTGGGGTGGTTTGGGGGGGGGGGTTCAGACAACTGTTCAGAAGGATATTATCGAAGTCCCTTTGCTGGTTCTTGTCACATTGCCTTTAGGCAGAACCAGGTTATGATCCAAGAGTGCAGTCTTGAGGAGGGGAGGCGGAAGAGTGAATGAGGGAGCACTAGCAAACACCAGCACTTGTGGCCACAGGGGAGCAGAGGATCCTGGTTCAAGGATGGAAGTGAGTGCTTGTGGTTACTTGCAGACCAAGAGAATATTAAACATACCTCTCCTTAGATCATATCACCCTGGAAGAACTGAAAACTTATAGGTCCCCAGAGTTCTGAAGGCAGTTGCTACAGGTATAGAGCCCAACTTTAACAGCTTTTTAAGTTAAAAGAAAAGGCTGAGAAATGAGCAAACAACAGAAAAAGAAACTCAACTTAGAAAGTTATTTCTTATACTTACAGACAAAACCAAAACACAAACTCAGAAGAAGACAACGAAACTAATGCTGCTGCACCCAAAGCCTCCAAGAAAAATAGGAATTGCTCTCAAGTTCATAAAGAACTAATGGAGGAACTAAAAAAAGGATTTTAAAAATCAAATAAGAAAAGTGGAAGAAAAATTGGGAAAAGAAATGAGAATGATACAGGAAAAAAAGAGTCAATAACTTGTTATCAAGGGACACAAAAAATACTGAATTGATACTATCAAAAAATATAATAGGCCAATTGGTAAAAGAGGCACAAAAATCCAATTAAAAAAAAGGCCTTTCTAAAAAGAAGAAATGGCCAAATGAAACAAGATGTACAAAAATACACTGAAGAGAACTTCTTGAAAGGCAGAATTGATCCTATGGAAAAACAGGCACAAAAATCCCCTAAGGAAAAGAACTTTTTACAAAGTAGAATTGACCAATTATGTCTTGAAAATTATGTCTTGAAAATTAGAATTGGGCAAGTGGAAGCTAATGATTCTATGAGACATTAAGAAACAACCAAAGTCAAAAGAATGAAAAAATAGAAGAAAAAGAAATATCTCATTGGAAAACAACTGACCTAGAACATAAATCCAGGAGAGATAATCTAAGAATTATTGGAGTACCTAAAAGAAAAAAAGAGCTTAGATATCATCTTTCAAGAAATTATCAAGGAATATTGCCCCAATACTCTAGAACAAGAGAGCAAAATAGAAATTGAAAAAAAAATCTACCTATCGCTTGCTGAAAAAGATCCCCCCAAAAGGTAACTGAGTCAAATTCCAGAATTCCCAGATCAAGAAGAAAATATTGCAAGTAGCCATAAAAAGAAACAATTCAAATATCATGGAGCCAATATTCAGGATAACAAAAGATCTAGCAGCTTCTACATTAAAGAATCAGAGGGCCTAAACTAGTACTTCAACCAAGAATTAGTTACTCAGGAAAATTGTCTTCTTGTTCGTTGTTGGGATTGTTAGTGTTCTCCCTCCTTAATCTAACTTTCCTGGCTTCCCTCAAATTGCACATAAAATCTTATCTTTGATAGGAAGTCTTTCCAGATCCTGCTTAATTCTAGTGCCTTTCCTCTAAATATCCCAATTAGTCCAGTATAGTAACTGTTGTTACATAATTGTATGTATATTGTCTCTGGAATTTACATTTTTTATACCTCCTATTCTTGGCACAGTGTCTGGTGCATAGTAGGTTCTTAATAATTATTAATTGTCTGAGTAACATACTGAGACTGATGATTTATGAATTTATTTAATATTGTTACATTGGTGACGTTTATTAAATTAGTTTTTTTCACTATTCTCTGGGATTTTCCAAAGATACCATCACCTACTGTCTCTAAACAGAGATAATTTTATCTCTTTGTCAGTATATTAATTTTCTTTTTTATTTTATTGCTATACATAGCATTTCTAGTAAAGTACTAGGAGATGAAACATCATTGCTTCACTTCTTCAAATCTATAATTTTCTTCTTTACATATCTATTAAATTTATTAAGTTCTAAAAAATAAAAGGTAAAGTCAATTAAAGATACCTTATATCAAGATATTTTAGAACTTAAGTGTGCTCCAAGAAAGCTTATAGTATTTCAATTTTTTCAATCAGAGGAATGTCCCTTTCATATTTAAGCTTTTTAGGATTTTTCACATAAGCAAATACTATCTTTTGTCTAATGGCTTTTTATGAATCTCTTAATACAAGCATGTGGAGTTTTTTTTGTTGTTATTTATATGATTAATTATAATAATTGTTTCCTAATGTTGAAATATCCTTTCATTCCTGGAATAAATCCAGATTGGTCATAATGAATAATTTTTTAAATAAAGGCAGCATGGTTTGGTGGATAGAGAGTTGGTCTTGTATCCAGGAAGACCTAGGTTCAAGTTAAATCAATAAATATTTATTACATGCTTAATATGTGCCAGACTTGGGACAAAGTGAGACAAAAACATCATCTCTTTCCTTAAGGAGTTCATAGTGTAATGAAGGCAGCAATATATAAACAACTATAGTCAAAGCTCAATATTTGAGTGTTTAACATTTGCAACTTCAGGCAGTAAAGTGATTTTTATAATTAACCTCATTTTTACTTCCACCTTTCCAACTGGGCACATTTGTGACTATGCCCACTAGAGGAAAGAATGAGGGACAGGAGTACAAGTTTGTACAGTGACTGCTATCTTACTGTGTGAAGTGAAAGTTTAAGGGGATCTTGAAATAACAAAATGTACCCTTTTTAGCCACTTTTTAAAATGAGACTGGGGAAACCCATCAATTAAAATGCAGTGCTTTATTGGGAGAAAAAGAAATGTGGGAAAATGCCTCATCAATTGACCTGAGACAAATGCTCAAAGATTTATAGAAAAGCCCCTTATTTATAGGAAAATCCTGATACAATCAAATCCCTCCTCCCCCCAGAAAGACAATGATTGTTTCTGTCTCCCTCTGTCCAAAGGGGATTAAGAGGCCTTTGTATTTCAAATGGTGGGGTAGTAATCTTGTCCTGCAGAGAGAAGGATGGGGTGGAGTAATTTTGTCTTAAAGGCTTTAAAAGCATAGGTCCCAAGGGTATTGATTTGACCAAAAATATTAGGATTACAAGCCAAAATGCTACTCTAAGAATTATTCACTGATTTTATCCCACACACTACCATTGTAAAGAGTTATGTGATGAATGAAATTCTCTGGAAGCTGTATTTTTAATTATATAATATTATTTTATTAAAAGACCATTCAAGATTTCTAAACTAGCCAGTGGACTCCATAGACAGTCCAAAAATATGCTAAAATCACCCAAGCAGGGCCCACTTGAGGGAGATATGATAAGAACAGCTGAGCTGCCAGACTTGGGGAGTAAAAAGAAGATAAAAGCCCTACTTCCTGTTCTGAAAGACAATATATATTCCTTGTCCAGTCCCTCCTCAGCAGGTTTCTTATTGGACAATAGCCACACAGGAAATGAACTTAAAAGACTTACTCCAAGGAAATGGCAGGAATGCCAGGGATGCCAAGTCACTCTAATACATGGTAGGGCTGCCAGTCACTTCCAACATGGCTTCTACCTAGTTGGTAGATTACTTTATCATCCAAGAGAGTTCTTGTTAATGGATAAACAAGGAGCAGGTCTCCACCCTACCATCTAGACAAAAGAAGGCAGGGCCCAACAGAGCCTCAGGAATCTCTATTGCTTAAGCTTCAGCCCTAAAACTATTTGAGTTTTAAAATCAAAAGGCATTTGGAGTAGGATCAGGGCACAAAAAGAGTACAAATTAATATTAACTTTCCATAGTTCTCCATGCATTAGTTGCATATTTTAATCGTTTGCCTTTAAAACCCAAGTTTTGTGTTGAAAAATTGCAGTGCAAGTTTTTTGGGTGTTAAGCCCAACCAAGCAAAGTCAGTGATGCAGCTTAGTGAGAAAATAAAAATATTAGATAAACTTCTTGCTGAAATATCTGCAGCCACTATCAGCTGCAGGATTGGTGTTAACGAATCTATGGTTTGTTGTGTATTGCACAATGCCACCATCTAAGAGTGAAAAATAAGAGGTTAAAAAATGTTTTAGCTTTTAAGAATTTTATTTGCTATATGATATTTGTGGTATTGTAGATTTCATAAAAAGTGTTATGAAAAGTATTGTGAAACATGAGTATTATTTATAATAAATATTTTTTAATTGAGAGAAAACAGGTCATATAATTCTAAGGAATTATAAGTGGGGAAAATGTTTTTCATGTTGCCAATTTTATTTTGTATAATGCATTTTATGAATTATTTCATTTTCACTATATGATAATTTGTGTTTCATTATAAAGAATTATATGCAGAAAAGTATATTTTCAGCAATCTCTAGTGAAAGATTACAGTTCTTGGTGGTTGCAGGGACCTATTTCCCATAGGTTCAATGTATCAATATTTGAATTTTTTACTTTCGTGCCATTTTCTAGAAATGTTAACCCTGCAAAAGTTGAGGAATCATCTATGAGAGATATTCAGGGTAAATCTGAGACAATCTCTTCAGTAAGACCCAAAGGCACCAAAAGAACTTCATAGTAAGATGAAAATTTTAAGTGATTTTACCATTCCTCTTCCATAGCTTAATAAATCTCACAGATATATAAGGAAGAAAATTATAATTTTCATCTTGCAGATGGTGGGATTTGAAATGAGTCTTAATGGAAGACAGAGAAGCCAAGAGGAAGAGATGAGGCGGGAGAGAATTTCAAGCATAGGAGATAGCCATAGATTCAGGAGATGAAATATCAGTCAGTCAACTAGCATTTATTAAGCACTAAATAAGTGCCAGGCCCTGTGCTAGCCAATGGAAACACAAAGAAAAAAAATCCTAACTAAAACATATCAGCTGTGGAACCCTAGGCACATAACTTATCAGTGCTCTAGTCAATAAAGTCTAAATTACAAGGGTGGTAAAATGAACTGATAGAGGGATTCCTTCATTCAGGAATTCCCTGTATCAATAAAATCATAGGTTTACCTTAGTATCTTAGCTAAACTTCTAACATTTTTCATTAATATTCATTAGTGGAGAAGTAGTATATTTTGGTAGATAAATGTTTAAACTTAGATTCAGAAAAACCTGGTTAGAAGACTTGCCTTTGTATGATTAGAGGCATGATTAGGTGGCACAGTGCATAGAATGCTAGGTCGGTGTCAAGAAGACTTTTGAGTTCAATTGCAATCTCAGACCCTTACTGGTTGCATGACTCTGGGCATGCCACTTAACCCTGTTTGCTTCAGTTTCGCTATCTATAAAAGGATCTAGTGAAAGAAATGGCAAGCCACTCCAGTATTTTTGCAAAGAAAACTCTAAATAGAGTCATGAAGGGTCAACCACAACTGAACAATGACAAAATAAATATAATTATGGGCAGTCATTTATTTTTGCAAGTAACAGAGAGTTATTGATCTGAACCAGCAGAAGGAATTCCACATGAGAAATTCCTTATGTTGATAAAAGTCGAGGACACAAAATACTATTAATCATATTGATCTATAGCTCTATTTCTTTATTTTATAATTCTTGGGTTGGGATATCAGGAGCATGCATTTTTAGAAAAAATGCCCACTCGAATGTCATTTACAAAAAAATGATGACAATAATATAATTCATTTGAAAATACATTTAGATGAGCCATGTTGTAGCTTATTAAGTTTCTTTTACTGAGATTCTTTAAAAACTCTACTTCATGCTTTGTTAATTTGGGTATTTAATATTTTTAGATAAGTATCCATATTTCTTTAAATTCTCAATTTTTCTGATCATTTTCTTTACTAATTGTGAATTCCTTTTAACTTATTTTTGTTATTTCGGCAATTTAATTTTCCTCTCCTAAAAAATCAAATAGAATTTTTTTTGTTACCTTTGTTTTATCAGCTTTGTTTTCAATTTTTAAAATTTCTGCTATGATTTTTAAAAAATACCAGTTTTGTGCTTTTTTGAGAGTTACAAATTTGTTTTTTAAAGATTTTTAAATTCTATGCTTATTCTTATCATTCTTACATTTTCTTATATTTTGATTATTTAATTATCTTATATTATCATTCTTATATTTTGTTAATATTTTTAGTTGATGTGAATTTTCTATAAGGATAACTTCAGCTGTATCCCATATGTTTTAGCAAATACTTTATTATGATTATCTTTAAAATAAAAAATTTTCATTCCATAATTTATTCTATGATGTACTTATTTATTCAGAGTACCATTAGTTTCTATTTAGATCTTTATCTTTTGTTCATAGTCACTTTATTTTTTATTCATAAATATTTCATTATTTTTATTCATTTATAATAATTCTTAGTTTTAGATTCAATTGTTTTAAACCCATAGCTTCTATCTTAGAATCAATACTGTGGATTGGTTCCTAGGCAGAAGAGTGGTAAGGGCTAGGCAATGGGAGTTAAGTGACTTGCCAAGACCCACACACCTGGGAAGTATATGTGGCCAAATTTGACTGAACCTTCAGTCTCTAAGCTTAACTATCAATCCATTGACCTATCTAGATGTCCCCCTTTATTATTTCTTGATGCCCTCATACATAATTAATATTTGTAAAGGTACCGGAAGGTGATGAAAAATAGTTACATTCCCATTCAGAAATCACTAGGTATAACAAATTAATTTTCTTTATATGTTCAGATCTAGAATTTTCTTCCTAATATTACTGTTAAGCTCCAAAAGAGGAATATTAAGTTATCTACCCTTATTATCCCTCTATCAAGGTCTGAGAACACTTCCTTTCCATACCTAGACACCATGTCAGTTAGTGCATATATGTTTAATAATGTATTGTTTCATTATGCATATTGCCTTTAGGTATAAAGTAGTTTTGCTGTATCTATTTTTATTGTTGTCTTATCTGAAACCAGCAACTCTTATTTTTTTAAACATTTGAAACATAGTTTTATTTTAGTCCCTTGTTTTGACTTTATATGCACTTTATGTTTCTATCCTGTTTTCCCCATTCTTTTCCCCTTGCTAATTTTTTTCTTTCCAGAGATGGACTCTCAAGTTAAAATAGGGGTAAATGGAAAACAGTTCAAACTGGTTAGCAAGAGTCAATTGTTTGATTTTCAATGTTAACAGTTATACCTCAGAAATGTGCATATTCCACAAACTAGAATTTGATCTATTCCTTTGTTGATTGTCTAAACTTAAGAAAGTGATAGAGAAAATCAAATTAAACTTAAAGGTGTGTTATGCTTAATTTTTTTTTAGACAACCAGTTGTTAAATATTTACCAGCACATCTCTAGTACTAAAAACTAAGATCAAAGAGAATATTAACTTTCCCACTGAATGGAGATCACAAGATTAAAGAAAAAGAAGAGATTTTCCTTCAAAATACAGTGGCTAAAAAGAAGATAAATTTCTTTGGTAATAATTGAAGGAAAATGTCTGTCAATTAACAAGGAAGAGTACACATAGTCTGCATTTAAACTAGACTGAAGTGTCTATCTATTCCTAGACAGAGATATAGACAATTAAGGAATTTAGACCTATGCCACCACAAAATTCAAAACAACTTAGACCTAAAATATAAATGAAAAAATTTTGATAGTTTCTATTAAAGAAATATTTTTCCAATTTATTTAGAATATTTTTCCATGGTTACATGAGTCTATTAAAGAATTATTAAAGGATGCTCCAAAACTTACCTTTTCCTCTTGAAAGGTAAATAATAAAGTGAGTTTTCTTGAAGATTTTTTTAATCTTGCAAAATTATGTCCTCTTTCTATCTCATTCTTCAGTTATATAAATTATAATAAGCTTTTCTTCAAGTCTTCTCTGAATGTTCTTTTTAGTGGGATTAGTCTCAGGCCTTAAGAAATATACCTCAGAAAAAAACTCCTTTCTTATTTTCCCTAATTTTACCCAGATGAAATCTGCCCGGAACTCACTTTTAAGATATTGTCCTTCAAAATATTCTTCAATGTGATATGCTCAGAGACCAGATGTATTTGATGTTTCCTGACTGAACAGGTTCAGTCTTCTAACTGTATATAATTTGTTTCTCTTGAACTTAGTTACCCTTTTTTATTTTGCAAAAGCACAAACTACATTGCCCCAAAGAAATAAACTCATGCCTTAGCTATTAAATTTCTATCTCATAAGGATACATTTCCCTTGTTCTAATAACTCATTAGTAAGGCAAATAAGATGGGGGAAGTGGAGAGAGTTGCTGCCTTCATTAATTGTTGTCATTGTTATTGTGAGAATTAGAATCAAATCCAAGATCTGAATTCAAGTCCTGCTTTTAACACATATAAGCTGTAGTCCTAGGCAAGTCACTTTAACTTTTCAACTTTCTAGACAACTAAGTTGGAAGTTGCATAGAAGTTGACAACTTGCTTTGGTAGAAGAATTTTTGCATCTAGAGACTCTATACTGATGAAATCACAGGTTGAGTCTCTATCCCCATTCTATCATTTTGCTTTTCATCTTTTTCAATGGAGTTCAAATAAAAGCAATCCTAGGACAAATTCTTGTCTTGATAGTATTCTTTTATACTTCTATTCTGTGATTAAAATTTCTCTTTTATGGGCAGCTGGGTAGCTCAGTGGAGTGAGAGTCAGGCCTAGAGACAGGAGGTCCTAGGTTCAAACCCGGCCTCAGCCACTTCCCAGCTGTGTGACCCTGGGCAAGTCACTTGACCCCCATTGCCCACCCTTACCAATCTTCCACCTTTGAGACAATACACCGAAGTACAAGGGTTAAAAAATAATTTCTCTTTTATGTAATTTTATGAAATATTGGCATGTAAGCTAATCACTGACAGCATCTTTGAAAAAACTAGTACTAGGGGGCAGCTGAGTAGCTTAGTGCATTGAGAGCCAGGCCTAGAGATGGGAGGTCCTAGGTTCAAATCTGGCCTCAGGTACTTCCCAGTTGTATGACCCTGGGCAAGTCACTTAACCCCCATTGCCTAGCACTTCCCACTCTTCTGCCTTGGAGCCAATACACAGTATTGACTCCTAGATGGAAGGTAAGTGTTTTAAAAAAACAAACAAACAAACAAACAAAAAACCTAGTACTAGACCAGGGGAGAAGATGAATACAATATATATCTTTTTTTTTTTAATTTTAAACCCTTAACTTCTGTGTATTGACTTTAGGTGGAAGATTGGTAAGGGTAGGCAATGGGGGTCAAGTGACTTGCCCAGGGTCACACAGCTGGGAAGTGTCTGAGGCTGGATTTGAACCTAGGACCTCCTGTCTCTAGGCCTGTATATCTTTTTATTTCCATATAATTCTGAGTTATTCTGCTAGATATCCAGATTTCAAAAGTTTTCCTTTCCACAAGTGAAGGATTATGAATTTTTGGCATTGCAACATCTATGAAAAACATTATTCTTAAATTTTTTGAATCAATGTTATAACCCATGAGATTAATTCATCATTAGTTCTTTCTGAAATGAAGGATATTTGACATTCTGGATTTGTACCACAGATTTTTCACCTGTGTGAAAAATAGTGAACTTCTACTTGCCAGGTCATTTCTTTTTAAGTATTTGATACATGTTAAATCTTGGCTTCCTACACATTTTCTACCATGCCCTTGTATAATCTGCATTGATCACTAAGTTTGGGCTCCTTAATGATAGCCCATCTATATTTTCTAATAGCTCTGATAAGTCCTTCCCTTTATATAAAGAAATCTACATCCTTTGTTTGAGTCTTCCTTCTTGAAATAATTTCCATTAAGTTCATATGGATGTTATCCATAGAGATAGGTGATGCTACTGTTCATGAGGTGGTGCAGTGTATAGAATTCTGACTTTGGCATCAGGAAGACCCGAGTTCAAATCCAACCTCATTCCCTACCTGTGTGGCCCTAAGTAAGTCACTGAATCTCTGTTTGCCTCTGTTTCATCATCTGCAAAATGGGGATAATAATTGCACCTACCTTTCAGTTGTGAGGATCAAATGAGATAATAATTATAAAGTGCTTAGAAGAGTGCCTGGCACATAGTAAGTACTAAGTTATCTATTATTAAGAAGTGCTTTTTAATCCTACTCTTGGACCTTAGCCATGTCATAGGCTCCAGCTAGAGATAAAACACTTTCAGTTATAATTCACAAATCCAATGTGGTGTGTATTTTATTAAGCTTTATTGTTAAAATGATGTTTGCTTATTCCTGTGTTTCATTAATATTGTATGGTTTTTTGTTAGGATAATTTGCATTTGCTTAGCTAATAATTGCTTTAAAAATGGTCATGCCCATTGTATTCTTTAAGCTATGATTTCATTATGCTAATAATAACAAGGCTACTGATAAAAATAGCAGTAATTTTCTCCTTAATAGTTTCAATCCTTAATATAAAGAACACCAAGGTTTTTCAAAGTATTGCTTTCACCCATTGGTTCAATTTGAACTTCAAATGCAAACTTGGAATCTTCCATCATTATCTCTCTTAGGCCTACATTAAGAATCTTGTGTTTATCAAGTCCAAATAACATTTTTATGTGATTAGAGAAAAATTCCAAGAGATGAAAAGCTGTCTAATAAGTTTTAATAGAACCCTATAATTTCATGTTAATAATAACATATTTTGGTATGACTCACCCATTAACTCGGAAGCCATAATCTATAGATCAATAAGCATTTATTAAGCATTTACTTAATGTGCCACACACTATTTTAAGCACTGGGATACAAAGGCTTAAAAACCTGAAATGATAATGATTTTAAAGCTAGACAAAGTAAAATGATAAAAGGTATATATATTGTTTACTCAAAAGATGCCAAATTTTATATTAATTGTTGTTAATACTATTATAATTGTGGTATGTTTTAAATAAAAATCCATTATTGACACAGATATCAAATATCCTAGGTTCTTTCTGTTTGCATTTTACTTGTATATATGTACATATATATGAATATGCCATGAGAACAAGATAAAGTCATTGTGATAAAGGCAATATAAATGTTAGAGAGCTCTTTCAGTCAGCTTGCTTGATATTTACCAAATCAGTAACAAATTGCTTTTTATGTTACAGAGATTCTTTGGCACATGTTTTTGTACTTCAGTTCCTTTTTTATCTTCTGGGTGTCTATAGAGTGTTTTTTTTAGTAACACAAGCACTGTATGAAGTTCATAAACATATAATTACCCTATATTTTGAGGGATTACTGATATTCCCATCTTTTCCTAGTAGGTTTAGAATGCTTTCTAAAAAAGTTGAGATCAGGCTTGCATCTGAGAGGAAGCTAGAAAAAGTAAGTGTTTGAGTCAATAATTATATATCTTTTTAAGCCCTGACACTTTCCAGTTTTGAAAAGAAATTAGAATTTCAGTTTCTTGCCTTGATGTAATGGTTCTTGGTTCTGTTGTTCACTATATTAATGGTGTCACAAGTTTTCTGTTTTATATTTGATTTAATTTGCCTTTTCAATATATTGGATTTCTTGCAACCATATAGATGATAGGGACTTTTTCCATGTCCAATTTCTTCAAAGATTTTGTTCTTTGATTTA
Organism: Gracilinanus agilis; assembly: GCF_016433145.1. Lineage (NCBI taxonomy): Eukaryota > Metazoa > Chordata > Mammalia > Didelphimorphia > Didelphidae > Gracilinanus > Gracilinanus agilis. The sequence goes on along the minus strand of NC_058130.1, from coordinate 283,316,828 downwards.
TTTGCTTCTCAAGTTTCTAAAGTAAAGTTTCTGACTGATGTTAAATTATTTATTTTGTTCTGTGTAATGCTTTGGTTCCTTTTATTTTCAATTGCTGATTAAGAGAAGCTAGAATTTTGTTGTCTCTATATATATATATTCCTTTTCATAATACTTTTACTTTTTTGTCACCTTCCATTGAATGATATAAGAGGTTTAAAGCTTTTATTGCATATCTTTCAACAAATATTCAACAGTTTCCTTAAATAGCTCCTGCCATAATGGTGTTTGGTGTCTATCCTCAGTAGTATTCTATATTTCTTCCATGGCAATGGCTGTCATATATACTATTATACATAAGTCCTGAAATGATTTTAATTTTCTGTCAAATATTATAGGGGAAATCTGTTTAATGTAAATTGTAGCTATTTTAAATTACTTTAATTTGGTATAGTTGATCTACTAGTTCTACTCATGCTATCAAACTCAAAAGGAGACTTTTCAAAATTTCATTCTAAGTATGTAAATCTCCTCAAAATCATTTGAGACACTGAAATTGTTTTTATCACCCATTTCATTATAAGGGAATTTCTAGAGTTGTGTTAAGTGAAGATTTTCCACGACCACAAGTTCTTTAATTACTTTCCTTTTTCGATTTTACTTACTCCTCAGTTTTAGCTCTTATTTCATCTAATCTAGGCTTAGAGATGAAGTTATTTCTCAGTATTGCTCTTTGAGAATATGGTTTCATTGATAAGAAGTATTATGAAACCTGTGACTATAAAGATAAGATCTATTTCCAGTTTTGTTGTGATATAGTGCCAGCACATAATGAAAACATTCATATTCTTCAGTCCATTACATGCATACTAATGGTTTGCCTGCTTAAGTTGTTAGCATCTTTTACAAAAAAGCATTTCCAACCAGTGGGTTTTCTGGTAGATATGTTTATTCTGATATATCTTGCCTTCTTGTGGTACTAGAACACAAAGAGGTAATAATGACTCCATTGCCCTTCATATCAAATTGATCATCACAACAGTTTTGAGTAAACTTGTAAGCCTATACCACCATGAATATTTCATTGCTTCCTAGAAGCAAGTTAATCACATTGACTGCAGGGCTAACCCAACCAATATATGCAGTAGTGTTTCAAGAACAATGACCCTTTTCTTACTATTGGTGGTATCCTTTGGTATTATTTCATGATGGGAACATTCTCTCTGATGTGATCATTGACAACCCATTGTTACTACATTTTATCACTTTCTCAGGATATCTTTGATGGATTTGTGCTGATATTCACTTTTTCACAAAAGCACAGAATTTTAGAGTTAAATGGGCCATCTAATGCAACCTATACCTGAAGAGGAATTCTTTCCATTATATCTTAGATGTATCCCCAAGCAATGGGTTGTCAAGTTCATTCATGTGATCATTCATCAATTATGCTTACTATAATATCTTTGAAAATAGGCTCATTTGCTTGAGGTAGGCTTCAAAAAGGAATCAGGATCTTAGGAAAGACTCCAAGATGGCTAAGGAGGCAGCATATTTCAACAAAAGATAATGGACTTGGAATCAAAAGTCCTTGGACAAATAATTTAAACTCTCTGAGTTCTAGTTTCTTATCTATTCCATCTATATCATCTGGGAATAACAATACTTATAGCACTTACATCACATGATTGTTGAAAAGATCCAATTAGTATGTGAAGTATTTTCTAACTCTAAAATGCCATAGATAGTAGCTTTTAATACAAGATACAGGCTTTGAAATAGAAAGATACAGCAGTGTTCTTTTGGCCCTTGAAGAGATTTCTATTGAGGCAGATGGATTCCTGAGAATGAAGGCATTAGCTTTCAAGGAACATGAGATCTAGAAGAACTAAGCATGGAGGCCTGCCAAGGTGCCATAAAAAGGGCCCTCATAAATACAGTACCTGTATTTATTAATTTATTTATTTAGAATATTTTTCCATGGTTACATGATTCATGATTTTCCCACTCCTCTTCCCCCCTCCCTGAATTGACAAGCAATTCCACTAAGATAAGAGATAAAGCATCATCATAAAATAAAATAACAATTCCAGAGTCTCCTTTAGACCATAATATATGCTCTATTTTCTATGGGCAAATAGCAATCATTTCATCAGTGGTTAGGGAATGCTCTTGAGGCTTTTCACTGGAAACTACATGACGGCGAGAGCAGAAAGTGATGCAGAATCTCCTGCCTGGCCTCAGCTAATTAAATGAACACAGTTGACATAATTATCTAATTTCTCAATTTCAACATTTTTTCTGGGTTGTTGGGGATATTAGCATTGTCTTTTTAAGGGCTTCCCCGAATGGCTTATACTAAACAAGAACAACACACCAAATCCTCGTGGTAAAATTGTGGTTGGTTTTTCAAAACTCATTTTCCTCAGGACAATTGTTAAACAATCCTAAAATTCCAAGGATCTGCCTTGGATTGCATTCTTTCCCTGTTGAGGTGTCAGTGGCTGGCTCTGCATATATAATTTTTGCACTGCTGTTTTGGGGGCATTGGAACATCCAATAATTCATTAAAAATTAAAACAATTTACTTGAATTTGTTAAGACTCTTCTTCCAGGAGGACACCCCTGAGGCAACTGAGTGATGATGATCATAAAGACTAAACACAACTAGTTGTATGAATTTTTTTTAATGTGAGCAGAAATTGTTAATGTCCAAAAAAAATCCAATCCCTATATGCTGCTTCAAAGGTAAACTGAGTTCTGAAGTAAACAAGTATCAAGATACTTGGAAGAGACTTAAAATTATCACGGGTGAAAGTTCCCCAAAAGATGAGGGGCCTTAAACAGAGTTTACCACAATTATGTTCAAGGTGTAGCTCTTATGAACACATAGTAGGAGCTTAATAAATATTTATTGGCTGATGAGAAACTTGAGAAGACTCAAATGAATTGATACAGAGTGAAATGAGCAAAACCAGATCTATTATACAATGCCCAAAAGGCAAAGAGACTGTGAAAAATGATCAATGCAATGACTCAGGAAAGCTGATGTTGAAACATGCCTCCCTCCTCTTGGAGGCAAAGTGAATAGACAATAGATGCATAATGAAACATTCATTTCCACACATGACCATTAAAAAACAAATTTCTTTGGGTTCAAATCTGGCCTTAGACATTTCCTGACTGTTAGACCCTGGGCAAGTAACTTAATTCCATTTGTCTAGCCCTTGCCAAACAAATCTGCTCTTGTCACAAGAATGGCTTTTATTTGGGAAGGAGAGAACTGAGGGTCTTTCGAGCATTACAATAGTGTGGGGAAAAAAGGGGAAGAGTGGAAAGTAAAAAAAAAAAACATGAATAGAACCCTTTTTCTTAATATGAAAAGGAAATCAGAAAGAGAGTTCGAAAGGGATAGAAACAAGGCAATGTTGCTACTTAAATTAAATTTAAAATATATTAAAAAACATGCTATCTGTGCTAGATTTATTGTTTCATTTATAAACTCTGTTTTATGACTTATTTGTATAGGGAAATGGCTGTTAATGGTTTTCTAATGTATAATTTAAAAAACATAGTTTTTATGAAAAGGTAAAACAGTGATAACTCAAAACTGAATGCTGCAAAATTATATTGTCCAAAAATAACCTAAAAGGAGAGATATGATAAACCACCTTCCCTTACTCTTTGCAGATGTGTTGCATATTCAATGTGGATCACTGCATATGATACTAGACTTTTTTTGATAGATTGGCTAGTTTTACTCAATTCCCCTTTACCCCGCCTTTTTTTTTTTTTCCAAATAAGGGTTGTCTCTATGGAAAGGGGCAAGAAAAAGGATCTGTTAGGAAACAAAGGTGAGTAAAAATAAAAATAAAAGATATCAATACTTTTCTTCCCTTTAATGAAGAAAGGTGAACCTATCTAAGATGACCCAGTTTGGGGAAAGCAACATCTACCAGAGATTTCAGTTCCATTTCTTCTTTCATCCTCCTACTGCTCATCCTTAACCCACCAGGGCAAATGGACAGGAGAAGAGCTGCCACCAGCTGTGAGGAAGGTGAGGTTTATGGAACCTTCCTTTGTTCCTCCCTTCCTTAACCTAATCTATTCTAGAATTTCACCCATCCCCCAGGATGTACAGGAAAGAAGAGCACTACCACCAAGGGTGCCCTACCCCTTTGCCTTTCCCTTTGCTCTGGCCCATTCGACTGTTCAGAGGGTTTGATTGGAATAAAAGTAATTCTATTCCTTCTGAAGACATGGAGAACATTAGTCCCTTTGACCTCTCAATACCTCCCAAGGTCCTGCAGGTCTTATCATCTGTTCTACCACTATGTTCTGCAGTCTCCTGGTACTGTCATCTTAACCATTTTTTCTTTTTAATTAAAAAAAATTAAAACCCTTACCTTCCATCTTAGAATCAATACTATATCAATACTATGTTTTGATTCTAAGGCAGAAGAGTGGTAAGGGCCAGGAAGAGGGTGAAGTGACTTGCCCAGGGTCACACAGTTAGGAAGTATCTGAGGACAGATTTGAACCAAGGATCACCCATCTCTAGGCCTGGCTCTCAATTCACTAAGCCACCCAGCTGCCCTCATCTTAACCATCTTAACTACTCAAATGATATGAGGACCTCTGGACTTTATCATCTGTACCACCACTAAAACCTTAAGATTTCTGGAACTTTCTACTTGCCCTGAAGTTGAACTTTCTATTTAATATGTTCTCTCCCTGGACCTTTAGACTATCACTCCATGAGACTCACTAGTCTAGCTTTTTATATTTTTATCCCTAGAACTTAGCACAGTGCTTGTCACAAAGCAAGCCCTTACTATTTTTTTCATTTTCATAAATGGTAGTGGTATGCAAACTCTAATGTTTTCCCCTTCTTTAGCATTCCCATAATTATTCTCTCTTTTTTTGGCACCTACTGACTCTTTTAGCTGCTAGGACTATTGCTGGCAACATGTTGTATAAAACAACAAAGAAGTAAATATACTGCAACTACTGCAGACTTGTTTGCTTGGTTAGCCAACACTATGAATGCACAAAGAGCAGCATCAGCATCCTGCTGAGATAAAAAACATGTCACTCATTCATGATACTTCCTTCCTCTCCCCAAAAACTAGAGGTCCCTAGAAGTGACCGGGATCTAGCCTTCAGATCACTCAAAGGAAGACAGGAAGATGGATATGAGAATGACAAAGTAATTCAAAAATATGCTAAATAGCCCAAAAGGTTAAAGATGAAAAAATTTCTGTATTAAATAAAAATCTGTTTTGATGTCATTTTTTTCTCTGGAGTCTATTTTGGAGGCTAAAATATAGCCACATTTAGATCTTCTCCCTGTCTCTACTGAAAAGGATTAACCCCATTTTCCAGACAAAAGAATTGAGGCTACAAGTGATTAAACAAAAAAAAAATTAGTGAGTTAATGTTAGTGTCAGTCAAAACCATTATCAGGTTTCCCAAAATTCTCCTTTAATCAATGCTAAGTATTCTGCTAATGATCACTTGTAGGCCTCTTCCTTTGATTCATCAGTTTCAGAAGCCTCCATTTTAAGGCAAATGCCCAGGCTGGCAATGCAGGATCATTCCTTCTCCTTCCAGGCCATGCTGGGGACTTCAGTTTCCATCTCTCCTAATCTCCCACAAGCTTTTCAGCTTCTTCATATCTACCCTCATTAAAATTTAAGTTCCTCTGGGGTTCGGAGCTATCTTTTTTTTTTTTTTTTTTGCTTATATTTGTATTCTCAGTGTTTTGTCCAGTACTTGAAACATGGTAAGCTTATTTATTTGACTTGAATAATGATAACCATGCCATTGTTTTTTATTTTTATTATTTTATTTTATTACACTCAGGCTTCTAGTGGTGACCTGGGTCTTAACATTATAACCCCAGAGTTTGCATTTATGGTAGCATTATACCTGACTTTATTCTATCTGCTATAGTCAGTAGGAATGAATATATGTGTGTAGGGGTAGACAGCCCATTGGTAGAGAAAGTCTTCCAAATGAAATCCATTTCTTATGAGATCACACACTGGAGTCATAAGAAAAGGCCTCTTCTTTGAAGTAAGGAGAGCCCAAAGAGTCCATGTTGGAGAATGTATTCAAAGATCACAGAAACTTCTGGAACTTCCTTGTCTAGTCCAATTTATATCTAAAAGCAATTCCCTCATTATAATATAACTAACAAGTGGTCATCTCTGCCAGAAGTATAGCATGGGCAGGTATTTGTGAAATAAAGCAATGACACCTGAAATAGCTTTTTTTTTTTTTTTTTTTTTTCACATTTTGGAGGGCAGTTGAGCAGGACCATAAGTGTGAAGAGTAGTGAATATGGAAACTTGGCATGGGGTTGGAGAAGGTTCCACAATTTCCAGCAGGGACAGTCAGTCTCTTCTACCAGTCTCTTCTATATCTTTCCCACAGAGATAGCAGTACCTTTGGACTAAAGATGAGTCAGAGCTGAGTGTAAAAAGAGTAGTAAGGTCTATTACCTGGGACAGTCCTGCCAAGAGTCAGAGGCTTCCTTTGCTAAGCTAGACCCAGACTTTCTGATATTGGCTTTTCAAGTTCTCATTCTTCTATTGACTTTCTAACTTCTCATCCCACCTGAACGCTGCTATCTGTCCTTGCTCTATTTACTGTGGGGTCCTTGTCATAAATCATCTGTTGGGTAGTTAGAAATCCAGGCAGGCAGTTAAGAACCAGGGGACCATGGGAACTCAAAGGGAAGAGGAGGAAAAGGTAGGAAAGCCAATAACAGCCCTGAGAGTATCTACCTACAGCTCTCCTTTTTAGGTTCAAAGTTTTCACAGTTTGTTAAAGAAGTGAAAAGTACTTAACTGAGGCAAAGTATGGGGTAGGCAGAAAGTGAAGCAGCAGCTTTTAGCAGGTAGATTCTTACAATGGGTCATTCAGCACATGGCTAATCCATCAGAGCCTGAGGATATTTTTCTAACTTTGTGAACAGGATACTTATGTTATACTAGGCTAACCTTCCCTCTCCTATTACCCTCACTGTTATTGTTTATTGTTCCTCCCTTTCACCTATCCACAAGCAAAAGTAAACTGGTTTTAGATATTCATATTGCTATAATCTGAGGGGACATTAGATCACTTAGTCCAAACTTCTCACTTTTTACGGCTGAAGAGACTGAGATTTACAGAGGTGAATGGACATGCTCAAGGTCACACAATGGACCAGTGGAAAAGCTAACACTGAAGCCAGGACCCCTCACTTCTAGCCAGACTTCTTTCTAGTCTGTATTTGGCCCTTCCTCTCCATATCTAAAAATCCTAAATCCACATTCTCTAGGGAATTACCAATTCTCTTAATTAGGAATTGGTGAGTACTTTTTATTAAAGTGTTGATTTACATTGTTCAAATATTATCTTCAATTCTGTAGTGTGTGACTAAAACCAGTGGCAAGGGTCAGTACAAGGAAACAATTGGGGAAAGAAACAAGGAAGGGATTTTGTTAAGTATAAGGATATGGATATTGTCTCTATAACAAAGTCTTTCAGAGGGTTGCTGCCTACAGTGAGGAATCTGGCAATGAAATTCCTAAAGCAAAGACTTCTACAAAAAAATGTTCCACCCACAATATACCCAAACCCATTAACAAAGCAACAACCATTGTCAAGAAAATTGAATGAATAATTGCTTAACTCTTCTGGGTTTTCCAGTGCTAACAAAAAATACACATGAAAATCAGAAAAGTTTATGACAGAAGCATAAACCATGTATAGCATGGTATTAGACACAGTGGAAACTGTCCTTGAGATAAGATTGGTGCAAAGAGCTAAGATTTAGGCCATTGTCATAGCTCCCTGATCACCTGAGCACAAAACAACCAGAACATGAACGGCTGTAACCAGAACCTGAAGCTTCAGACCCTCACCCAGTCACATTAACAACATGGGGAAATTACTTATATTCAACTGAATCCATACTTTATCCTCAATAAATTCCTCTTGTTCTTTGCTTTGAGAGTACTCCCACTGATATGACTAAGTGGTACAGTAGATACACCACTGGAAGTAGAGTGTATCTTAATTGAAATCTAGGCTCATTTGTTTACTAGCTATATGACCTTGGGAAAGTTACTTAACCTCTGTCTGGTTCAGGTTCCTCAACTGTAAAATGGGAACAATAATGGCACTTACCTCCCAGGGTTGTGAGGATTAAATGAGATAATATTTGTAAAGTGCTTTGTGTGACAAAAATTTCAAGAGACTGCATTCCAGGTAAGAAAAATAATAAAATACAATATTACAGAGCAATATTAGAAATTAAATGACACAGAATTAAGAATATATCTTCTCACCCCATAAATCTTAAGATAACTACATCAGTACCATTATCATTTTTATTCTTTTGTTAACGAATATTTCATTTCAATCCAACTTTGGACCCAGACTACCAGGCCACTAGCAGAAATCAGGCCTAGACCAATGTTCACTTCTAGACAAGAACTAACCAACGTCATTCTACTTGAGCCTCTACAGTGGTTCCCAAACTTTTTTGGCCTACCACCTCCTTTCCAGAAAAAATATTACTTAGCCCCCTGGAAATTAATTTTTTTAAATTTTAATTGCAATTAATAGGAAAGATAAATGCACCTGTGGCCATCATTGCTCTCCTGAATTGCTGCAGTACCCACCAGGGGGCGGTAGCGCCCACTTTGGGAATCACTGCTCTAGATGTTATCCTCTATTCCATCCTAAAGGAAGAAGTCTTGTCCAAGACTCAAGAGAGTGAAGCTAGACTAAAGATAAGAATAAAGATATAAAGATAAGATAAACAAATATAGTGAATGGAGTGACTGAGTAAGATAGAGGTGGATAAATAGAGTATGGACAGGCTGAAAGACATGAAAGGAGGCGCCCAAACTTTCCACTGTAGCTGCTACCCACCAACAAGGCCATCCCTGACTTGGTATAGAGGCAAATGCTGAAAAGCTAAGACTTTTTAGAAAGTCAAATAGCCAGATTTTTTAGAAATTGCTCAGAAGAAACAGAGTGATTCAAACTCATCACATTATTGAAAGAAAAATGTTGTGAATTCACTTTTCTGGTCTTTATTTCACTATCATTCTCATTCTCTCAAAGGAAAGAAATGAACTTTTTTCCAGATCCCAGTTTCTTAAGAGTTTGGTTTGGTTCTCAATTCATAGTTCCTCTGAGGCAAAAAGATTAACCACTTAATTTCTGACTTTTGTCCCTTAGATAACAGTAGCAAAAGGAAATACTTTTCCCCCTCATAAATACTAGGAACTTTCCTGGAATAAGGGGAGTTTGAAATTGTATGGAAGGGAAACTGGGTTGATTCTTTTTTTAAAAATCTCCCCAAAAGCAGAAGAGAAGGGGGATCCAAGACAAAATGAGTTTAGTAGTTTTGGGTGCTAGGGAATGGTTTGTAAGTGAGAAGGGAATTACTCTGGCTGAAATAATTACCTTGGGCACTTTCCCTTTTCACTTGTTTCTTCCTTCCTTCCCCCCCCCCACCACAAAATGGAAAGAAAAACCCTTCCCAGAGGTGTAGAGTCAAGAGAATGAGTAAAAGAAAACTATTCTGACCTAAGGGAGCTTTGAGAGAGGTGAGGAAAGTGAAAAGTGTAGGAAAGGAATCCAAGAGTTTCTAAATAATAGCACCTACCCCACCCAATTACTAGAGAAGAAATGAAAGAAATCACTTGAAATATCCACAGTGATATATATGGTTTGAAGCCTAAGGAATGCTAATAAATATTTAATAAATGACTCTCAAAAAAAAGTATGCACAACACACTTTTAAATTTAATGTATGTATTAACATTTTCTCCATGCCTTTAAGTCTAGAGTCTAGAAACAATCAACAAAATAAGAAGCCAAACCCTAATTTGTAGCACTTGATGATTTCTGAGATGTAAACATTCACGCAAAAAATTTAACAATGGTTCTCTTGAGCTGGTTCCAATTAGCTCTATTGTGGCCTGTTTAAAGTTCGAGTTCCTTTTGTTTGCTTTCTATGTGGGCACTCCCTACACTAATGAAGAGGACAACCCTTTTCACCATAAATAAGTCACTTTAGCTCTCTAAGTTACCACTTTTTTATTTGTAAAATGAGGCTATTAAGACTAAATGAATTACTTTAATTAAAAGCCTTTGGCCCTCAACAGAGGTAGTTAGCTATTGGGCTTATATAATGGACAAGATGTTCTGTTAAAATGATCAGCAGACGAGGTCATCTTCTAGCAGGTCCAATATAGAAGCAGAATGATTTATATAGTCCCTAATCTATGCCAGGCACCATGCTAAATACTTTTACAAATATTATCTCATTCATCCTGGGGTAGATGCTATTATTATCCCCATTTAGCACCTGAGAAACTGAGACAAATAGAGGCCCAGGGTCACACAGACTCTGAGATTGCATTTGAACTCAGGTCTTCTAACATCCATTGTTCTACCTCCAGAGCTCCATACAGACCATACACTCTAATTTGAACATAAGAACCACTAATAATTTATAAAGAATAATTAATAAGGTTTTCTTTTTTGAAGCTCCATTTGTTAATTTGGAAATGATAAAGAATTTACTTCAGAAAATGATAAAAATCTGTGATTCTGAGTGACCAATCTCATTCTCCTTGCAGTGCAACAATTGGCTTTATTAATGGAAGAAGAAATCAAGATAGACTGGGAACTCCTAGGATCAATAAAAAGGTCCACAGGTCCTTTCTGGATGCTAATATATTCCCAAATGATACTTTCTTTTTCTATTCAAGAATCAAAGAGGAAAATGAAAGAGGCACTACGATTATGCACGCATTCTTTCACTCATCTTTTCACCATACATCACATTTTTGCAATTATATGTTTATTGAGTACTAAGGATTAAAGATATATAAATTTCTTCTGAATGCTGGATTTTAACTTCTTACTGACCTTCCTGAATGCCAGTGATGTCTTGTGCCTTCCTTGGCACCAGGAATCATTCCTTTCCTTTGGACTATTTCTATGCTTGATCATGGTTTTATACACTTTCTCCTAATCCCCATACCAAATCTTTGAAAGGTTCAGTGATTATCTGTTTCTCTGATTGATTCCTTTCAGTTTTCTCCTACTTAGTCAACTATCCCTATTTTAGAGTCCTAAAGGTACTAATCTATCATTGGCACCCACAAGTCAACTATTTAGTAGTCCTTCATAAGTAAGCAAATAAAGGGGCAGCTGGGTAGCTCAGTGGAGTGAGAGTCAGGCCTAGAGACAGGAGGTCCTAGGTTCAAACCCGGCCTCAGCCACTTCCCAGCTGTGTGACCCTGGGCAAGTCACTTGACCCCCATTGCCCACCCTTACCAATCTTCCACCTATGAGACAATACACCGAAGTACAAGGGTTTAAAAAAAAAAAACAACAAATAAGTAAGCAAATAAATAATAGATTTAATCTTTTATTATCTCTGCTCTTGTGCAATTATAGTTTGTTGCATGTGTAAACATATATGTATATACTTTGTTTCTGTCAACATCTTTACTTTTGAGGGACTTTTCACTCTTCAGATCAGCAGCAACTTGAGGACAAAGACTATATTATACTTTAACTCTGCCGTATAGAGTTCATCACATTGAAGGGCAATCAATTAGCACTGGAGGTGAATTCATAGAATCATAGGACTGGAAGGGATCTTAGAGATCATCTAAACTAAATCATTTTATAGATAAAGAAATTGAAGCTCAGGAAGTTTAAGTGACTTATTTAAGATTATAAAGAGAATTATTTCTGAGGTAGAACCTGGCTAATATGACAGCAAAGGAAAGTAATAAATGTTGGAGGGGATTTGTCAAAATTGGGACATTAATGCATTGCTGGTGGAGTTAGTGAATTGATCCAACTATTCTGGAAGGCAATTTGGAACTATGTCCAAAGGGCGTTAAAAGATTGCCTGTCCTTTGATCCAGCCATACCACTGCTGAGTTTGTACCCCAAAGAGATCATAGGGAAAAATACTTGTACAAAAATATTTATAGCTGAGCTCTTTGTGGTGGCAAAAAAATGGAAAATGAGGGGATGTCCTTTGATTGGGGAATGGCTGAACAAATTGTGGTATCTGTTAGTGATGGAATACTATTGTGCTAAAAGGAATAATGAACTAGAAAAATTCCATGTGAACTAGAACAATCTCCAGGAATTGATGCAGAGTAAAAGCAGCAGAACCAGGAGAATATTATACACAGAGACAGATATGCTGTGGCACAATCAAATATAATAGACTTCTCTACTAGCACCAATGCAACGATCCAAGACAATTCTGAGGGACTTATGAGAAAGAACGATTATCCACATTCACAGAAAGAACTGTGGAAGTAGAAACACAGAAGAAAAACAACTGCTTGATCACATGGTTCAATGGGGATATGATTGGGGATTTAAAGAATCACTTTAGTGCAAATACTAATAATATGGAAATAGGTCTTCATCAATGTCTCATGTAAAACCCAGTGGAATTGCTCGTTGGCTATGGGAGGGTGGTGAAGGAGGGGAGGAGAAGAACATGATTCATGTAACCATGGAAAAATATTCTTAGTTATTTATTTATTTATTTAAGCTTTAAAAAAATAAAGAGAGTTAGTAGAACAGCCAAGTTTTGAAGAGTCTCCTGACTCTTGACTTTTGGAATATTATATTACAAGTTCACTTCTTTATAATGTCAACCACTAAGTCTTGTATGAATGTTATTGTAGCTTTTTGATTCTTGAACTTCTAAAAAAAATCTACTTTTAGTATTTTTTCTTTGATGTTGTAGACATTTGGGGATATTTCTTTTTTTTTAAACCCTTGTACTTCGGTGTATTGTCTCATAGGTGGAAGATTGGTAAGGGTGGGCAATGGGGGTCAAGTGACTTGCCCAGGGTCACACAGCTGGGAAGTGGCTGAGGCCGGGTTTGAACCTAGGACCTCCTGTCTCTAGGCCTGATTCTCACTCCACTGAGCTACCCAGCTGCCCCCATTTGGGGATATTTCTAAGAGGTTTCATTTGGGAATTTCTTTCTGGAGGTGATGAGCAGATTTTTCCCCCTATTTTTGTTTTGCTTTCTAGTTCTAAGAGCTCTGGGCAGTTTTATATATATATATATAATTTTCTGAAACATGACATCTGAAATTTTTTCTAATTATAATTTTCAAATAGTCCTATTTTTCTTTAATTCTTCTTGATCTATTTTCCAAGTTAGTTGGTTTTTATATACTTATTTGAAGAGACCTGTATTGCTATTGTGATATATGGCCTTTGACAGAGTGATTGGCTTAATTTCCCATGAAGAAATCTGTCTCAGGAACCTTTGGTATATTAACTCCATGGGAACATTTCCAAAGAAAGCCACTGGTACTATTCTTCAGGTTCAGAGGAGCATTAATTTTATAACATCCTTTACGCCTTAGTGCATATAGAAGAAAACTGTTGACCTCTCATAGGGTAAAAGAGGACCTTTGCCTCTACTTGTCACTAAAAGAGCACTCCAGAGAAGCTTACATATATACTACTATAAAAATAAATAAGAAAAATCATCTATAGATCTCACCCAGCCGAGGAATCCATTGGGGTACCCTTAGAGTCCTGTGGATAGCTTGAGATAGAGAAGCCATGATCAATGGAAAGCAGGATTGGGAACTGGAAGAATCTATTAAAAATCTTAATTCTGGTTCTGGATTAAGATGGCGGCAGAGTAAAAAGCAGCTGCTTGACTTCTCCTAACCCATGCATATAGGACTCCTCAAGAAGACATAAAAACAAATCCAGAGGAAAGAAGGGACCCCACAACAGGGTGCAGCATCTGAGGTACGTGGAAATGGGGCATTTCCATGCTATAAAGGGGTGAAACAGCTCCCACGAAAACACCAGCGGAGCAACCCCCTGCCCCACCCCACACCACCTACAAAGCCAAAGGCAGCGCATGGGAGTCAGAGCAGCTTTGGGGCACCCATTGGGTCATTGGCAGCTCACCAGGGCTTGTTCCTGGGAACAGCAAGACTTGGGACCCCCTGGGAGGCTGACGAACTCGTGGACTCTGAGTGCAGACCATGAGCCCAGACCCTGAGCCCAGGCGCAGGCGAAGGGGCTGACACAGGCGTGGGCTGAGGCATGGATTAAAGCGCAAACTAAGGTGCGGACGAAGGGGCTGATTCTGAGTGCAGGAGTGGACCTTGAGTGGGGACCCAGTGCAGAGAGGTGCTTGACTACGGAAGCAGCTCCCTGAGACTGTTAAAGGAGCTTCAGGCAGAAGAACAAGCAAGGAGACCAACAGGAGGCTGGTCCCCAAACAACTAGATTTGAGATCTCAGGAGTTTAAAGAGTGCAGACAGATCCTGGGTGCAAGCATAAAGCTGAGAGGGCACTCAGCTTACAATGGCAAGCCAGAATCATCAGGAAAACCAGAAGAGAAAGATGAAGAAGAAACAACTTTTAACACTTGACAACTTTTACACAGAAAAAATCCAGAAACAGAGGAAACAACTGAGGAGAACACACAAGTAACCAAATCCAAACCTTCCCAAAACAATGAAAACGGGTCACAAGGTCTTGAAGAGTTCAAATCTGAGATCATGAGAAAGATGGAAGAGATCTGGCAAGAAAATAACAGTTTAAAAGGCAGAATTTCACAATTGGAAAGTGAAGCAAGTAAATCAAAGATCAGAAATGACCAGATTAAAAAGGAAAACCAGTCTCCAAAGCCTAGAATTGGGCAATTAGAAAAAGATGCCCCCAAATCAAAAGAATTAATAAGAAAATTGGAGACCAAAATCAAACAGCTGGAAAACAGGTCAGACCAAACTGAAAAGGAAAATCAAAAGCTTATAGCAGAAAACCAGTCTCTAAAGACAAGAATTGGGCGAGTAGAAGCCAATGATCTATCAAGACAGCAATAACAAATAAAACAAAGTCAAAAGACAGATAAAATAGAAGGAAACATGAACTATCTCAATGAGAAACTGATAGATCAAGAAAACCAGTCTAGAAGAGACAATCTGAAAATCATTGGTTTTCCTGAAAAACACAGAAATTAATAGAAATTTGGACTCCATACTAAAAGAAATTATTCAGCAAAATTGCCCTGAAGTTCTACAACAAGAGGGCAATATAGACATTGAAAGGATCCATAGATCACCCTCTACACTAGACACCGAAAAAACTACCCCCAGGAATACAATAGCCAAATTCAAGAGCTTCCAAGTAAAAGAAAAAAATTTTACAAGAAGCCAGAAAGAGACAATTCAGACATCAAGGAGCACCAATCAGGATCACACAGGATCTGGCAGCCTCCACATTAAAAGACCACAAGGCTTGGAATATGCCAAGAAAGGCAAGAAAACTGGGTTTACAACCAAGTATTACGTTCCCATCAAAACTGACTATATTCTTCCAGGGGAAAGTTTGGGCATTCAAAATTTCCACGCATTTCCATGGAAAAGACCAGGACTAAATAAGACTAGAAGATGGTATTTTGAAAAAACAGATTAAATAGACAAAGTACTGGTCAATCTAATTTAAAAAAGGAAAGAAGAAAACCAAATTGTCAGTATCAAAGATGAAAAGGGAGATTAATTTCCCCTCTAATGAAGGGGAAATTAAGGCAATCATTAAAAACTATTTCCCCCAATTATATGGCAATAAATATAGCAATCTAAGAGATATGGATGAATATTTACAAAAATATAAATTGCCCAGATTAACAGCAGAAGAAATAGAATATCTAAATAATCCCATATCAGAAAAAGAAATTGAATAAGCCATCAAAGGATTCCCTAAGAAAAAGTCGCCAGGGCCTGATGGATTCACAAGTTAATTCTATCAGACATTCAAAGAACAGCTAATCCCAATACTACACAAATTATTTGATATAATAAGCAAAGAAGGAGTCCTACCAAATTCCATTTTTGACACAAATATGGTACTGATTCTAAAGCCAGGTAGATCAAAAACAGAGAAAGAAAACTATAGACCAATCTCCCTAATAAACACAGATGCAAAAATCTTAAATAGAATACTAGCAAAGAGAATCCAGCAAGTGATCAAGAGGATCATCCACCATGATCAGGTGGGATTTATACCAGGAATGCAAGAATAGTTCAACATTGGGAAAACCATCTACATAATTGACCATACCAACAATCTAACAAACAAAAATCACATGGTTATCTCAATAGATGTTGAAAAAATCCTTTGAGAAAACACAGCACCCATTCCTATTGAAAACACTGGAAAGTATAGGAATAGAAGGACCTTTCCTAAAAATAATTAGCAGTATATACCTAAAACCATCAACAAGCATCATATGCAATGGGGATAAATGAGAAGCCTTTCCAATAAGATCAGGAGTGAAACAAGGATGCCCATTATCACCTCTATTATTCAACATAGTACTAGAAACACTAGCAGTTGCAATTAGAGAAGAAAAAGAAATTGAAGGTATCAAAATAGGCAAGGAGGAGACTAAGCTATCACTCTTTGCAGATGATATGATGGTCTACTTAAAAAATCCTAGAGAATCAACTAAGAAGCTTGAAGAAATAATCAACAACTTTAGCAAAGATGCAGGACACAAAATAAATGCACATAAATCATCAGCATTTCTATATATTTCCAACACATCAGAGCAGCAAGAGGTAGAAAGAGAAACACCATTTAAAATCACCCTATATAATATAAAATACTTAGGAATCTATCTACCAAAACAAACACAAATTTTATGAAAACAACTATAAAACACTTTCCAAACAATTAAAACTAGATCTAAACAAATGGAAAAACATCGATTGCTCATGGGTTGGACAAGCTAACATAATAAAAATGACCATTCTACCCAAATTAATTTACCTATTTAGTGCCATACCTATCAAACTACCAAAAAACTTTTTCACTGAATTAGGAAAAACTATAACAAAGTTCATTTGGAATAACAAAAGATCAAAAATATCAAGGGAAATAATGAAAAAAAATGTGAAGGAAGGGGGCCTAGCAGTACCAGATATTAAACTATACTATAAAGCCACAGTCATCAAAATGATATGGTACTGGTTAAGAGACAGAAGGGAGGATCAGTGGAATAGACTTGTGGTAAGTGACATCAGCAAGACAGTGTATGATAAACCCAAAGAGCCCAATTTTTGGGACATAAATCCACTGTTTGACAAAAACTGTTGGGAAATTTGGAAAAAAATATGGGAGAGATTAGGTTTAGATCAACATCTCACGCCCTATACCAAGGTAAATTCAGAATGGGTAAATGTCTTGAATATAAAGAGGGAAACTATAAGTTAAGTGAACACAGAATAGCATACTTGTCAGTTCTATGGAAAGGAAAGATTTTAAAACCAAGCAAGAGTTAGAGGAAATTATAAAATGTAAAATAAATTATTTTGATTATATAAAACTAAAAAGCTTTTGTAGAAACCAAAACAATGTAGCCAAGATCAGAAGGGAAAGAACAAACTGGGAAAAAATCTTTATAACAAAAAACTCTGACAAGGGTCTAATTACTCAAATACATAAGGAGTTGAATCAATTGTATAAAAATCAAGCCATTCCCCAATTGATAAATGGGCAAGAGGCATGAATAGGAAATTTTCAGGTAAAGAAATCAAAACTATCAATAAGCACATGAGAAAGTGTTCTAAATCTCTAATAATTAGAGAAATGCAAATCAAAACAACTCTGAGGTATCACCTCACACCTAGCAGATTGGCTAAAATGAAAGAAGGGGAGAGTAATGAATGCTGGAGGGGATGTGGCAAAATTGGGACATTAATGCATTGCTGGTGGAGTTGTGAACTGATCCAACCATTCTGGCTGGCAATTTGGAACTATGCTCAAAGGGCTATAAAAGAATGCCTACCTTTTGATCCAGCCATACCATTGTTGGGATTTTACCCCAAAGAGATCATAGATAAACAGACTTGCACGAA
>NC_058130.1:283213244-283288894 GCF_016433145.1 Gracilinanus agilis | reverse complement strand
AAAAAAAATAATAAAAAAAATAAGTAAATGGTCAATTGATAAATATTTAAAAAGCACTTGTACATGGAATTATGTTAGTTAATATGTGAGAGGATCATTGATTTAGATCTGGGAGGCACCTCGGAGGCTATCTCATCCAACCCACTCATTTCATAGATGAAGAAACTAAGTCTTAGAGGAGTTAAGTGACTTGTTTAGAGTTACATAAGCTGGTATCAGAAGAGGGATTTGAACCTAGGAAGGCCTTTCTGATTCTAATTCTAGGTCTCAAACCTCTGATACATGCCCTCCCCTTGCCCTCAAATAGATGATAATCTAGACATAAACCCATAAGATTTATAAATGTAAAGTATCCATACAGAAGTATCATAGGATCATAGAATTTTTAAACCCTTATATTTTGTCTTAGAATCAATATTAAATATTGATTCCAAGGCAGAAAAACAATGAGGGCTAAGCAATTGGAGGTAAGTGACTTGCCTAGGGTCACACAGCTAGGAAGTGTCTTAGTTCAAATTTGAACTGAAGACCTCCCATTTCTAGGCCTGGCTTTCAATCTACTGAGCCACCTAGTTCCCCCCTAGACCATCGATTTTTAACCTAGAAAGGAACATAACAATCATCCAAGTCATCCACCTCATTTTATAAAGGAGGAGAATAAAGCCCAAGAGATTAAATCCCCCAAATCAGAAAGGCAAGTAAACTGGAGAATCTATAGTAAAAACCAAGGTTTCCTGACTCAAATTCCATTGTTCTTTCTCTGATAACCCAAATTCTCTAAATTAAGCAATAGAACTCAACATTATAAGAAATGTCATAATCAGTACATAATTATGACTAAACAAGTAGTATTAGCCCACTTTTGTTGCTGTTCAGTAGTTTCAGTCATGTCCAACTCTTCATGACTACATTTTGGATTTTCTTTGCAAAGACAGTGGTGTAGTTTGCCATTTCCTTCTCCAGCTCATTTTGTAGATGTAGATATAGATGCCCTGAGGCAAACAGAGTTAAATGACTTGCCTAGGGTCACAAAGCTAATAAGTGTCTGTGGCCAAATTTGAACTCAGGAAGATGAGTCTTTATGTCTTCAGACCATCCACTGTGCCACATCAGTTCATTAACTAACTAACATAATGAGCAAGCCAAGAATATTGGATGAAAAAGATGAGGGGAGGCTTAAGAGGGTTGATTCATCTATTCATTCAACAAATAAGATCTAGCATTTATATAGCATTTTAAGGTTTGCAGAGTACCAAATGTGTTGATAAACACATATTTAAGGTCGTCCCAGTATGTATAAGGCAATGTGCCAGACATTGACATATTTTATTCTCATGAAATTTACAATCTATCTGAAGCTAACATTCTTGTTTGACTATATAATACGTTCTGTAGAATATTAACCAAAGTCAATGGTTATAAGAGAGTCAGTCAAAATGATTGCTCACCCATCAAAATGATAGCAGAAGTTTATTGCAGCCAACTGTGCAGTGTGGAGATTAGGGTGTTTTGTTAGAAATCAATCCTGCCAACCCACAGAGTTACTACTTAACAGGCTGTATCGTGTCTTCTAACAATGTAGCCAGTAAGGAATCTAACTGGGAGTGGTTTGCTGGTGAACTCATTGTTAGGAGAAAAAAACCCACTACATTGACAGAGCCTAAAATCAAGAAGAGAGGAAACCAACCTAAATGGGAATTAAGAGATGTTTAGAGACAATATCTTTTCAGTCTTACCTGATGTTAATCTGAGATGATACAAATCCTATTTATAGTAATATCCTTTTTGGTTTCTGGAAAGAGATCTGGTTGTGTGCATAAATGCATAAATGTTTACTTTTGAAGAACATAGGTATACAATCCAGTATATCCACACACTAAAATCTGGAATCTAATTATTACCAATTCATTCAGCCCCCAGAAAAGCTAATGTGGTCTTTGGCTATGATGTGGCAGTTGGAAAAAACAATGTGATCTTGGATTTCTTTGAAAATCCCTCTGTATTCAAGTTTTTTGAGAATTCTGTTTTGCTCTGGGGCTACAGTTCAAGGAAAGCATTATAAGCTTAAAAGTGTCCAAAAAAGGACAACTAGGATAGTGATGAGTCTTAAGGCCACATCAAATGATAAAGATTTAAGGAACTAGAGATATTCAGTCAGTTTTCAGGTATTTGAAAGAAAGCTTAGACTTATTCCATCTTACCCAAAAGGAAAGAAAGAGGAACAAGAGGCAAATTCAGAATTTAGAGCTGTCTAAAAGTGTAATGAGATGTTCTAGGAGACTATGGATTCTCTTTCATAGGTCATTTTCAAGCAAAAGGTAGATAATTGCTTGATGGTTATGTTAGAATGATTCTTTTCAGTTATGAGTTGTATTATATAGCTGCTGAGGTTTCCTCTAAATCTATAAGTCTCTGATTTTTCTGGGTTAAGTTGTTTGTTTTCTAGGATTTACCAACTAAAAGTCAAATATTCCCAGAAGAATAACCTATTTAGCTTTTGTAGTGGCACACATTAATCACAGTACTACTTTACTGATTATGAATTTGATGGGGAAGTTAAAGAGAAAAGAGGGAAGGCTACACAGGACAGGTTAAGTGTTAATAGAGGAAAAGTTTTGAGTACATATGCATTGTTGTTGGGAAAGTAGGTGTGGGTGAAGATGCTTCAATGTGAGGGTCCCTGGATCATATGAAGAAACTATATTCTTAAAGAAATAAGATACCAACAGAGGAGAAATAGAAAAGCAGAAAGATAGCAAGTAATTTGAATACTCACATTTATATGTACCTCAACATTTACAAAACATTTTCTTCACAAACACAAATCAGGTGCTGAATTATTATTATTTCCCCACACTACAGATGAGGAAATTGAAGCTCCAAGAGATTAAATGATGCCAAAGCTCACATGGCTAGTAGCTGGCAAAACTAGGATGTGAAATCAAGTTTTCTCATCTTCAAGTCCACCACAACACAATTACCTTGGAAACTTTGCTTATATCACAAGTATCTCTGCAGTTAGCACTGCTAGCTACACCATGATTAGTTTGAGTAAAGTCTAGAGAAATTTTCTGGTCTGAAAAAAATTTTTAAAAGAAAAATACTGACATTAGGAAAATTTTAAGTATATATCAATTTCTTTTTTTCCTTTTACACTCATTTTCCATTAGAGGAAAACGATGGAGAGTGGTTTAGATTCCAATAATGTCATGTATCTCCCAGGATAATCTGATCACCTGAAATCTAATCTGCATGAAAATTAACTCAGCTTCTGACACTGAACACCTTCTCAGCTGCCTCAGTTGCCTCTCCCCTCTGGAGGGCTAAAGGACAAAGCAAATAAACTCCCCCAGAGTTTTCCTTTATAGAGGGCTCAAAACTTTCCAGGAAATTCTCCATTTTCCATCAGCAGCTCACCTGGTTTTGACTACATGAACATTATGTCTTCTTGCAAAGTACCTACTCTCTGCTTGCGTATTTCTCTCCTTAGAATGTAAGCTCCTAGAGGGCAGGTATTGTCTTTCTTTTTCTTATTTGTCTCCCTAGGACTTAGCACAGTGCCTCATACATAATAAGCACTTAATAAATGTTTATTGAATTGAATTGAAAATTTTATCATGCTTTATAATTCTATTAAGTCTTTTAGTTTAAAATTTCGTTATATGGAATTTGGTTTATGGTATATTGGTATGTTGCCTTTGGAAAATATCTGTATCCATGATTTCATTGATAACAGGGAATTCTTGGTGATTAAATGTTTACCCTTGACAAGCACAGGTAAAGTCCTTCTACCAATGTAGATCTGAACTTGAGCAATAATTTGTATCCTTGGAAAGGTGCCAATGGGCATTGAAGGGTTAAAAGACTTGTCCAGGATTAAAAAAACAAAAACAGAAGTAGGGCCTGGACCCAGGACTTTTTAACTCTGAGGACAGATATTACACTGTTTCTTATAGAATCACATAAAAATTTCAAATATAGTTTATTGAGCTGATTATTACTTATTAAATTGGCTTGTATTTTTTTATTTTTTCAATTGGAAATCCAAGCTACTGAATCCTAGCAGTTATCAGGCCTAGAGATGGGAGGTCCTAGGTTCAAATCCAGCCTCAGACACTTCCCTGCTGTGTGACCCTGGGCAAGTCACTTGACCCCCATTGCCCACCCTTACCACTCTTCCACCTAGGAGTCAATACACAGAAGTTAAGGGTTTAAAAATGTAAAAAAAAAACCCTAGCAGTTACATAACTTTCATTAAGTTCTAATGCATAATTTCATTAATTCTAATTTGCCTGATTCTGAGAAATAGGTAAGTTTTGAGAATGAAAAGGAAGATGCATTATACTATCATAAAGAACATTTTTGTTTTTTTCTTGACTTCCTGTCCTCCATGTCAAGTAGCTACAGAAAGAATTTAGTGTCTGGTTTACATTAAAAAAAAAAAATACTGTTACAGCATGTATATGTTGGTAGTAGCAGTATCTAAGCAACTGTATCCAATTTTCTAGCCCTAAAGGCTATCCCTTACCTTCCTGCTAAGGCTAGTTGGGTGCCATAAAACATGAGTAGGAATCTAGTTTTGATTCATATAGATTTCACCATTCCTGCTCCTGGCAACTGAGTGCCACTGGGAAAATCAGGAACTCAATTGTTTTTATCCATCACAAAATTATGGTATATATTCATTTGGGCCTTCACTTCCATTTAACATTCTACAAAGGGCACTGTGGTAAAATTGAGAAATTAGGATATGGAGTCAAAAGTCCAGAATTCAGGGATCCAACCTGAGTGATTTTTGGCAAGTCATTTTACCTTTTTGTATCTTTGTTTCTCATCTATAAAATAAGAAGGTTGGACTCAATAATTTCTCTCTAGAAATTACTTTTAAAAACATTAAAATCTTTTAAAAACACTAAAATCCTATGATCTTTCTTCTATGTTCCCTCTCTCATTTTTTCACATCTTGTTTCAAAAATTAATTTATTTTGAGCTACTATTATATTAAAGGAGGCCTATTATTAAGCAGTCTCCAGAGTTTCAAGCCCTAGAAGTGAAGGAACATGAAGTAAGCATCCTATAGAACTGTTCAAGGCTCTAAATCATTACTTTTGAAAAATTTGTGCCATTCAAAAGTTTCTTTCTGGAGGGCAAATGAGTGGTTCAATGGGTTGAGAACCAGACCGAGAGATGGGATGTTCTGAGTTCAGATCTGGCCTCAGACACTTCCTGGCTGTGTGATCCTGGGGAAAGTCACGTAACATTACCTAATTCTTACCACTCTTCTGCCTTAGAATCAATATTGGCTGTAAGCCAGAAGGTAAGAGGTTTTTTTTGTTTTTTTGTTTGTTTTTTTTAAATTTCTTTTGTCTCTCTTTTTCTCTTCTCCCCATACTCCTAGTCCCTGAAGGTTCTCCCTTCACATGTGTCTGCTATAATCTTCTGTAGGACACTTACGTAGATATGCAATGTTGTGGCTAACATTCTTTCAACCAGTCAGGAGTCATATTTTCATTCATGTATATAGCATATTGCACAGGGCTATCTTTGTTTTATTATTTTTTTAGTTATTTTCTTTTTTATATATTTATTTCTTTAGAATATTCTTCCATGGTTATAAGATACATGTTCTTTCCCACCCTCTTCTCCCCCCCATTCCCAGAGCTGACAAGCAATTCCACTGGGTTATACATGTGTCATTGTTCAAAACCTATTTCCATAATATTCACATTTGTAATAAAGTATTCTTCTAAAGCCAAAACCCAAGTCATATATCCATCAAACCACATAACCAATCATGTTTTTCTTCTGCATTTCTGCTCCCACAGTTCTTTCTCTGGATGTGAATAGTATTCTCTCCTAAGTTCCTCAACATTTTTTATTGTGTCACAAAATTTCACTTTCTGTGTACAATGTTTTCCTGGTTCTGCTCATTTCACTCTGCATCTGTTCATAAAAGTTATTCCAGTTCATATGCAACTCTTCCAGATTCATAGGCCTATCTTTAAAGGAATTGCCTAATGAGGCGTTATATCAAGAAGAGACATAGAAAAAAATTCCTAATGGTTATCTTGGGACTTCTCTAAGATCAACCTACCAGAGCGACAACTCCTCCCTCTCATCATGTCTATGACAGGCAATGAGGAGTTAAAGTGCAGGAGGGGTACCATGAGTTAGAAATGATGATCTTCACCAGCAATGAAAAGAGGTATCAAGAGTGGAACAATAGTCCCCTTCTCTCTCTTTGGTTTCTAAGTCTGAAAAATCTTTTTTTTTGTTTGTTTTTTATTTTATTATTTTATTTTTTAGAAAAATTTTTCCATGGTTACATAATTCATGTTCTTGCTCTCTCTCTCCCCACTCCCTCACCCCCCCATAGCTGACGCACATTTCCACTGGTTTCTTCATGTGTCATTGATCAAGACCTATTTCCATATTATTGATAATTGTTCTAGGGTGGCCATTAAGAGTCTACATCCCAAATCATGTCCACATCAAGCCATGTGTTCAAGCAGTTGTTTTTCTTCTGTGTTTCTACTCCTATAGTTCTTCCCCTGAATGTGGGTAGCATTCCTTTCCATAGATCCCTCAGAATTGTCCTGGGTCATTGCATTGCTACTAGTACAGAAGTCCATTACATTCAATTTTACCACAGTGTATCAGTCTCTGTGTATAATGTTCTTCTGGTTGTGCTCCTTTCACTCGGCATCAGTTCTTGGAGGTCATTCCAGTTCACATGGAATTCCTCCAGTTTATTATTCCTTTGAGCACAATAGTATTCCATCTTAAGACTGAAAAATCTTAATTGTACTTATCTTTATAAAAAAAGAAAAACCTTTGGAAATTTCTATTTCTATGGAAGAGAAAAAGAAAAGCATGAAAGAGAGTAGGCCTGTGGAATGAATACAAACTTTACTACTAGCTGCTGCAGTTGATCTGAGTTGCTTTGATTTTAATACTATTATCTTTTACTCTCAATTTCACCCTGTTTTCCTCAGTTTCTCATCTGTAAAATGAGTTAGAGAAGGAAAGGGAAAACCATTCCACTATCTCTGACAAAGAAAACCCCAAATGGAGTCACGAAGAGTTTTACATGACTGAAAAAACTCAGCAGCAATACAACAAAAATTATTGGCGACTTTGTTGAGAAGAAAAAGCAGTCAGGTGCAATAGTTAAAGAGAAATTGAATATAAATGGAAGATTATGAGTTGTTATTCTGAGGAAATTAATTGATACATTGAGATTTGAACTTGAATCCAAAGTACTATAAGCCAGAAGTTGGCACATTCTTTTTTAAAATAATGTTTTGGTTTTTTCTCAATTACATGTAGATAATTTTTTTAACATTAATTTTCTAAAAGTTTTGAATTCCAATTTCGTTTCCTCTTTCCCATCCTTTTCCCTTAATGCCCCCTCCCTGAGATATCAAGCAATATGATATATATTTACACTAGAATATTTTTCTTGATATTTTCAATTTACAGTGAGTTGATGTAACTCAAACTTCACACATCTAGTCCTTTGCAAAAATGCATATTAGTGTAAGAATTAATTAGGACAAAGTAAAATAATAAAAGGTATTGGAATACCCCAAACTTTAAATCTTTTAGTACCTTTGGAAACTTTTTAATATGCAATATCTTGCTAAAATTCCTTGCTATACATGATTTGGTAATGAATTCACATGACAATGGAGTCTTTATTTCATAGTGTAACTATATTTTATTACATTGATATTAATTATATTTTTGACAAACAATCCATTTTTCTAAGCCCAGATTTTCAATAAGGATTAAAACAGAGAAGTTGCCAGGCCATTGAAGTATGTCTATTCCTATTGCTTTATGAAATATGTTAACCTTTTGTGATATATGCCCTGGTACAAAGTCATATAGCATCCTTTGGGGAACTTCTTTATTTCTGGAACAATTCTGCATCTCAATATATCTATATTTTTTCAGACATGATTTCTTCAATAAGAACAAGAGATCTAGACCTAATGGAACTAAAAAGAAAGTCTCCAGACAGATATTTTACAGTTTAATCAAGATTCCTAGAATTTACAGATTTTTTTTTGTTTCTGATGAAGATTTTGAATAGCCATTAATGAAAGTTTCATCAGTTTTACCACACCATAGAATTAAAAAAAAAAAAAAAGAGATCAATTAAATGTATATACATCTTGAAATCCAGAAATTAGCTGACAAAAAATTAGTGAAGGTGGGGAAAACAGTTCGATCTAATTTCATTTGTTCAAAGATAGATGTTCTACTCACTCTAATTTGAGTAGAAATATGTATAACCTTTTCTGTCATAAAATGAAACTATATAAAAATTACTGCTTGCATTCAAACATCAATACTGAGCTCTGTAGCAGTTGCTACAATCATAATTCTAGTGTCTTCATACCTACAACTGACTAGTTATGGTTATCACATGTAGTAAAAGTAATTATTAAGAACTATCTTGTCCACCTATATGGCAACAAATACCTAGGTGAAATGGGTAAATATCTACAAAAACATAAATTGCCTAGATTAACAAAAGAGGAAATAGAATACTTAAACAATCCCACCTCAGAAAAAGAAATTGAACAAGAAATCAAGGAACTCCCCAAGAAAAAATCCCCAGGGCCAGTTGTATTGTTCACCTTGTATAAATTCACTCTTACTTCAACTCTTCATGAAAAGTACTATATTTAGTTTCTGATCTCTTTCCTCTTAAGTTACCCACAAAAACAAAACAATTGTCAATAAATGTGTAAAAAAATGCTGTGCTATGACAGATCTTTTGGGATAGAAGTGAAACATTACTGTTGTTTTTGCTTTGTTTTTCTAGACGCCAACAGACTTATACAAAGTTTAATATGGCCATATGAGTATAAAGATGGTTATTAAAGATCTTATATTTTCATCTACTTGCATAATGACTATCTAGCATATCAACTATCCAGGGACCACTTGACTAAAACCATAAGGCTGGCAGTGTTCACTAATCTTTATCTTTAACCATCTTTGTGGATTTCCCTAGGATCCTTACTTTGGAGGTACCTATCTCTTGTAGTCAGGAAGTCTCAACTTCCATTTTCTTGGTCAAGAAAACCCCAAATCCGGTCATAATGAGTCAGACACAACTGAATAACAAAAACCTCTTCAAAAAGGAAATTAAGCATTCAGTGCTTCTAATTCCAGCTCTCATTCCTGAGGAAGAGTTTCACTTCTGGCACTAGTCCAAGGAGCCATCCCTATAAGAGTAAAGGAATTTTAAAAATATCAGAGTACAAACATGTATCAGGTATGGAACAGACAGGGGGGAGGCGAAAGTATTCTAAGTAATGAATTTTTAAAAAATAAAATAATATGATTTGTGGGACTGGGAAGAGGTATATGCCAGCTACCTTTTGAAATCTCTCAAGGCACTGAACCAAAGGAAAGAAGGCACAGAAAGGAGTTAGTCTCATCCCAAACACAGGTTTGTCTACAAAGCTCACAGCTTGTAGCCCTTTTTTAGGGAGTAAAGGTCATCCTTGTTCTAAACCAGTTAAAAGAAGAATGAGGGATATCATCCCTATTAATATATCTAGTTAAGGAATCAATCAGAAGTCACTTTGAAGTGTATAGGAGGGAATATCATTATTGCTCTATCAAAATTATAACGAGAAAGTATTCAAAGAATCATGGAATCATAGAAGTTCAGAACCATCTAATCTAACCCTAATACAAATCTAATCCCTCTTCTACATGACAGTCTTTCAAATATTTGAAGACAGCTATCATTCTCTATTTCTTCAATCAATTGTCATATTGTTATTTTGTTTTTGGTGAATCTCTCATTTTCTCTCAGTGCTTTGGGGCCATAATAATATATTACATTAAAAAGTTTCAAGAATTCTGGAGATAAAGTTCAAATTTTCCTAAATAACAAGACGAAAGGTAGGAATTAGAATGTCATCAGATCTATGAATATTGCTTTCATAAGTACTGAATCGAGATATCATCTCCTGAGTATACAATAATAATAATAACTTTTTGTTGTTGTTCAGTCTTTTCAATCATGTACAACTCTTCATGACCTCATTTGAGGTTTCCTTGGACAAAGGATATAGTAGTGATTTGCCATTTCCTTCTCCAGCTCATTTTATAAAGAAACTTAGGCCAACAGGGTTAAGTGATTTGCCCCGGGTAATACAGCTTATAAGTGTTGGAAGCCTGATGAGTCTTCCTGACTCCAGGCCAGGCATTCTACCCACTGTGATACCCAGCAGCTCTAATAACAATAATAATAATAATAATGTTTACATAGTGCTTACTAGGCAGTGTGCTAAGCATTTTATAATTATTATCTCATTTTTATGCTACAACAACCCTGGGAGATAAGTGCTAATATTGTCCCCATTTTATAAATGAGGAAACAGATTTTTTAAAAAATGGTTACGTGGCATATGGCATACCCAGTGTGGCACAGTTAAGTAAGTGTTTGAGGCTGACTTTAAACTCATTTTCCTGACTCCTGACCTTATGACCTATCCACTACTCCACCTAGCTGACCCACTTCATCCTGATATTCTTTCTCTTTTAGAAATACAGAAGATGGCAGCAGAGTAAAAAGGAGCTGCTTAACCTCTCCTAACTAAAACATATAGGACTCCTCAAGAAGACATAAAAACAAATCCAGACGAACGAAGGGACCCCACAACAGGACGCAGCATTGGAGGTACATGGAATTGGGGCATTTCCATGCTATAAAGGGGTGAAACAGCTCTCACTAAAAGGTGAGCTGAGAAACACCCTCCCCCCATCCCACACAACATATAGTGCCAAAGCCAGCAAACAAGAGTTAGAGCAAGTTTGGGGTACGCATTAAGTTTTTGGCAGCTACCTGGGGTCACCAGGACCTGCCCTGAGAGCAGCAAGACTTAAGACGGCAAGAGGCTAAAGAATGTGCGGATGTTGAACACATATCCTGAGCGCAGGCACCAGTGTGGGCGCGGAAGCAAGTGTAGACACGGATCCTGAGCACAGGTGAGGACCATGAGTGGGGAACCAGGGAAGAGGGGTGCGCGACTATGGAAACAGTGCCTTGAGACTGTTAAAGGAGCCTCGGGCAGAGGAACAAGCAAGGAGACCACCAGGAGGCTTGACCCTGAGAACAACTAGACATGAGACCTTCGGAGCCTAAAGAGCACAGATAGACCCTGAGTGTGAGGATAAACCTGAGAGGGTGCAGCGCTAACAATGGCAAGCCAGAGACAAGAACCGCAAAAGAGAAAGATCATCAAGAAGAAATCTGTAACACTCAACAACTTTTACACAGATAAAATCCAGACAATAGACCAAACAGCAGGGGAGAACGAACAAGGAATCATATCCAAACCTTCCCAAAATAATGAAAACTGGCCACAAGCTATGGAAGATTTGAAATCTGAGATGATGAGAAAGATGGAAGAGATTTGGCGAGTGATCAAGAGGATCATCCACCATGATCAGGAGTGCAAGAATAGTTCAACATTAGGAAAACCATCTACATAATTGACCATATCAACAATCTAACAAACAAAAATCACATGGTTATCTCAATAGATGCTGAAAAAAGCCTTTAACAAAATACAGCACCCATTCCTATTGAAAACACTGGAAAGTATAGGAATAGAAGGACCTTTCCTAAAAATAATAAACAATATCTACCTAAAACCATCAACAAGCATCATATGCAATGGGGATAAATTAGAAGCCTTCCCAATAAGATCAGGAATGAAACAAGGATGCCCATTATCTCCTCTATTATTTGACATTGTACTAGAAAAACTAGAAGTAGCAATTAGAGAAGAAAAAGAAATTGAAGGTATCAAAATAGATGATATGATGGTCTACTTAAAAAATCCTAGAGAATCAATTAAGAAGCTTGTAGAAATAATCAACAACTTTAGCAAAGTTGCACCATACAAAACAAATGCACATAAATCATCAGCATTTCTATATATTTCCAACACATCACAGCAGCAAGAGGTAGAAAGAGAAACACCATTTAAAATCACCCAAGACAACATAAAATACTTAGGAATCTATCTACCAAAATAAACACAGGAATTATACAAAAACAACTACAATACACTTTCCAAACAATTAAAACTAGATCTGAACAATTGGAAAAACATTGATTGCTCATGGGTAGGTCAAGCTAACATAATAAAAATGACCATTCTACCCAAATTAATTTACCTATTTAGTAATACCTATCAAATTACCAAAAAACTTTTTTACTGAATTAAGAAAAACTATAACAAAGTTCATGTGGAATAACAAAAGATCAAGAATATCAAGGGAAATAATGAAAAAAATGTGAAGGAAGGGGGCCTAGCAGTACCAGATATTAAACTATATTATAAAGCCACAAGTCATCAAAATGATATGGTATTGGCTAAGAGACAGCAGGAAGGATCAGTGGAATAGATTTGGGGTAAGTGATGTCAGCAAGACAGTGTATGATAAACCTAAAAAACCTAATTTCTGGGACAAAAATCCACTATTTGACAAAGACTTCTGGGAAATTTGGAAAACAATATGGGAGAGATTAGGCTTAGATCAACATCTCACACCCTATATGAAGGTAAATTCAGAATGGGTGAATGACTTGAATATAAAGAGGGAAACTATAAATAAGTTAAGTGAACACAGAATAGTATACTTGTCAGATCTCTGGGAAAGGAAAGATTTTAAAACCAAGCAAGAGTTAGAGAAAATTACAAAATGTAAAATAAATTATTTTGATTATATAAAACTAAAAAGCTTTTTTAAAAACCAAACACTGTAGCCAAGATCAGAAGGGAAACAACAAACTGGGAAAAAATCTTTATAACAAAAAACTCTGACAAGGGACTAATTACTCAAATATATAAGGAGTTAAACCAATTGTAGAAAAAAATCAAGCAATTCCCCAATTGATAAATGGGCAAGAGACATGAATAGGCAATTTTCTGATAAAGAAATCAAAAGTATCAATTAGCTCATGAGAAAGTGTTCTAAATCTCTAAATAATTAGAGAAATGCAAATTCTGAGGTATCACCTCACACCTAGCAGATTGGCTAAAATGAAAGAAGGGGAGAGTAATGAATGCTGGAGGGGATGTGGCAAAATTGGGACATTAATGCAGTGCTGGTGGAGCTATGAACTGATCCAGCCATTCTGGATGGCAATTTGGAACTATACTCAAAGGGCTATAAAAGAATGCCTGCCCTTTGATCCAGCCATACCATTGTTGGGTTTGTACTGCAAAGACATCATAGATAAACAGACTTGTACAAAAATATTTATAGCCACGTTTTTTCTGGTGGCAAAAAACTAGAAAATGAAGGTTTGCCCTTCAATTGGGGAATGGCTGAACAAATTGTGGTATATGCTGGTGATGGAATTCCTTTGTGCTCAAAGGAATAATAAACTGAAGGAATTCCATGTTAACAGGAAAGACCTCCAGGAATTGATGCAGAGTGAAAGGAGCAGAGCCAGAAGAACACTGTACAGAGACTGATATACTGTGGTAAAATTGAATGTAATGGAGTTCTGTACTAGCAGCAATGCAATGACCCAGGACATTTCTGAGGGATTTATGGAAAAGACCACTACCCATATTCAGAAGAAGAACTACAGGAGTAGAAACAGAAGAAAAACAACTGTTTGAACACATGGGTTGAGGTAGACATGATTGGGGATGTAGACTCAAAACTACCACACCAATGCAACTATCAACAATTTGGAAATAGGTCTTGATTAATGACACATGTTAAAAGCAGTGAAAATACACATCAGCCATGGGGGGGGATTGACATCGTGGGGGAGGGGGGGGTTGAAGGGGAAAGGAAGAGCAGGAATTATGTAACAATGTTAACTTTCCTAAAAAATAAATATTAATGTTTAAAAGAAGATACTTTTAGAGGTTCCGGGTTAAGATGGCGGCAGAGAAAAAAGCAGCTGCCTGACCTCTCCTAAACCCACGCATATAGGACTCCTCAAGAAAACATAAAAACAAATCCAGAGTAAAGAAGGGACGCCACACCAGGGTGCAGCATCGAAGGTACATGGAATCGAGGCATTTCCATGCTATAAAGGGGTGAAACAGCTCTCACGAAAACACAAATGGAGCAACCCCCTGCCCCACCCCACACCACCTACAATGCCAAAGCCACCTCACAAGAGTCAGAGCAAGTTTGTGGCACCCATTAAGACATTGTCAGCTCACCAGGGCTTGTTCCTGAGAGCAGCAAGACTAAAGACCATCCAAGAGGCTAAAGAACTCACAGACTCTGAACACAGACCCTGAGACCAGGCGCAGGTGAAGGGGCTGACACAGGTGCAGGCTAAGGCGCAGACTAAGGCACGGACTAAGGCGTTGACTAAGGCATGGAAGAAGGGGCTGATTCTGAGTGCAGGAGTGGACCTTGAGTGGACCCAGGGCAGAGAGGAGTTTGACTGTGAAGCAGCTTCCTGAGACTGTTAAAGGAGCTTCATGCAGAAGAACAAGCAAGGAGACCACCAGGAGGCTTGTCCCAGAACAACTAGACTTGAGATCTCAGGAGTCTAAAGAGTGCAGACAGATCCTGGGCGTGAGCATAAAGCTGAGAGGGAACTCAGCCTACAATGGCAAGCCAGAATCATCAGGAAAAACAGAAGAGAAAAATGAAGAAGAAAAAACCTCTAACACTTGAAAACTTTTACACAGAAAAAATCCAGACAACAGAGGAAACAGCAGAGGAGAACAAACAATCCAAACATTCCCAAAACAATGAAAACAGGTCACAAGGTCTAGAAGAGTTCAAATATGAGATCATGAGAAAGATGGAAGACCTGGCAAGAAAATAACAGTTTAAAAGGCAGAATTTCACAATTGGAAAGAGAGGCAAGTAAATCAAAGACCAGAAATGACAAGATTGAAAAGGAAAACCAAAAGATTGTAGCCAAAAACCAATCTCTAAAGGCTAGAATTGGGCAATTAGAAAAAGATGCCCCCGAAATCAAAAGAATTAATAAGAAAATTGGAGGCCAAAATCAAACAGCTGGAAAACAGGTCAGACCAAACTGAAAAGGAAAATCAAAAGCTTATAGCAGAAAACCAGTCTATAAAGACAAGAACTGGGCAAGTAGAAGCCAATGATCTATCAAGACAGCAAGAGCAAATAAAACAAAGTCAAAAGACTGATAAAATAGAAGGAAACATGAAATATCTCAATGAGAAACTGACAGATCAAGCAAACAGGTCTAGAAGAGACAATCTGAAAATCATTGGTCTTCCTGAAAAAGCAGAAATTAATAGAAATTTGGACTCCATACTAAAAGAAATTATTCAGCAAAATTGCTCTGAAGTTCTACAACAAGAGAGCAATATAGACATTGAAAGGATCCATAGATCACCCTCTACACTAGACACCGAAAAGACAACCCCCCAGGAATATAATAGCCAAATTCAAGAGCTTCCAAGTAAAAGAAAAAAAATTTCCAAGAAGCCAGAAAGAGACAATTCAGATATCAAGGAGCACCAATCAGGATCACACAGGATCTGGCAGCCTTCACACTAAAAGACCACAAGGCTTGGAATATGATATTCTGAAAAGCAAGAAAACTGGGTTTACAACCAAGGATCACGTACCCATCAAAACTGACTATATTCTTCCAGGAGAAAGTTTGGGCATTCAACAAGATAGAAAATTTCCAAGCATTTGCATGGAAAAGACCAGGACTAAATGAAAAGGTCAATATCCAACCACAAAAATCAAGAGAAACATGAAAAGGTAAATAAGAAACAGAAGGGAAAGTAAGAAAACTCATATTTTTTAAATTTGCCTCTTTAAGGGCTTCAATAAGATCTAATTATTGGAATTCCTATGTGGAGAAATGTTACGTATAATTCTCTGTAGTGAACTCTGTTCACCATTATAGCATTCACTAGTATAATAATTAGAAAAATTATTCATAGGGAGGGGTTGGAATACTAAATGGTCTAAGATGATATGGGTGGGAGGGAAAGAGGGGGGTGAATAGTGGAGGACACCAAGAGAATTTTGAAGGAATAAGAAAAATAGGATATTCTATTACACACAAAGAGGGCATGGGAAGGGGAAGGGATGAATACTATTATAAGAAGGAGAGGAAGAGAGCATTAAGAGGTAATATTTAAACCTTATTCTCAGTGTAATTAACCCTGAGAGGGAAGAGTAGCTATATCCATTGGGATATAAAACTCTATCTAACCCTACTGAGAAAGTCAGAAGGGATAAACCAAGGGAAGCAGGGGAGTGGGGAGGTCAAAAAAGGGAAGGGAGAAGAATGCGGAGGGAATTCATTAGGCTTTAAAAATAAAAATAGGGGAATAATAAGGGAGGGGGTAAAAAGGGAAGTAAATCAAGGGAGGGGGACAAGGGTTAATGGCTTAAAGCAAACCACTGGTTTAAAAGGAAATAGTGTAAGAAGAAGGGAGAGAACTAGGGGAGGATACAAAAATGTCAGCAAATACAAAACTGATAATTATAACTCTGAATGTGAATGGGATGAACTCAACCATGAAACAGAAGCAAATAGCAGAGTGGATTAGAAACAAAAATCCTACCATATGTTGTCTACAAGAAACACATATGAGGTGGGTGAACATACACAAGTTTAAGGTAAAGGGCTTCAGCAAAACCTTTTCGGCTTCAAATGAGAAAAAACAGGCAGGAGTGGCGATCATGATTTCTGATAAAGCCAAAGTAAAAATAGATATGATTAAAAAAGACAGGGAAGGTCATTACATCCTAATTAAAGGTAGTATAGACAATGAGGAAATAACATTGCTCAATATGTATGCACCAAATGGCACAGCAACCAAACTAAATAAATAAATAGAAAACTAAAGGAGAAACTGGCAGATCTCAAGAAGGAAATAGATAGTAAAACCATACTAGTGGGAGATCTAAATGTTCCTCTTTCAGATCTAGATAAATCAAACCAAAAAATAAATAAGAAAGAGGTAAGAAAGGTGAATGAAGCCCTGGAAAAATTAGATTTAATAGATATGTGGAGAAAAATAAATAGGGACAAAAAGGAATACACCTTCTTTTCAGCTGCACATGGTACATTCACAAAGATTGACCATGTAATAGGGCAAAGAAACATTGCAAACAAATGCAAAAGAGCAGATATAATAAAAGTAACTTTCTCAGATCATAATGAAATAAAAATAATAATTAGTAAGGGCACCTGGACAGGCAAATTAAAAACTAATTCGAAATTAAATAATATGATTCTCCAAAACCAGCTAGTCAAAGAAGAAATCATAGAAACAATCAACCATTTCATTGAAGAGAATGACAATGACCAAACTCTGTGGGATGCAGCCAAGGCAGTACTCAGGGGGAAATTTATATCCTTGAGTGCATATATTAACAAATTAGGGAGGGCAGAGATCAATGATTTGGGCATGCAATTTAAAAAATTAGAAAGCAAGCAAATTAAAAATCCCCAGCTGAAAACTTAATTAGAAATACTAATAATCAAGGGAGAAATTAATAAAATCAAAAGTAAAAGAACTATTGAATTAATAAATAAGACTAGAAGCTGGTATTTTGAAAAAACAGATTAAATATACAAAGTACTGGTCAATCTAATAAAAAAAAGGAAAGAAGAAAACCAGTCTTCCTGGTTCTGCTTACTTTAGGCTACTTCACTTCATAGAAGTCTTCCTGTGTTTCTTTGAATTCCTCAGATATGTTAGTTACAACAGAGTAATATTTCATTATGTTAATATAACAAAATTTGCTTTTAAATGGCTCCCTTATAAATTACTTATGTACTTTGAAAGATTCTTCCACTCTAGCACAGTATGGACTAGAGGTGGGAAAGAGAACCAATAATAATGAGATACTATGATATCAACCCTGTTGTTGCTTTTTTTTTCTTTTTTTTATTAGACATTTATTAATATTGGTTTTTAATCTGTTTACATACTTCATGCCCCTACTTTCCCCTTCACCCCCCAACCTCCCCCCACCCATGGCCAACGCACATTTCCATTGGTTGTAACATGTGTCCTTGTTCAGGGTCTATTTCCCATTCATGTCTGCCTCAGCCCATGCATTCAAGCAATTGTTTATCTTATATGTTTCCTCTCCTGCAGTCCTTCCTCTGAATTTGGGTAGCATCTTTACCATAAATCCCTCAGAGCTGTCTTGTGTCATTGCAGTGCTGCTGGTACAGGAGCCCATTACATTTGATTAGTATATCAGTCTCTGTGTACAATGTTCTTCTGGCTCTGCTCCTTTCGCTCTGCATCACTTCCTGGAGGTCTCTCCAATTTGCATGGAATTCCTCCAGTTTATTATTCCTTTTAGCACAATAGTATTCCATCACCCACATATACCACAATTTGTTCAGCCATTCCCCAATTGAAGGACAACCCCTCATTTTCCAGTTTTTTGCCACTACAAAAAGCACAGCTATAAATATTTTCGTACAAGTATGTTTATCTATTATCTGTCTGGGGTACAAACCCAGCAATGGTATGGCTGGATCAAAGGGCAGCCAGTCTTTTATAGCCCTTTGGGCATAGTTCCAAATTGCCAGCCAGAATGGCTGGATCAGTTCAAAACTACAACAGCAATGCATCAATGTCCCGATTTTGCCACATCCCCTTCTTTCATTTTAGCCAATCTGCTAGGTGTGAGGTGTTACCTCAGAGTTGTTTTGATTTGCATTTCTCTAATTATTAGAGATTTAGAACACTTTCTCATGTGCTTTTTGATACTTTTGATTTCTTTATCTGAAAATTGCCTATTCGTGTCTCTTGCCCATTTATCAATTGGGGAATTGCTTGATTTTTTATACAATTGCTTTAACTCCTTGTATATTTGAGTGATTAGACCCCTGTCAGAGTTTTTCGTTATAAAGATTTTTTCCCAATTTGTTATTTCCCTTCTGATTTTGACTACATTGTTTTTGTTTGTACAAAATCTTTTTAGCTTAATATAATCAAAACCATTAAATTTACATTTTGTAATTTTCTCTAACTCTTGCTTGGTTTAAAATCTTTCCTTTCCCAGAGATCTGACAAGTATACTATTCTGTTTTCACTTAACTTATTTATAGTTTCCCTCTTTATATTCAAGTCATTCACCCATTCTGAATTTATCTTGGTGTAGGGTGTGAGATGTTGATCTAAACCTAATCTCTCCCATATTGTTTTCCAAATTTCCCAGCAGTTTTTGTCAAATAGTGGATTCATGTCCCAAAAGTTGGGCTCTTTGGGTTTATCATACACTGTCTTGCTGACATCATTAACCCCAAGTTTATTCCACTGATCCTCCCTTCTATCTCTTAGCCAGTACCATATTGATTTAATGACTGCTGCTTTATAGTATAGTTTGATATCTGGTACTGCTAGGCCCCCTTCCTTCACATTTTTTTTTTCATTATTTCCTTTGATATTCTTGATCTTTTGTTATTCCAAATGAAATTTGTTATAGTTTTTCCTAATTCAGTAAAGAAGTTTTTTGGTAATTTGATAGGTATGGCACTAAATAGGTAAATTAATTTGGGTAGGATGTTCATTTTTATTATGTTAGCTCGTCCTACCCATGAACAGTTAATGGCTTTCCAATTGTTGAGGTCCAGTTTTATTTGTTTGGAAAGTGTTTTGTAGTTGTTTTCATATAATAGCTGTGTTTGTTTTGTTAGATTGATTCCCAAGTATTTTATATTGTCTAGGGTGATTTTAAATGGTGTTTCTCTTTCTACCTCTTGCTGCTCTAATGTGTTGGAAAAACATAGAAATGCTGATGATTTATGTGCATTTATTTTGTATCCTGCCACTTTGCTAAAATTGTTGATTATTTCTACCAGCCTCTTAGTTGATTCTCTAGGATTTTTTAAGTAGACCATCATATCATCTGCAAAGAGTGATAGCTTACTCTCCTCATTGCCTATTTTGATACCTTCAATTTCTTTTTCTTCTCTAATTGCTATTGCTAGTGTTTCTAGTACTATGTTGAATAATAGAGGTGATAATGGGCATCCTTGTTTCACTCCTGATCTTATTGGGAAGGCTTCTAATTTATCCCCATTGCATATAATTCTTGTTGATGGTTTTAGGTATATATTGTTTATTATTTTTAGGAAAGGTCCTTCTATTCCTATACTTTTCAATGTTTTCAATAGGAATGAATGCTGTATTTTGTCAAAGGCTTTTCCAGCATCTATTGAGATAATCATGTGATTTTTGTTTGTTAGACTGTTCATATGGTCAATTATGTGGATGGTTTTCCTAATGTTGAACCATCCTTGCATTCCTGGTATAAATCCCACCTGATCATGGTGGATGACCTTCTTAATTACTTGCTGGAGTCTCTTTGCTAATATTCTGTTTAAGATTTTTGCATCTATGTTCATTAGGGAGATTGGTCTATAGTTTTCTTTCTCTGTTTTTGGTCTACCTGGCTTTGGAATCAGTAACATATTTATGTCATAAAAGGAATTTGGTAGGACTCCTTCTTTGCTTATTATATCAAATAATTTGTATAGTATTGGGATTAGTTGCTCTTTGAATGTCTGATAGAATTCACTTGTGAATCCATCAGGTCCTGGTGATTTTTTCTTAGGGAGTTCTTTAATGGCTTGTTCAATTTCTATTTCTGATATGGGATTATTTAGGTATTCTATTTCTTCTGCTGTTAATCTAGGCAATTTATTTTTTTGTAAATATTCATCCATATCTCCTAAATTGTTATATTTGTTGCCATATAATTGGGCGAAATAGTTCTTAATGATTGCCTTAATTTCCCCTTCATTAGAGGTGAGGTCTCCCTTTTCATCTTTGAGACTGTCAATTTGGTTTTCTTCTTTCCTTTTTTTTTAATAAATTGACCAGTACTTTGTCTATTTTATCTGTTTTTTCAAAATACCAGCTTCTAGTCTTATTTATTAATTCAATAGTTCTTTTACTTTCAATTTTATTAATTTCTCCCTTGATTTTAGTATTTCTAATTTAGTTTTCATCTGGGGGTTTTTTATTTGTTTGCTTTCTAATTTTTTGAGTTGCATGCCCAATTCATTAATCTCTGCCCTCCTTAATTTGTTAATATATGCACTCAAG
Organism: Gracilinanus agilis; assembly: GCF_016433145.1. NCBI lineage: Eukaryota > Metazoa > Chordata > Mammalia > Didelphimorphia > Didelphidae > Gracilinanus > Gracilinanus agilis. The sequence continues at coordinate 283,267,787 of NC_058130.1, read as the reverse complement.
GATATAAATTTCCCCCTGAGTACTGCCTTGGCTGCATCCCACAGAGTTTGGTAGGATGTCTCATCATTGTCATTCTCTTCAATGAAATGGTTGATCGTTTCTCTGATTTCTTCTTTGACATTTTGGTTTTGAAGAATCATATTATTTAATTTCCAATTGGTTTTTGACTTGCCTGTCCAGGTGCCCTTACTGATTATTATTTTTATCGCATTATGATCTGAGAAGGTTACATTTATTATATCTGCTCTTTTGCATTTGTTTGCTATGATTCTATGCCCTATTACAAGATCAATCTTTGTAAATGTACCATGTGCAGCTGAAAAGAAGGTGTATTCCTTTTTGTCCCTATTTATTTTTCTCCACATATCAATTAAATCTAATTTTTCTAGGACTTCATTCATCTCTCTTACCTCTTTCTTATTTATTCTTTGGTTTGATTTATCTAGATCTGAAAGAGGAATATTTAGATCTCCCACTATTATGGTTTTAGTATCTATTTCCTCCTTGAGCTCTGCCAGTTTCTCCTTTATGAATTTGGATGCTATACCACTTGGTGCATACATATTGAGCAGTGTTATTTCCTCATTGTTTATACTGCCTTTAATCAGGATGTAATGACCTTCCCTGTCTTTTTTAATCATATCTATTTTTACTTTGGCTTTGTCAGAGATCAAGATAGCCACTCCTGCCTTCTTTTTCTCATTTGATGCCCAAAAGATTTTGCTCATACCCTTACCCTTGAACTTGTGTGTGTCTACCCACCTCATATGTGTTGCTTGTAGACAACCTATGATAGGATTTTGGTTTCTGATCCACTCTGCTATTTGCTTCCGTTTTATGAGTGAGTTCATCCCGTTCACATTCAGAGTTACAATTGTTAGTTGTGTATTCACTGACATTTTTGTATCCTCCCCTAGACCCACTCCTTCTTATTACACTATTTTCTTTTACACCAGTGGTTTGCTTTGAGCCAGTATCCCTTATCCCCTCCCTTGATTGACTTCCCTTTCTGCCCCCTCCCTTGTTGTTCCCCTCTTTTTGTTTTTTAAAGACCAAATGAATTCCCTCCCCCTTCTTCTCCCCTCCCTTTTTTGGCCTCCCCACTCCCCTGCTCCCTTTGGTTTATCCCTTCTGACTTTCTCAGTAGGGTTAGATAGAGTTTTTTATCCAGATGGATAATAAAGCTACTCTTCCTTCTCCGGGTTGATTACACTGAGAGTAAGGTTTGATTATGCTCTCTTCCTCTCCTTCTTATGATATTATTCATCCCCTCCCCTTCCCATGCCCTCTTTGTGTGTAATAGAATATCCTATTTTTCTTATTCACTCAAGTTTCTCTTGATGTCCCCTACTATTCCCCCCTCTTTCCCACCTCCCATGTCTTCTTAGACCATTTAGAATCCTGTCCTCTCCCTATGAATTATTCTTCTGGTTGCTATAATAGTGAATATTATAATAGTGTATAGAGTTCACTACAGAGAATTATACATAGCATTTCTCCACCTAGTAATACAGATAATTAGATCTTATTTATGCCCTTAAAGAGTCAAGCTTAAAAGACTATGAGTTTTCTTTCTTTTCCCTCTGTTTCTTATTTACCTTTTCATCTTTCTCTTGATATTTGTGGTTGAGTGTCAAACTTTCCATTTAGTCCCGGTCTCTTTTGTGCAGAAACTTGGAATTCTTCAATTTTGTTGAATGCCCATACTTTCCCCTGAAAGTATATGGTTAGTTTCGCTGGGTAGTTGATTCGTGGCTGAAGGCCCAGCTCTCTTGCCTTTCTGAATATTGTATTCCAAGCCTTGCAGTCTTTTAGCGTTGAGGCTGCCAGATCCTGTGTGATCCTTATTGGTGCTCCTTGATATTTGAATTGTCTCTTTCTGGCTTCTTGTAAGATTTTTTCTTTAACTTGAAAGCTCTTCAATTTCACTATTATATTTCTGGGTGTTGACTTTTCTGGGTCCAGTGTAGAGGGTGTTCTATGGATCCTTTCAATGTCTATATTGCCCTCTTGTTATAGAACTTCAGGGCAATTTTGCTGAATAATTTCTTTAAGTATGGAGTCCAAGTTTCTATTAATTTCTGCCTTTTCTGGAAGACCAATGATTCTCAAGTTGTCTCTTCTAGACCAGTTTTCTTGGTCTGTCACTCTCTCATTGAGATATTTCATGTTTCCTTCTATTTTATCAGTCTTTTGACTTTGTTTTATTTGTTCTTGTTGTCTTGAGAGATCATTGGTTTCTAAATGTTCGATTCTAGCCTTTAAGGACTGGTTTTCGGCTTTAATGTTTTGGTTTTCGGCTTTAATGTTTTGGTTTTCAGCTATAACTTTTTGGTTTTCCTTTTCAATCTGGTCATTTTTGGTCTTCAGTTGTCTTGTCTCACTTTCCAATTGCGAAATTCTGCCTTTTAAACTGTTATTTTCTTTCCAGATTTCTTCCATTTTCCTCAGCATTTCATTTTTAAACTCTTCCATAGCTTGTGACCAGCTTTCATTTTTTTGGAGAGGTTTGGATTTTTGTTTTCCCTCCTCTGTTGTCTGGATTTTCTCTGGGTAGAAGTTGTTGAGTGTCCCAGAGTTTCTCTTGATAGTCTTTTTCTTCTGGACTTCCTTATTGCTGGCCATTGTTGGCCCCGCCCCTTTTCAGCTTTGTCTTTGCACTCAGGGTCTGCCTGGGCCTTGCAAGCTCCAGTGGGGGGCTCCGGTCTCCTTGTCCTCGGGGTCAGGCCTCCTGGTAGTTCCCGGGCTGCCCCTCTGCCTGAGGTTCCTTCAGCAGTCTTTGGGGCTGCTTCCATAGCCACTCTCTGGTCTGTACCGGGTCCTCACTGGAGGTCCAAGCCTGGGCTGGAGATTGTTATTCAAGCCTAGGGCACTGCCTTTGCCTGTGCAGATGCTCTTAGGGCCCTGCCTTCACCCCCACAGAAGGTAGTGAAAGTCTGTGGGCTGGAGATCTTTATTTGCACCTGAGGCAATGCCTTCAGCGCTTGGGAAAGGCCCTGTTTTAGGGGCTTTTGTCCAGGCTGGAGGAGGTGCCTTCACCCACGTGGACACTTGTGGAAAGTCCCTGCGGGCCCCCAGCCACCTGGGGTCCCTCGTCTTGCAGCGCACAGGTACAAGCCCCGGGGCTGCCAGTGATTATCTGGTTGCCCCAGTCCTGTTTTCACACTTGTGTGTTGGCGTTGTGCAAGTTGTGCGGTGTGGGGCGTGTGGGAGGGGCTTCTTCCTCTAGCATTTTAGTGAGAGCTGTTTCACCCCTTTATAGCGTGGAAATGCCCCAATTCTGCGTACCTTCAATGCTGCGCCCTGTTGTGGGGTTCCTTTGTTCCTCTGGACTCGTTTTTATTTCCCCTTGAGGAGTTCTGTATGGTTCGGTCAGGAGAGATCGAGCAGTTGCTCCTTACACTGCCGCCATCTTAACCGGAAGTCTCCCTATTGTTGCTTTTTGATAATGTTCCACTCTTCATGATCCCATGTGTGTTTTGTTGGCAAAGATACTGGAGTAGTTTGCCTTTTCCTTCTCCAGCTCATTTTATAGATGAGGAAAATGAGGCAAATAGGGTAAAGTAACTAGTCTAGGGTCAGACAGCCACTGAGTGTCTAAGGCTAGATTTGAACCCAGGTATTCCTAACTCTGGGCCTAATGCTTTATCCACTGCACCACCAAAATGCCTTTTCAGTCTTATAGTAAAAAGCTAATATATGCTCCAAAAACTTCATAACTAAGATCCCAAACAACCATTCCTCCCCTTTCAAAGCACATTCCTTGAAAACAGTATTAAAAAAAAGCAACAAAATCACACAGATGAGTCTGATATTTCCACTTTGATAGCTTACTGATTATTAATGGAAAGGAAAGATTGTCTTTGAATTTTTGATATATGAACATGAGTTTTGTCATCATTCAGTGCTAATTTTATTTACACTGTTATAATCATTGTTGTATATTGCTCTTTTGTTTTTGCCTTTTCATATCTAATTACTTGTAAAGTTGTTCCTTGTTATTTTGAATTTTTTTTCATCTTTCCTTATGGAGCTTAAGTCTTTAACAAAATCCATACATCATGCAAGCTTATTATTAAGATCATGTCACAAAAAGTCATAGATGAAATCAGCTCTCCATGTAAACATGTTCAGGGACTTCCAGGGGTGGAGTCAAAATGGTGGAGTAAACCAGAACAGCTTCATGTCACCACAAGAATCTTCTCTGATCAATATTAAAATATCACCACAAAATGAAAGAAGTATAATCACTGATAGGGGTGGTGTTAACTTGGAAAAACATATAACCACTAAAGTAGTCATAAAACCAAATCATCAATCAGAAAAGAGAGAGGTCCTTAATATTTGGCTACCACACAGAATCAAGAAAGAAGTAAGGGAAGTGAATGAAATGCTAGAAAAATTAGAGTTAATAGATATTTGGAGAAAATTGAACAGTGATAAAAAGGAATATACCTTATACTCAGAAATACATGGTACAAATACAAAGATAGATCTTGTACTAGGGCATTGAAATATTACATGTGGAGATCTCTTTATCATCTCTGATAATCTGATAAGAACAGTTTAGTTGATAAGGAAATAAGGACAGGATAAGGGAGTTGTCTTTTACCTCATGCTTTCAGCTCTGGCTCCAGGAGCATGGAGTTTATTACATATGTTTCAAGACTCATTTCACACAAAAGAACCCCCCCCCCCGAAACTTTGCAGATAAGTTACAAATTATGTCACATCAAAACACAAAACATTGGCTTCAGAATAGACCAAGGCCAAGGCTGAATTTTGACTAGGTTCTTATCAGAAAGCCAAGTTCGGGAGTATCTTGGCCTTGGCTATAACAGGCAGCTGCATTCCTTGCTGTGTTAAAAGTATTAACCCTTTAAATTCAGGTTTGATAGGAACTTAAAGCTTTTTAATAAGGTCACAATACTTTTCAACAAGAAATTACAAGGATCACAAAAGGGGTCAAAAGAGGAGTCTCAGATTTTTATCTATTCTCTTATTGGCTTCCCACAATTACAAACAAATGCAGAAAAGCAGAAATATAAATGCAATTTTTTCAGATCATAATGATAAAAATTATAATTAACAAGGGTCCATAGAAAGGCAAATTTAAAAAATCAGTTGGAAAATAATTAATCAAATTCTTAAAAACTGGTGAGTCAAAACAGACATCATAGAAACAATTACAAACTTAAATAAAGAGAATGACAATGAGGAGACATCATATCAAAATCTATGGGATTCAGCCAAAGCAGTACTCAGGGGAAAATTTATATCTCCAAGTGCCTATATCAACAAAATAGAGAGGGAGGAGATCAATTAATTGGGCTTGCAACTAAAAATATTAGAAAAAGAACAAAATAAAAATACTCAGATAAAAACTAAATTTGAAATCCTAAAAATTAAAGGAGAAATAAATCAAATTTAAAGTAAAAGAACTATTGAACTAATAAATAAGACTAGGAGCCAGTACTTAAAAAAAACCAAATAAAATAAAGTATTGGTTAATCAAATTTATAAAAAGAAAGAAGAGAATCAAATTAACAGTATCAAAGATGAAAAGGGAGTCCTTACCTCTAATGAAGAGGAAATTAAGGTAATTATTAAGAACTATTTTGCCCAATTATATGGCAACAAATATGACAATCTAGGTGAAATGGACAAATATTCGAAAAAATATAAATTGCCTAGATTAGCAAAAGAAGAAATAGAATACTTAAATAATCCTATATCAGAAAAAGAAATTGAATAAGCCAAAAAAGAACTTTCTAAGAAAAAAATCCCCAGGGCCAGATGGATTCACAAGTGAATTCTATCAAACATTTAAAGAACAACTAATCCCAATTTTATACACTCTATTTGACAAAATAAGCAAAGGAGTCTTACCAAATTCTTTTGATGACACAAATATGGTACTTATTACAAAGTCAAGCAGACAAAGAAAACTACAGACTAATCTCCTTAATGAACATACATGCAAAAATCTTAAATAAAATAGCAAAAAGACTATAGCAAATCATCATAAGGATTATTCACTATGACCAGGTGTGATTTATACTAGGAATGCAAGGATGGTTTAATATTAGGAATAACATAATTGACCACATTAATAATTAAACCAACCAAAATTACATAATTATCTCAATAGAAGCAGAAAAGCCTTTGACAAAATACAACATCCATTCCTAGTGAAAACATTAGAAAGTATAGGAATAGAAGGGCCATTGCTCAAAATAATAAACCATCAACAAGTATCATCTGTAAGGGGACAAGTTAGAAACCTTCCCAATAAGATCAGGAGTGAAGCAAGGATGCCCATTATCACCTCTATTATTTAACATTATACTAGAAAAACACTAATGGAAGCAATTAAAGAAGAAAAAGAAACTGGAGAGATTAAAGTAGGCAATAAGGAAAGTAAACTATCACTCTTTGCAGATGATATGATGGTATTCTTAAAGAATGCTAGAAAGAATCAACTAAAAGACCACTGGAAATAATTAACAAATTTAGCAAAGTTGCAGGGTCCAAAATAGACCCACACAAATGATCAGCATTTCTATATATTTCCAACATAATTCAGCAGCCGAAGTTAGAAAGAGAAACTCCATTTAAAATCACTCTTAACAATAGAAGATATTTAGGAATCTATCTGTCAAGACAAACACAGGAATTATGTGAACACAACTACAAAACACTTTTCACACAGCTAAAACTGGATCTAAATAATTGGAAAAACATAAATTGCTCATGGGGAAGATGAGCTAATATTAAAAAAAGATAATCTTATCCTATCCAAATTAATCTACTTATTCAGTGCCATACCTCTCAAACTACCAAAAGGCTTTTTATAGAATTAGTAAAAAATAATAACAAAGTTCATCTGGAAGAACAAAAGATCAAGAATATCAAGGGAAGTAATGAAAAAAATGTGAAGGATGGAGGCCTAGCTGTACCAGATCTTAAACTATACTATAAAGCAGTGATCATCAAAACAATATAGTACTGGCTAAGAGATAGAAGGGCGGATCAGTGGAATAAATTAAGGGTAAATGACCCTCAGCAAGTTAATGTTCAATAAACCCAAAGATCCCAGCTTTTTGAAGAAGAACCCACTATTTGACAAAAACCTGGGGAAAATAGAAAATAGTATGGGAAAAATCAAGTTTAGATCAACATCTTATCTTACACCCTATACCAAGATAAATTCAAAATGTGTAAATGACTTAAATATAAAGAATGAAGTCATAAATAAATCAGGTGAACACATAGAATAGTATATATAGAATAGTCAGATCTGTGATAAAGGAAGGAATTTAAGACCAAGCAAAACCTAGAGAACATTCCAAAATGTAAAATGAATGACTTTGATTATATCAAATTAAAAAGGGTTTGTAAAAACAAAACCAATGGAACCAAAATGAGAAGGGAAAGCAAAAAAACTGGGGAAAAGTTTATAACAAAACTCTCTGATACAGATTTAATTTCCCAAATATATAAGGAACTAAGTCAAATTTATAAAAAAAAAAAAATCAAGCCATTCCCCAATTGGCAAATGGACAAAGGATATAAATAGGCAATTTTCACATGAAGAAATCAAAACCATCAGTAAGCACACAAAAAGTATTCTAAATCCCTCTTCATCAGAGAAATGCAAATAAAAACAACTCTTAGATACCACCTCAGACCTAGCAAATTGGCCAGTATGATGGCAAAGGAAAGTAATAAATGTTGGAGGGGATGTGGCCAAATCAGGACATTAATGCATTGCTAGTGGGGTTGTAAATAGATCCAACCATCCTGGAAGGCAATTTGGAATCATGCCTAAAGGGCTTTAAAAGAATTCCTGCCCTTTGATCCAGCCATATCACTGCTGGGTTTGTACCCACAAAGATAATAAGGAAAAAAAGACTTGAAAAAAATATTTATAGCCACACTCTTTGTGGTGGCAAAAACTTGGAAAATGAGGGGTTGTCCATCGATTGGGGAATAGTTGAACAAATTGTGGTATCTGATGGTGATGGAATATTATTGTGCTGAAAGGAATGATGAACTGGACAATTTCTTTGTGAACTGGAAAGACCTCCAGAAAATGATGCAGAGTGAAATGAGCAGAATCAGGAGAACATTGTACAAAGAGACGTTGTGGCATAATCAAATATAATAGACTTTTCTACTAACAGCAACAAAATGAGCCAGGACAATCCAGAGGAAATCATGGGAAAGAATGCTATCCACATCCAGAGAATGAACTGTGGGATTAGAAACACAGAAGGCAAACATATGATTAATCACATGGTTCAATGGGAATATGATCAGGGTTTTGACATTAGAAGATCACTCTATTGCAAATATGAATAATATGTAAATAGGTTTTGAACAATGATACATGTATAACCCAGTGGAATTGCTTGTCAGTTCCAGGAGCGGGAAGTAATAAGGGGAGTGAAAGAACATGAATCATGGAATAATCATGGGAAAATATTCTTAATTAATTAATTTAAAAAAGAAACAAAGTATTCAGGGACTTTATAAAAATTGAAACAGATCAGATAATGATCAAGTAATCCAAAGTAAGCTCCTTTATCTATTCCAGAAAGACAAAAAGATAGCCAGAAGCCAGCCACCAAGAGGTCAGCTGAATTGACTAGAAGCCCATATCCCTAACTAGGATACCCTAGAGCAGGGGTGGGCAACGTATGGCTCTTGAGCCATATCTGGCTCTTTCGAGGGCCAGATATGGCTCTTTCTGCAGGAGCCATAAAGTCCATTTTTTTTCAGGCGCTGTTACAGGAGCGCACACTGTGAGCACTGTACAGCTCTCGTGAAATTACATTTTTTAAAATGTGGCATTTATGGCTCTCATGGCCAAAAGGGTTGCGGACCCCTGCCCTAGAGGAAGAGGAGCCTGCAACAGTACCTCAAACAGGGACAATTCATGGGGGACTGAAGTTCACAGTAGAACCTCAAATGAGGATGCCATGGAGGCCAACAGCAAATCATCCCTCTAACTGGGGACACTAAAGGCTACTCTGAGCATAGAAATACCAGGGGTGGTGGAAGCCAGAGATAGGAACCAAATAAATTATGGCCAAGACCAAATACAAACTAATCATTCCCATTTAATATTTCCAGCTGTCCAATAGATAGATCCTGACTCTAGCACAAAGTCCCAAATCAGGAAAAAAAAGACTTGATTAACCAGAAGAAAATGAAGACTGTGAAAAAAAATATCAAAAGACAAGTGGTTACTATAAGCAGAGATTCAGAGAAAAAAAGAAAAAAAAAACATGGCTGAGCCACAAAGATTACAAGAGTACCTGTGTCTTAGGCCAGGACTAACTCAAGCCAGTTCCCAGATAGTTTAGGTTCAATAATGGAACAAAATAAGATACTCATAGGTGATTCAACAGTTCACAAAATGAGAATTGCAGGTACCCCTTCCACATCATGACTTTAGTTATATTGTGGATCAACATAAGAAATTAAATAGAAATTTTGGAGAATTTTTACAGAAGCTGCAGATGACACAGAAAAAGTTTAGAAACTCAGAAATATACCCAACTTAAAAGTTAAAATTTACCAAAAGAATGTGAAAGCATGGGGCAGCTGGGTGGCTCAGTGGATTGAGAGTCAAGCCTAGAGATGGGAGGTCCTAGGTTCAAATCTGGGCTCAGACATTTCCCAGCTGTGTGACCCTGGGCAAGTCACTTGACCCCCATTGCCCACCCTTACCACTCTTCCACCTAAGAGCCAATACAGAGAAGTTAAGGGTTTAAAAATGTTGAAAAAAAAAAAAAAAAAAGAATGTGAAAGCAAACAAATTTTATGTGGATTTTTCCAGACAGCAGGGGAGCCCTGCCCCTAACCCCTGTGATATGGAAGAGATACTTGTATTTAGTCATAGTCATATATTCAATGAGAATACCTTGAACTGATTCTGTTAAGGAAAATTCCCTTGCCTGAATGGACTATTATGGTCCACTAGCAAAGCATTAGAGCTCCTTGAGCTCCAGATTTGTGTTTAAGCAAGCAGAAATGGCATTAAGAGTCTGAGCCACTAGTCTCTTGATACAATCAATTCTTGAGGAAAGTCGTATACCTGTCAAGAAAAAAAAAATATAACCTGAAAGAAATGAAAATATATTTAAAATAGAATTATGAATAAGATAAGAATTCAGGTGGAAGGAATTGAAAGGATAGCTTAAAAGAATTTAAGGATTATTAGACTACCTGAAAACCATCATCAAATAAAAGCCTGGATACCATATTTCAATAAATCATAGAATAAAACCATTCAGATTTATTAGAACAAGAGGCAACATAAAAATGGAACAAATCTACAAAATAGTTCCTGGAACACCAAAAATGAAAAGACCCTGGAGTTTCAGACTAAAATCAAAACTTCTAGGTCCAAGAGATCCCAAATCCCAAAAAATTATGGAATATTCCAGAAAGGGTTCAAATATCAAGGAAGCATGAATATGATCATATAAGACAACAAAACTGCTACAAAGTATTTTTAAGGTACCATTAATTTTTATTTTTATATATAATGTAATATATAGGTTATAAAGTTTTTCAAAATATTGGAATGTGATCCTACAGAGGGAAAAAATGATTTTTTTGTAATAGAAGATTTTTAAACTTTCCTGATGAGGATAGTAAGTATAAACATAAAAATGCAAGGTAAATACATTGGAGCAATTTGAAGAGAATGATGATAAAATGCTAATAAACTAACTAGAGGAAAAGAGATATCTCCTTTCAGATTCCTAATGTCTCCCAAGGTCATAAAGGCAATTAAATAAGACAAACAGAGGAGTGGTTTTGTTCAAATTTTATGGTTTGAGAAGACATATTAGGAAAGAAGGCAATATTGCTTAAGAAAGCAATAGAAAAGAAGGGTGGAACTTTCTAATTTTTTTTTATAATGCAAGTGGATCAAAATAATATACAACCATGAAGCAAGAGATTAGGGAAACAGGTAGTAGCATAAATTTCATGTTTCTCTGAATTAGTGAAAGGAGATTTTAATACACACACATACACACCTATTTACCAGAACTGACCATCTGCTAGGGTACAAAGATATAATAAATGAATGCATAAAAGCAGAAATACTAAAAATATCTTTTATTGACTACAATGCAACAAAAAATAAACAATACAGCGAATATGAAGAAGGGATTCAAATTTAAGTCCAACATAAATAATTTTATATTAAAGAATATATAGGTCAAAGAACAAGTTGGGAAAATGGCACATAATTTAAATTTTTTTTAATGAAGAGATATCTTTTAGGATATAACCAAGAGTCCTTAATAAAAATTTTACATTGCTAAATACTTTCTTCAACAAAAAAGAAAACAAGTGGATCAATCAATTAGGTAATATAACCAAAAAAATCCCCAATAAAATAAAGAAACCATAGGTTTATTTGATTTTAAAAAAGAAAGCCAGATTACTGGCATCAAAAATGTTAAATAAAATACTAGAAAGGAGAATAAAGAAATATATCACAAAGGCAATTTGCTATTACCAAGTGGGATTTATATCATGAATGTAGGGCTGGCTCAATATTAGGAAAAGTAAAATTAACTGCATCAATAATAAAAGTAACAAAAATTATATGATTATCTCAATAGAAAGTGCCTAGCCCTACAACATCTCAAACCATATTGTGAAGTGGCCATCATCAAAACAATCTAGTATTGGATAAGAGATGGAGTGGTGGTAGATCAGTGGGATAAATCTAGTATTTGAAAAATGCAAAGATCTCAGATATTGGGACAAGAACTGATTATTTGACAAAAACTGCCAGGAAAACTAAAAAGCAGCTTAGAAGAAACTAGGTATAGACCAACTTCTCATACTCCAAAACAAGATCAGGTCAAAATGGACACATGATTTAGACATAAATGGTGATAGCATAAGCAAATTAGAGGAACATGTAATATTTTACATGTCAGAACTATGGATAAGGGAATAATAAGGGAATAATTTATAACAAAACAAGAAAAAGAGAACATTACATAATGGATAGTTTTGATTATGTTAAACTAATTTTTTTTTCAGAAACAAAAGCAATATAACCAAGATTAGAAGGAAAGCAGACAACTGGAAGAGAGAAGGATTTCATAGCAAGTTTCTGTGATAAAGGCCTTGCTTCTCAAATATATAAAGAACATATATAAATATGACCATAAGTTATTTCCCTATTGACAAATGGTCAAAGGTTATGAACAGGCAATTTTCAGAAGAAGAAATCAAAGCTATCCATAGTCATAGGAAAAAATGCACTAAAGCAGATCAGATCAGAGAAATATAAATTAAAACAATTCTGAAGTTTCCACTTTACATTTGAGATTGGCTTATATAATCCCAAAAGAAAATGACGAATATTGGAAAGGATATGGGAAACTTGGGACACTAATGCATTACTGGTGGTGCTGATCAAACTATTTTGGAGAGAAAAATGAAATTATGCCTAGGGAGCTATAAAACTATGCATACCTTTTGATCTAGCAATACTATTACTAGGTTTATATCTCAAAGAGATTTTTTTAAAAAGGGAAAAAGACTTCTATGCACAAAAATACTTATAGCCACTCATTTTGTGGTGACAAAAATTGGAAATTGGGGGGAATATCCATCAATTGTCAAATGGCTGGACAAGTTGTGGTATATGATTATGATGGAATAACATTGTGTAATAAAAAATGATAAGCAGAATGCTTTCATAAAAACCTGGAAAAACATGAACTGATGCAAAGTGAAGTGAGCAGAACCAACTATACAACCATACTGTACAATCAACTATGAATGATTTAGTTATTCTTAGTAATCCAAAAATCTAAGACAATAATGAAGGACATATCATGAAAAATGCTATCCACCTTCAAAAAAAGAACTGATGGAGATTGAAAGCTGATCAAAATATACTTTTTTCACTCAATTTTTTTTTTCATTTTTTTGGTTTGTTTTCTTTAACAACATGACTAATATGGAAATATGTTTTACATGACTGCCTAAGTATAACCTACATCAAATTGCTTGCCCTCTCAATGGGAGGAAAAGGGAGGAAAAGAGGGAGAGAACTTAGAACTCAAAAATTTCTTAATCTTAAAAATTGTTTTTACAAGTAAATGGAAAAAAATTTAAAAATTAATGAGCACAGGGGGCAGCTGGGTATCTCAGTGGAGTGAGAGCCAGGCCTAGAGACAGGAGGTCCTAGGTTCAAACCCGGCCTCAGCCACTTCCCAGCTGTGTGACCCTGGGCAAGTCACTTGACCCCCATTGCCCACCCTTACCACTTTTCCACCTATGAGACAATACACCAAAGTACAAGGGTTTAAAAAAAAAAGTGTGACTGAAATGAACTATTAATAAAGCTTTCAAAAAATTAATGAGCATTGTATTTTCATTGATTTTTGCACCTATTGATAGAAACATTATTATTTTTTCTATTAATTTTTTTAAACCCTTACCTCCCATCTTAATATCAATACTAATTATAGGTTCGTTCCAAGGCAAAAAGTATTAAGGGCTAGGCAGTTGGAGTTAAGTGATTTGCCCAGGGTCACGCAGCTAGGACATATGTGAGGTTAGGTGAGCTGCCCCCTTAGCTTTTAATCTTATTAATAATGGCTAATATATGAATATTAATAATTATTTTCCTAATGCTGAATCATATTTAAACTCTAGTATATTAAATCTAGCCATTGAAAATATATTATATGTACACATATGAATTTTTTTTACATATAAAACTTCAATTTATTAATGTTTCATTTAATGTTTATATATCAACATTTTTAGTGATATTGATATTCAGGTTCAGTCCCCACCCACCAACCCTACCACTGTTTGCCTCTTCTTTGTTTTGCAAATGAGGGCCATATTTATCCAACAGAAGAAATTCATCAAGGTACCTTCTATTTTTGTGAACATATGTAGCATAACTTGTTCACCAGATTTTTAATAAAATTCATTTTTTTTAAACCCCTGTACTTCGGTGTATTCTCTCATAGGTGGAAGATTGGCAAGGGTGGGCAATGGGGGTCAAGTGACTTGCCCAGGGTCACACAGCTGGGAAGTGGCTGAGGCCGGGTTTGAACCTAGGACCTCCTGTCTCTAGGCCTGACTCTCACTCCACTGAGCTACCCAGCTGTCCCATAAAATTCATTTCTAAATCTATCTGTATCAGGGTTTATTTTTCTTTTTGGAGTTCATTTATAACTAACTTTTCTCTTTCTGAGATTAAGTTTTATAATATCTCTTTACTGTTGTATTAATTTGGTTATTATATATTTTTGTAAACATATGTATATAATTAATTTTCATTTTCTAGCACATACTTGACAGTTTATTTTAATTTCTTCTTGTGAATTGCTTATTGTTTTTTATCTTAGTAATTTGTTATTTTTTGTTCTAATTAATTAGGTAATCATTTATCAGTTTTGATGGTCTTTTCATCAACCAATTCTGCTTTATAAATTCATAGTCTTTCGTCTCTTCAATTTTGAAATTTTCTACTTCTGCATTTCAGAGACATGTTTATTACATGCTCAATTTATTAGTCTCTTTTGCAAATATATCTATATTATATATATGATATATAATAAGATATATATGTTCAGAGATATAGATGTTAATCTATATGAGCTATTACTATTTTCTGTTTCTATTTGAAGTAACAATTACGAATTACAAAATCATTTACTTAAGTCAGGGCAAAAGGTTCATTCATTGTTATATTGAATATTACCTGTCAAGGAATATGTAGGACTTTAATGTGACTGATCTGTATTACTGCACACCTGTATGAAAATCACTGCAGTAATAAACTGCAGAAATCAAAAGGAACATGCATTCAGACACATAAAAGGAAAAAAATCACAATATTACATTGACTTCTAACATATACTGCATATTTCCTTTTAAATAATAGCCCATCTGCTAGTCAATTTTTAAAAATTTTTTTTGAAACCTTAACTTCTGTGTATTGGCTCATAGGTGGAAGAGTGGTAAGGGTGGGCAATGGGGGTCAAGTGACTTGCCCAGGGTCACACATAGTCAATATTTTTTTAAATGATCTAGGCCACTGGCCTATCAACTTCTTTGCCTTTTGCCCATCTGGTCAAGTAAAAGATTAGCTCTGTGAAACTTTATACAATATAACCTATGTAATTGCTAATCAAAAATCCTGAGTACATGTAGTATTCATTTTAAATACTAACCTGTATGCATAAACTTCTTTCTCATTATATAGATAAACCTTTTCTCATTATAGAAATATAATAACATTTAAACATTAGAATCTTTTGTATTGAAGAAGTTAGAGTCTATCTTAAAATAAGTGGTGATAAACTCTAAAAATGGTAAATATGGAGATCAGATGTTCCTTAGCTAGTCTAATGACTAGGGAAAAACATTGAGAATTAGTTAGCTGCCCAATATATTGCTTCACAATAGCTCACATTTCTTTGGAATTTTAAGGTATTAAATGTAATTTCCTCATAAGAACTTGGGTGAAGGGTTTGAGTATTATTGTCCTCATTTTATAGATGAGAATAGTGGTACCCAGAAAGTTCAATAACTTGGTACAGGTTCACACAACTAGTAAGTGTTAAAGGAATGACTTTATCATCCAAGTCTTGATTCTAAGATCAGTGCTTTTTTTCTACTATTACGTGATACTTTCCATGTTGGATCACAGTACAATTAGGGGATAATAATGTACCACAATTTTAGTCCAGGTTAGCATTGTAAGAAAGCTGGGTCAATTTTCCAAGATGATAATGGTAAATAGTTCCACTGTAGGATAACTTGATACTGCAGGTATTATTTCCTCACAATAGCTTATATTATGAAACTATGCTGTGACCTAATATTTTGCTCAACAAATGGGTAAACTTCATGAGGGTTAGGGACTATAGCTTTAATAAACAGTGTAAAGCAATAGCTAAGTTTGCCTATAGTGGTCATTACAGAAAACAGTCTTCTGGAAATTTCTGGTGATTTCAGGGACAAGAATGGAGCTTTGGCCTTTTGGGGATGATGAACTTCCTGGTTGATTCCATTCACATAAGTGGCTCAGCATTGAAAGGACTTGTCACTTTAGATTGACAAAAAAAACTCTGAGTAGTCCCTTTGTCTTTCCATGGGGTGTGGTAGGGATGCTAAATCAATAAAAAGATTTTTGTGTGTGTGTGTGACCCTAGCCAAGTCACTTACATTGTGTAGCCCTTACCACTCTGCTACCTTGGAACTAATACACAGTATGGATTTTAAGATGCATGGTAAGGGTTTTAAAAAGAGGAAGAGAGAGCTAGGACTTACTTCCTTTAACTTTCCAGGTAGCATCAGATAGCTCCTAGACTTCTAGTGAGAGGGGTGTCCTTCTTCACCTTGGCATTTTGATAATTATACCCACATGGCGGGAGAACAGATAACTCAATCAGGTGATTTTTGTATCTGAATCCTTTGCTGTTTTTCCCACTTTGTGTTTCCATTCCTGAGTAGACAATCAAATATTATTCTGAAGGTGGTTCTGAAGGTCCAGTTTTGGAGATATCTTTATGAGTCTGAGAGATCCAGAGATTTGGAGTACAGTAAATGGAATTATGGGTAGCCAGCAGAGTGTCTTCATTTGAGATGATCACCAGCAGAAGGATGATTATGAGTTGTTTGAACAGTGCAGAAATAATATGAAATATAGCAATGACTACAGTTTCAATGTAGTTTACATTATGTCATAAGAGATTTTAACAATGGTAGTAAGCAAGGTTACTGAATCTTTCTTGTTGTACCAGTTCATGCAATGGGTATTGTTTCCTCTAATATTTCTTTTGTAAATAGGGAATAAATATGTCTCCCTAACCTAATTAAATTGAACACTCAATACTTTTTTACTCCCTGCCTTTAGAGAGACCTACAAATAATCCAAATACTAACCCTTAAGTAACTTACCCTTATATTTCCAAGGTGGAGGATTTAATGAGCCAGTAATATGAAGAAAAGGAACCTAGCTTCTGTCTTATTAGAAGTCATTCTTCCTAGGACTGAAACCATTACCTGAGTCCAGATGAGAAAGGCAAAAATTATAGGTGCAATGGTCCCAATAGCAATTTTGTTAGAAGCTGTGACCTAGTATTTTCCACACAGGGGATAAATTTAATGAGGCAGAGTTTTTATTTCATCTAAAACACATTTCCCTTTGTGCCTAGCATAATGTATAGAATTGATACCTGAAATTTATTGCATTAATGAATCTTATAAAATGGGAAAATTCCATATGGGATAGGAGTGAGAGAATAGAGATGGGAGAAGAAAAACTCATGATCAGCATCATCATTGTCTCAGAGAGAAGAAACTTGATTAAATTTTAGTAGAATTCTGATTTCATCCTGACCTCTCTAAGGCAAAGTCGAAATTCAATACCAACCCATTTCTGGACGGCTGTATTGTTTTCTATGGGTCTGCAAAGTGTCATCACAAAAATCTGGCTAGAGACAGAAGAAAGATTTGTTTCTCAGATAAATGAAAGGTTTGGGATGGTCTGGAAATGTCCAGACAAAACCTGTCTGCTTGAACTTGAATCCCTAAGCCAGAGGACTTTTGAAGTTAGGGTTTTTGAAAATGGAACTTTTTCACAGCATTCCCCATGTTATGCTTCCTTTCTTAATGTTGCTTTGTTGCTTTTATAAATAATGATTTCCTCCAGCTGGCATACTTAAGCAGGAACCTTTCAGATGGATTACATGGGACACTGAGCAATTCTGATACCTTTCTCAATCAAAACTAAAAGTTTTATTATTCTTATTCTCCTTTATTTACATGTTAGTGGATAGAAGAGAAGCTGTTCATATTATTTTAGGTGTTTCGAAGAAAACCACAGTTACAAAAACAAAAGCTTCATGATACACTGCTGGCCCATCTTTCCACCTTGTATGCCCCTGGAGAAAAAAATACCATTAGCTTTTTGAGGAGCCTATGGTGGTAGCAGAATTGTCTGGGCATCAGTGGTTTTCTGTAATTTACTTCTCAAAAATATATTGTTTGGGTAGGTTTTAACCTTTAACATTTAAGGGATAGCTTCTACTTGATTTGGTTTGGCATTTTTTTTCTACACAGAGCAGGTCTAGCACCTACCTGAAATAGAAAGGTACCCTTCAAGAGAGATATGTACTTGCATGTACCAAACAAGTCAAACCACTGCTGCCACCTTGGCCATTTTTACCCCCTCAGGCCTTAATGGGGACAGCCTATGACCCTTGGGAATAAACTCTCAAACCAGGTACTTCAATCATTACTAAAGAAAGAAATTACTGTCGAATGATCCCACCTTCCTAATCACTACTAGCAATAACTTTTAATCAGCTGCCATCATTAACAAGCAGATAGGCACAAGAGATCTGAGGATTGTCACTTTCCCTCCCTAGACCATCATTTCCATCATTCCTGCTTCTAGCCAAGTTCTCAAAGCCATCATTTTGGGAAGCAACTCCAGTGGAGAAGGGGCTAACCATCCCAACTAAATGACAATCAGCTGCCAAACATAGGAAGTCAAGCCAATTTAGTTGAAGCAGTACCCTAAGAATAAGCAGCCTGTAATACAAGTTAAATCACTACCACCACCTTGACTATCAAATTTTCCTTCAAACTGATGAGAATAGTCTAGGACTCTGAACCCAAGTTTCTTGAGAATAACAGTGCTTATAGCCAACTGCCTTTAGCCATAATTCTGAAACTAATCCCTATAAAAATCCAGTCTGGCAACTGCTCAGGCAGGCACTGTAGATTCAATTATTAAGGACAGAGGAAAAAAATAGTTCTAGCCACCAAATGTCAAATGGTTCAATACTAGAAACTGATGTGATTTTATCAATAGAATTTACATTAAAGAAAAGGTATTACCTCTTTCAAGTAATAAGACTATAAAACAGATAATGTTTTACCTCTTCCTACCTAAAGAAGATTTGGCACTATGCCTTAAGGACCATGGGACATTTACATCTGATTTTCAACTGAAACTTTCTACATGTGTGATCTTGAAAATAGACTGTCTTAACTTTTCTATTTGTATAACCAGTATTTAGCATAATACTTTATACATAGAAAATGCTTAAGAAATACTTCATTCATATTTTGAGCAGCAAAGAGGCCATTTTTGAAGTCAGGGAGTCTTGAGCTTAAGTTCTGCCTCTGGCACATACTATCTATATGACTAAATTACTTAATTTCTCAGTAATCTGAGCAATTCTTCAAAACTCTATATTGCAGAGCAGTTACCAATTTGAATCCATGGGATGATTTCCATGCAAGAAGTTTCTTACACAGATGAAGTCACAAGTCTGGACAAAAAATTTTTAAATGGGGTAACATGAGGTTAGCCAAATGCGAGCATTTTGGAAACACAATACATAGTGACTTCCATCAACACCAAGAAATTTCATCTATGACTGATCTGAGGAACAAATCAAAAGTACTTTTTTGGGGCAATTTATGGAACATAAAGCCTTTCAACAATTTTAATAATTCCTTGAATTATGCCTGAACAATACCATAGAAGTACTCCTTCAATCTATTTGGAATGAAAAGGAAAGCTACTCAGAGTAGTAAAATTGGGGGTCAAATGGGCAATACTACCATTGAGACTGTTATTACTAATGATGTATCAGCCATTCTAGAAGTTATTGGATTTGCCTCAAAGCCATAATTAGCACAGGGTGCTATGATCTAAAACATCAGCTTCTGAGAGGCTGTGGGGAAGGGAGTGGGGTTTGATAGTGGAGCAAATTGTTCTCCAAAATAACTACTGGCCAAAATAACAGCTGTATGCTGCAGATTCTCATGACATCCCTTTCCCCTCCCCCAAGGATACCAGCAATATGGAACTCCCCTTGTCTTCATCCCCTACTCCAGTTTTTCTAGGCAAAACTGAGTCTGAAGTCAAATTGCCTTCTACAATACAAGTATTTGTCACTTTCTAGTAATATTCCTCTTAACTGCTTTTTTGTCCCAGGTCAAAATATTCTGCATGCCTTAAATATGATACATACCAATTTTATCAGGAAACCATACTTAGTATTTTTTAAGCAAGCTACAAGACTGAGAGTCTACTTGCTTGAACAAAGATTATGCAACACAGGTTTTCAAAGCTAAACCCATATGGAAATCAATAAACATTTATTTAGCACCTACTATGCCAGACATTGTGCTAAGTTTTGGGATGCAAAAAGAAAGGCAAAAAATAGTCCCTGATCTCAAGGAGCTTATAATCTAATGGGAGAAAAAGTATGTAAACAAATATATTCAAAGTAAGCAATATATGGGATGAATAGGAAATAACAGAGTGAAGGCCCTGGATTTAAGAAGGATTGGGGGGGGGGCAGCTAGGTAGCTCAATGGATTGAGAACCAGGCCTAGAGATGGGAGGTTCTAGGTTCAAATCTGACCTCATACACTTCCCAGCTGTGTGACCCTGGCAAGTCACTTAACCCCCATTGCCTAGCCCTTACCACTATTCTGTCTTGGAACCAATAGGTTCCAAGTAAAAAGGTAAGGGTTTAAAAAAAGGAAGAAGAAGAAAGAAGAGGAGGAGGAGAAGGATTGGGGAAGGCTTTTTGCAGAAAGTGGGATCTTAATTGGGACTTAAAGGAAACCAGGAAGATTTTTAGTTGGAGCAGAGGAGGAAGAACATTCCAGGCATGGTGGATAGCCAGAGAAAATGTCTGGAATTGAGAGATTTGAGGAACAGCCAGGAGGTTAGTATCACTGGGTGAAAAAAGTATGTGTCAGGGAGGAGGTTAGTATCACTGGGTGAAAAAAGTATGTGTCAGGGAGTTACAATAGGAAATCAAAACAAGAGTTTGTTAAGTGTGTGTGGGGTAAGAGGCATGATCAGACCTGCACTTTAGGAAAGTCATTTTAGAAGTGAAGAAAAGGATGGATTGGAATGGAGAAAGACTTGAGCCAGATAAGCCCACCAGCAAACAAAAGCAATTATTCAGGCACGTGGGGATAAGAACTTGTACTAACTAGAGTGGTAGCAGTTTCAGAGGACAGAAGGGGATTTGTATAAGAGATGCTGCAAAGGTGCAATCAACAGGGCTCCTCAACAGATTGGATATTGGGGAAAAGCAATAATAAGGAATCCAGAATGATTCCTCCAGGGCAAGCCTGAAAGATTGTTGTCTTCTACAGTAATGGGGAAAAAAAGAAGGGGGTAGTGTTTAGAGGAAAAGGTATTTAATTTCATTTTAGATGTACTGAGTTTAGGATATCTAATGGATATCCAGTTTGAACTGTCTTAAAGGCAATTGACACAAGAGATTGGAGAATAGTTGCATGTGAGGCAAGATAGGTAGATTTGAGATCTACCTTGAGATTTAGGATCATTAGCTTCTATAAAATCCTAGCTGATGAGATCATCAAGGGGAGTAGTATGGAGGAAAAGAGAATAGGGCTTAAGGCAAAATCTTGAGGGACACCTACAATTGGAGAGCATAATCTGGAGGAGGAGACTGAGAAGGAGCAGTCTGATAGGTAGAAGGATAACCAGAAGAGAGTGATGTCCCAAGAAAAATACGTCAAGGAAGAGAGAATGATCAACAGTGTAAAAGGCTGCAGAGAAGTCAAAGAGAATGAAGATTAATAAAAGGCCACTGGATTTGGAAATTAAGAGATCCTTACTAATTTTGAAGGGAGCAATTTGGGTGAAATGATAAGATTGGAAGCCAGATTATAAAAGAGTAAGAGGAGAGAAAGTGGAGCCATCTGTTGTAGATGACTTTTTTGCTACAAAGGAAAATAGATGACAGACAGATTGTCATAGAATTTTAATGCAGCGAACTTCTGTAGGTAAATGGAAATGAAGAAAAAGTTAAAGTACTTGCTGAAGCACTGTTTCAAACAAAAGAGTAGAGCTAAAGACTTCTGGAAAATCATAGTAGCAAAAGAGAACAGCTTGGCACTCAGAGGCAAGGTAATTCTTTCAAGAGCCCTTTACTCTAAAAAATCAGGCATAAATACAAACCTAAAAGTAGTCTTTATAGGTATACAATAGAGAAAGGACTCCTGGCCTATCTTTAGCAACCCTCTCATATACACAGATAACAATCAATTCATAACAACTCAAAGCATAATGAAGGAGAGATAAGCAAAAAGATAAACTAAAGCAGTAAGTTAGGTTTTCTTTCTGTCTAGAAGTGGCACCATGGATGATACAGAGATAAAGTTGAATTGTTTAGATTGCAATCTGGCATTTGCTTGGATATTCTGTGAGGGGAAATAGAGAAACATCAGAGGCTACTGCCCTTGTGAAATCTTCCTGGTGGCTTTTTACCATGATAATTCTCTTAGTCTCTCTGTGGGAATTGCATGATTCCAGAATCAATTTCAGTATATCAATAGTAGGTATTATAAAGTCATAGCATATGTGAGATATATTTGTAACCATTATATTTATAAGGACATCTTCTCAGTCTTTTGTTCAAGGTTGTACAGTTATTGAAACATTTAGTTGTTACTCAGACCTATGAAGAGCAAATCAGCAATTGTAATTGTAAATGATAGTTTTAAGGAGTTACTGGGGTTTTAGAGATTAAATGACCGCAAAGCCATAGGACAGACTATGCCTAAATATGACCTTTAAAAATTAGGTCAGTGATTCATCTCCTAACTGGAAAAAATAAGGAAACATTTAAGAAATCATGAAGAGCTCAGAGAATGGGAGAATCAAGGAAATAAACTGTGTGGCTAAAAGCCACATAAAAGTCTGTAGTTCCTTTCTCTCTCAAGCTCCTTCATGAGAACCTTAAACCTCTTTTCTGGTCACAGGGAAAGTCTACTTTTTTCCTTTAAAAAATAGTTTACTTTCTCTTGGTAAGTAAGATTGGCAACTAGAATTTGCTAGTTAAAGTGTACTAATTGAGAATGCAGATAATAGAAAATAACTTAGAGATAAATATCCCCAAAGAAAATACAGATATATCGAACAGTAAGGTGTTTTGCCAGTAGCTCTATCTCTGCCTCGGGGTTCAAAGCTAACAAAAGGATAAATATAGCTGGATCATTTGCTATTACTTCCCGGAGTGGAGAAGGATCCTTTATATCAAGAATCCCATTTGAGCAATGAGTCAGTATTAATTATTAACCCCATCTTTGCTACAAACTAATACAAAAATCTAATAAAAAGAACCAGGAAAACAATATACACAATGATTATGACAATATAAATGAAAATAACTTTAAAAAGGAAATTGAATGTTGTACAATTATGATAACCATAAGAACATGTTCCTGCCTCCCTTCCTGGTAGAGAAGAAGATTAGGAATATGAACATTATTAGACTGAACCACTGAGATTCAATTATTTCATTTGTAAAATAGCTTGCCCTTCTTTCCACAAATGATTGGTATGAGAACCAAATGAGATATCAAATGTCTTTTGTAATCTCAAAGCAATGTAAATATGACAATTGTGCAAATCTAAAATTATTGAGACTTAATGTAGAGCTTTGGGGTTTTCCTGGCAAAAAATATGAATATGGAATGATTTGCTATTTCCTTCTCTAGCCCATTTTTATAGATGATGAATTGAGGCAAACAGGATAAAGTGACTTGCCCAGGGTCACACAGCTAGAAAGTGTCTAAAGCCAAATTTGAACTCAAGGAGATATGTCTTCCTGACTGCAGGCCAGGCAATCTATGTTGAACAAAGGTAGCTTTTTCTTCAGCTTTATATATGTATATTTGCCTGTATTCTATATGTATGCATACACACATATAGATATTTTAATACTCAATGACCAGTGTATGTACACAGTTGAAGTACTGGATAGCTTTGCTGAATTATATTAATATGAAATATTAATTGCTGAATTAAATTAAATATAAATATTCAGTTTATTCTTCACTTTTTTGCTTGTTCCAAGGGATAGCTCTCTGGTTAGTGAAATAGAAGGGATATACCTGGAAATGATGATGATATAAAAACAAAAGATATCAGAAATTTTTAAAATAATTACTCTGAGATTATCTAATACACATATGAGACTTTACAAATAAAACAATATAACTATGCAATAGTTTTAGAGGCAATAATCCATCTGAAACTAGAGAAGTCAACAAAAGCCAAAGGAAGGTCATTAGACCTTGAAGGGACCTCATTCTCTGGTCTTAATCATTCATTCATTATTCATTTTTATCATCTGGGACTTGAGCCTAGGTTTCTAATGCTTAGTCTAGTGCACTTTCCACTATGGGACACTGCCTTTTCATACCAAGAATAAACTGAGAAAAATGCAACTGCAGTGAATTTTTATGGAATCATATTAAACAATGATCTTGCAAGAAGAAAGACAAAAAAATTCTAAATTACTGAAATTATGAACATTTTTTCCTGCAGATGTATGAACTTCATAGGTTTTAGATTATTCATTTGCTCAGAGGAGCTCAAATCCTTTAGTTCAGTCCCAGCCAAGCGACTAAATGTTTGTGGGACATTAAACAAGCTGGTCCTCTTTATTTCAGTTTCCTAAACCGATCTTATATTTTTTCCCCAAGTTTGGCAAACAAGAACTTGGAGACTAAAACAAACTTGAATTAAATTGCAAAATCCTAAAGATAAAAATTATGTGACATTTGTAAACCTGTTTGTGAAATGTTATTACCATTTTTGTTTCATTACTTATTTCTATGAAATAGAGGAGATACATTGATGCATTTCAAATAAATTTGAAAATAAATTTCACAGACCTGCTTTGCATTTTAAGAACATATGGTTTCAAAGACAGGGGAGATCTTACAGAGCTTATTAGAGCAATTCTTTTATTTTATAAATGCAGCATCTGAGATTAAAGAGGTTAAGTGATTTGTCCAAGGTCAAATAGCAAGTATTCATAATAGCTTGTATTAGAGATGTAGATCTTGTTTATCTTATGTGAATGTTGGCTAAGTACTAGCTTTTAACATAATATTGAAGAAATAGCAAACAAATAGAATTGACCTCCCCCCATCCAGGAAAAATTGAAATTTATTACTGCCTCCAGAATATCTAGTAAAAGAGACCTTTTCCTTATTCTCTGTTCATATATATACACATATACATAAATACATGAGTGTGTGTATGTGTGCATATACATATATGTACACACATATTTGCTTATATTTACCATGTCCAAGAAACACCTGTATTTGTATAGCAATCAGACTTGAAAGATAGCATGGGTACAGAACAAGGAACATAAGCCTTGGCATATTGACATAATTGGGTGGTGACTACATAGTGTTCTTTTAAAAATAAGAAAATCATGTGAGCAAGTCATGTATCTCTCACTTGACAAGGAAATCTTTTTCAGTTTTCTTCCCACTAGTTGTCCCTGTCTTGCCCGTAGCTCTTTTAGGATCTATTAACTTTCATAGCTCATAAAGGGTTTTCAGCATGGGTCCAAAGGACTCATGTCTTTCTGGAAAGAAATCATTATTGTCATTATATTTCAGATATTTGCCAAATACTTAAAGTGTGGTCAGACTTTTTGTAAAACAGAACATGGTACAATTCCCACTCAGTGAGCTAATGATTTAAAAGGTAGATCATAGTAAATCTTGGTTGTGCTAGGATTGGATTGTACTTTGACTCCATTATACATGGTATTGACTACTTTCATAACTAGGAAAGAGAAATTAGATCTTTGACCCAGGGTGCTGAAAGTTAGAGTATCCTAAAAGAACTTATATTCTTTCAAGAAGTTTAAGAAAAACAACAGGCATAGCACCAAGAATAATTATTTTAAAAGAAGCTACTAGATAATATGCTTTCTTCTGAATTCCTCCCTGTCCTCGACTGGTTTCTTACTATCTCATGCCATTCATATACCACTAAACAGAATTAATCTTTTAAAACTTATTTGAGGGGTAGCCAGGTGGCTCAGAGGATAGAGAACAAGGCCTGGAGATAGGAAGTCCTGGGTTTAAATCTGACCTCAAACACTTCCTTGCTGTAAAAGTCACTTAACCTCAGTTGCCTAGACCAGTGATGGCAAACCTTTGACATGCATGTCAGCACTGACACACATAGCCATTTTCAATGACACACAGCTGCATGTGGCTGCATAAAAGTATGGGGCCGCATGACGTGGATAAAACATTTGCTGTAGTTTAGTGTAGATACTCTGTGCACTATATATGACAATTCTACCTACATTAATTTACCTATTTTGGTTTATTAAATAGTTATATATTATAATTACACATTTTTGTTATTTAAACTATAAATATCGCAAAATTGTGGTGTTTTTTTTTTTTCTCAAAGTGACACACCACCCGAGTTATGCTGGTTTTTTTGGCGAATTTTGACACACCAAGCTCAAAAGGTTGCCCATCACTGACCTAGACCATACCACTCTTCTGCCTTGGAAGCAATACTTAGCAGTGATTCTAAAATAAGGTAAGGGTTTAAAGAAAAAAAATAACACTTATTTGAGGAAGTCTTTCATGTTTGTCCTGGACATATTTTGTGCATTTGCTCTAGCCACTAGCCACTAAAATTACTAGTTACATCTCTGATCGATATTCTGCTATTTCTTCCAAATTGCATAGAAATACCAAATAGAAAATTCAAGATTTTATGATATGAAGTTGCAGATCTTTGCTAAACCAACAAGGATCCTAAGAAATTCTTCAGTAGATGATACCATCTATACAGATATTTAGCTCAAATATACTTGCTATTAGTATTCCTCTGCTTTGTCCATTTTTGTCCATTTTAGTTACATTTCTGAATAAAAAGGAAATTATATAAACTGATCTATCCAAAGATATGCCAATATTTTTCCAGTGATGCTATTTTACCATAAATATTAGAAAAATACAGTCAACAATCAACATTACAAGCCACCAACAGGGAAAAAAGAAAATGCATAGTGGACATAAACAAGTCTATACCTTTTTATGCAAAGTAAAGCAAAATAAAGAGATCATCCAAGAGATGTAGGACCAGAAAAGGGGGTCAGCTCATCAATTAATAAAAGAAAGGGATAACAGATTAGTAAAGTATGCACTACATTGGCCTCAACATACTATTAAATATAGAGAATACAGTGGTATATTGAGTGCTTCTCCTATGGTGCAATGGATGAAAAGGGTTGAATGAGTTGCAGTCTGCACTTCTAGAGGGATAGGTGACATAGATCCATTGAAGTATTAAAGAGTGTCTCATACCAATCGACTGATATAGATTGTGGTATTCCATTGTTGGAGGGATAGATGCTATCTCAGACCCATTTAATTATTAAACAATGCATCTAACTATACTTCTATAACAATAGATATAGCTCTATTTGTAAGTATAGGTATGTAAATTTGTAAGTATAGGTATGTAAATTTGTAAGTATAGATATATATATATATATGAACATATACATATTTGAATGTCGCATACATGTATATATAAATCTGAAGAAAAAACTATCTCCATTCTATCTATGACTAATTTCTGATTCGTATCATCATCATATTGCTTTCAAAGCATTCATGATGTCATTTGGTTCTCACCCCGACTTGTAAGCTATTTTATAGATGAGAAAACTGAGACTTGGAAAATTAAGGTAATTTTCCAAGGTTACAAAGTCTTTAAGTGATAAAGCCAGGACAAGCCCAGGGTTCCTTGTTTTCTTTCACTGTCATCAATTCATCATGCATTCCTATGTAACCTAAGATAAATTGTTGTATCTGTAAACTGAAGGAACTGGACTTGATTTATAATGCCCCTCCCAGCTCTTAAGTCTGCAAAAATGATTATTTCCTCCAAAGTGCCATGAATGCCTCCATTTTCTTTTCTTTTCTTTTTTAAAAATTTATTTAGAATATTTTTCCATGGTTCCATGACTCATGATTTTCCCATCCCTCTTCTCTCTTCCTGGCTCCTAGAACCAATGAGCAATTCCACTGGGTTATACATGTTCAAAACCTATTTTCATGTTATTCATATTTGCAATAGAGTGATCTTTTAACATAAAAATCCCAATCATATCCCCATTGAACCATGTGATCAATCATATGTTTTTCTTCTGCATTTCCATGTTCTTCCTAATAAGTTCCTCGGGATTGTCCTGGGTCATTGCATGGCTACTAGTAGAGAAGTCTATTACATTCTATTGGGCCACAGTGTATCTACCAGTCTCTGTGTACAATGTTCTCCTGGTTCTGCTCCTATCACTCTGCATCAATTCTTAGAAGTCTTTCCAGTTCACATAGAAATCCTCCAGTTCATTATTCCTTTTAGCACAATAGTATTCCATCACCACCAGATACCACAATTTGTTCATCCATTCCCCAATCAACGGATACCCCCCTCATTTTCCAATTTTTTACCACTACAAAGAGAGTAGCTATGAATATTTTTGTACAAATCTTTTTCCTTATTATCTCTTTGGGGTACAAACCCACCTGTGGTATAGCAGGATCAAAGGGCAGGCATTCTTTTAAAGTCCTTTGCACATAATTCCAAATTGCCCTCCAGAATGGTTGGATTAATTCACAAATCCACCAGCAATGTCCCAATTTTGCCACATCCCCTCCAACATTTATTACTTTCCTTTGCTAATCTGCTAGGTGTGAGATAGTACCTCAATATTGTTTTAATTTGCATTTCTCTAATCAGGAGGGATTTAGAACACTTTATGAATTCTTCCTTTTCCAATACCTATTCATAAGAGTAGCAATGACATTTCTTAATGAATAAACTAGGTTTAGCTCACAGTCTCTCAATATTGGGAATTAAGTGAGAAAAGAAGAAATAACATATAACCCAGCAAATTATACTCTATTTTTATAAAATTATAATCTGAGTAGTATAAATTAAAAGATTCCCTGTTTGGTACATTTGTTTTATAAATTATTTAAAACATATTAGAGAGTAACAGTTAAATAAATATAAACTGTTAAGTACAAAAACTACTTTTCTCTTATTCTACTCTCTGATATGATATCATATGCTGGGCTATGATATTCCACACCTATTTACTCTTTTGCTATTAATCATCATATTCTTCTTCTGATGGAGTTTTTAAAAGTGAGAAGAGGTATTGATGAAACAGAAAGGACACAATTGGCTATATAGATGAAGAAAAGAAAAATCTTCATGAAGATGAGTCTGCAGCTATATCCTAAACCTAGGAGTTTTGATAAAATCCTGACTACTCTGGATTTAG
This sequence comes from Gracilinanus agilis, assembly GCF_016433145.1. Classification (NCBI taxonomy): domain Eukaryota; kingdom Metazoa; phylum Chordata; class Mammalia; order Didelphimorphia; family Didelphidae; genus Gracilinanus; species Gracilinanus agilis. The sequence continues at coordinate 283,238,565 of NC_058130.1, read as the reverse complement.
AGAATTGAATTATTGCACCAGATAAATTTCAACAGATCTCTAGGCCAAAAATCAAGACCAAATTGAAAGCAGACTGGGAATTATTTTCTCAGCTTCTGAACAGGAAAAACTTTTCTCACCCACATTTAAGTTTTCCAAAAAGATTATGCATGTCTCCTTTTGAAAATAAGAGGCTGAAAATAATTTCATTACTTGAATTTCCCTTGTTATTTCCATTGCTGTTCGATCTCAATTAAATACTTTGACTATTTAATTAATTATTTCTGCTTGAGTTATAATAAAATATAAATATGTAGTAAAATGGGGTCTTGAGCTATATTTGTGTAATTATGAATACTCGAGGGATCTCATATGAACCTAAAGAAGCAAAAGATGCCAGAGTTGATTGAGACCTTGTTACAAATAAATGAGTAATGAATTACAATATAATTATTTTCTAACACAAAAGGGAAAAATAAGTCATATTTTCTTACATTCATTCTTAACCCAAATGTATACATCCCTAAACATTTTAACATGTACTCAAAGACATAAAAAAGCTTAAAAAATCAGAATAAGACAAATTAAAATTATGTGAGAATATGAGAATTTTACTTTGCAAAACTATAAAATCCTTGGAAGGAAAGCTTATGTCATTTCTATCTTTGTATCCCTAACACATAGTACAGTGATTAGCACATACTGGAAACTAAATCTTTGTTAAATTAAATAAGTATGGCCCAGGGTCTAGATGTGATTTCATCAGTGTGAAGATCTCCTATTGTGGAAATTCCCTCCACTTATACAGATTAGGAAGGCATTTATTAATTATTTTCTTTGTCTTCCCTGCACTTAGTAGACACCTAGCACATAGAAAGAACTTAATAAGTATTTGTTCATTGATATGGTTCTGCATTCCATGGGGCAGAGAGGTTAAGTGGCTTGCCATGGTCACAGAGTAGATATATTTCAAAGACTGGACTTTGAATCTTGATCTTTATGACTTCCTGAACTACCTGATCTCTATTCTCACCATGTTCAAGCTTGAATTATACCCAAAAAACAGAAATAATCAATATTTGTATAATCTTTTGGATCCAGGTTTTAAAGGCAGTAAGTTTAACCTGAAAAATTTCCAAAAGCTCCAGCAGATGCAGATATAATAATAAAAAATGTATTACTCCACCAAGCTGATTCCAAAAAGAATCTAGACTTTAGGAGGAAGCCAGAGGAAACAATTTGTAATTATCATCACATAACCTCCAAATTCTTACAATATATCCCGGGGTTATGAAGTAGAACAAATATCCCAAGCCCCCAAATTACAGGAAACCCATGGAGCAATGTTCAGATTTGTTTCTGAGCCCCTCTTTAGCTAATATTTGAACTGTGGCCTCGACTGATAGTTCTGGTAGCAGTGCCAGAAAATAAAAGATTCTTTCTTACGCCAATCTAAATCCAAGTAGTCTTACTCTCTCTTATTTCCTTGATCCATTTCTAGCTACTCCATCTAGCCTTCATAATTTCCGATGATGAGTACATATCCCTTCCAAAGATAAGAACTCACCTGTCTTCTATTCCCATGGCCTATTTCCCGACAGAGAGTTGTCCTTTCAACTTACCTGGGATTAAGTAAAAACCTAAATATCTATCTGGACATGGCATAATGCAAGAGTTCTTTATATTTTTGTATGATAGATGGGTCTCTTTGACAGTCTAGGACCCTAAAGCCTAGGATTCCTCAGAACAATAGTTTTACATTTGTAGAATAAAATATAAAGGATGACAGAGGAAATTGATCCTAAGGAAATTGATAAACTACACATTAAGAATTTCTAGAGTGGAATAAACATTGATTTTTTAGTCAGAAGACCCGAATTTTAATACTTTAAGTCACTTAAGTTCCTTTAGTAGCAACTAAATTATTAATCTGTACCTCAGATTCTTCTTTAACATTAGACTATATGATGTCTTGGGTTCTATGAAGCCCTAAGATTCTGCATGCTTTATTACCTACTTTTTTCACCCTTTAGATATCTTGCAAACCAAGAGCTATATAAATAGGTAGTATTTAAGTTATAACTTTCTTTGAAAAATTGACCTTGATGACCTCTAAAGTGAACAAGAAGGAAGGGATCCATATTTGTTTCCTTTTCTGCCATGCACTTTTTGTAGGCACAGAGAGAATGAACTAAAAATGAAAGATTTACAGTATTGAATAAATCCACAAGTTTTAAGAACATAATTCAATTCTATTCTATAAATATCAAGAGCTTACTATATTGGGCTTAGGATAAAAAGATGAAAAATTATACCAGCCTCTGCCCTGAAAGAGCTTATGATCTAAATATGAACTTGTTTTCACTATATTAATTTTTCTAAAATTTATTTAATTTAGAATATTTTTCCATGGCTACATGATTCATGTTCTTTCTCTCCCCTTCTTCCTCCCTCCTCCTGGAGCCAACAAGCAATTCCACTGGGTTTTACATGTGTCATTGTTCAAAACCCATTTCCATATTATTCATATTTGCAATAGAGTGATCATTTAAAGTCAACATTACCAATCATATCTTCTCCATCAAACCATGTGATCAATCATATCTTTTTCTTCTGAGTTTCTACTCCTACAGTTCTTTCTCTGGATGTGGATAGTGTTCTTTCTCATAAGTCCCTCATAAGTCTCTGTGTACAATGTTCTGGTTCTGCTCCTTTCGCACTGCATCAATCCCTGGAGGTCTTTCCAGTTCACATAGAATTTCCTCCAGTTCACTATTCCTTTCAGCACAATAGTATTCCGTCACCATCAGATACCACAATTTGTTCAGCCATTCCCCAATTGATGGACAACCCTTCATTTTCAAATTTCTTGCCACCACAGAGAGTTCAGCTATAAATATTTTTGTACAAGTCTTTTTCCTTATTATCTCTTTTGGAGTACAAACCCAGCAGTAGCATGGCTGGACTAAAGGGCTGTCAGTTTTGTTTTTTTAATTTTTTTTAAACCCTTGTACTTCGGTGTATTGTCTCATAGGTGGAAGATTGGTAAGGGTGGGCAATGGGGGTCAAGTGACCTGCCCAGGGTCACACAGCTGGGAAGTGGCTGAGGCCGGGTTTGAACCTAGGACCTCCTGTCTCTAGGCCTCACTCTCACTCCACTGGGCTACCCAGCTGCCCCTGGGGCTGTCAGTTTTTTAAAGTCCTCTGGGCATCATTCCAATCTTTTTGCTAGTATTCTATTTAAGATTTTTGCATTTTTGTTCATTGGAGATCGGTCTGTAGTTTTCTTTCTTGGTTTTTGGTCTGCCTGGCTTTGGAATCAGTACCATATTTGTGTCATAAAAGGAATTTTGTAAAACTCCTTCTTTGCTTATTTTGTCAAATAGTTTGTTTAGTATTGGGATTAGTTGTTCTTTAAATGTTTGATAGAATTCACTTGTGAATCCATCTGGCCTTGGGGATTTTTTTTTAGGGAGTTCCTTGATGGCTTGTTCAATTTCTTTTCATGAGATGGGGTTGTTTAAGTATTCTATTTCCTCATTTATTAATCTAGGCAATTTATATTTTTGTAGGTATTCACCCATTTCATCTAGATTGTCATACTTATTGCCATATAATTGTGCAAGATAATTCTTAATAATTACCTTAATTTCCTCTTCATTAGAGGGGAGGTCACCCTTTTCATCTTTAATACTGTTCATTTGATTTTTTTGCTTTCTTTTTTAATTAAATTAACCAGTACTTTATCTATTCCATTTGTTTTTTTCAAAGTACCAGCTCCTAGTTTCATTTATTAGTTCAATAGTTCTTTTAGTTTCAATTTTATTAATTTCTCCTTTGATTTTTATGATTTCCAATTTGGTTTTCATCTGGAGATTTTTAATTTGTTCTCTCTTTTTAGTTTTTTTAATTGCATGCCCAATTGACCTCTTCATTGACCTCTTCCCTCTCTGATTAGTAGATATATGCACTCAGGGATATAAATTTTCCCCTAAGTACTGCTTTGGCAGTATCCCATAGATTTTGATAAGTTGCTTCCTCATTGTCATTCTCTTCAATGAAATCAGTAATTGTTTCTTTGATTTGTTCTTTGACCCACCAGTTTTGAAGAATTAGATTATTTAGTTTCAATTAATTTTAAGATTGCCTTTCCATTATAATTATGATTTTTATTGCATTATGATCTGAAAAATTATATTTATTATTTCTGCTTCCCTACATTTGTTTGCAATGTCTTTATGCTATAGTACATGGTCAATCTTTGAATATGTGCTGTGTGCTGCTGAAAAGAAGGTATATTCCTTTTTATCCCTATTTATTTTTCTCCAGATATCTATTAGCTCCAATTTTTCTAACATTTCATTCACTTCCCTTACTTCTTTCTTATTTATTTTTTGGTTTGATTTATCTAGTTCTGATAGATGAAGGTTAAGGTCCCCCACTAGTATGGTTTTACTATCTATTTCCTCCTTAAGCTCCTTTAGTTTCTCCTTTAGAAATCTGAATGCTGTAGCATTTGGAGCATATATGTTGAGTATTGATATTTCTTCATTAATAATACTGCCTTTCATCAAGATGTAATTACCTTCCTTATCTCTTTTAATAAGATCTATTTTTGCTTTAGCTTTGTCTGAGATCATTGCTACTCCTCCCTAATTTGTCTCATTTGTAGCCCAGTAAATTCTGCTCTACCCTTGTCTTTACCCTGTGTACATCTATCTGCCTCAAGTGTGTTTCTTGTAGACAACATATTGTAGGATTCTGGTACTCTGTAGAGGTTGTTGCCTTCACCTTGGGATCCCAGTCAGTCGGATTCCTGGTAAGCCGGATTCTTACAGTGGATCTCAGTGTAGTAGGAGGGGGAGTGGTGTTGGAGATTGAGCTTCCCTGCCCTCTTAAGGCTTCTTATCTGCACTATTGATAGACAGGATTAAGCCTGGCCAAGCTGACCTCCAGAGCTGGATGTGTCCTGAGGTTAAAACCTTCAGAGGCAGAGGCCAAGATGGAGAGTGGTGGCTGAAGACTGTGACCAGTCTGACTCTCAGCCCCTCTCCTCCAGCTGCCTCCCTGCCAGCTGCAGTCAGAGCCCTGAGCTTCGAGCAGCTATGGTAGCAAGGCAGTCCCTCTGGGCTAGTCCTTGCTTGGAGATCCCAGCAACCACAGGAGTCTCAGCACAGTAGACTGGGGGAGGGGTCTTGGGACCTTCCTTCTTTCTTTTCCTTAAAGCCTTCTCTGCATATCTTTTAAGTTCAATTGAACAGGAGATCCCTGGCTCTGTCCTTCTGCTATATTTCATTTTCTGTCCCCCTTGAAGCACTTTGTTTTTGATTGGTGTGGAAGGGTTTTTACAGAGAATTCAACTTTTGCTGCTTCAAAGCAGCCATCTTGACTCTGCCTCCTACTATTTTAATTTTTAAAGGACAATGTAGCTCAGTATAGATTTGGAGTCAAGGGTCTTATCTAGCATACCATGAAGAAGCATTTTCTTTGTCTTTGCCATACCCATTCAAGGCAAGGATCCTCCCCTTTTCCCCAGAAAACCCTCCTGTGCTCATATTTTATGCACAAAGTAGGACATTGGGGCAGCTAATAGGCACAGTAGATTGAGTGCTAAGACTAGAGCCAGGAAGATGTCTTCCTCAATTCAAATCTGGCCTTAGATTCTTATTAGCTATATGCCTGGGCAAATCACTTAGTCATAATGGCCTTGGTTTCCTCATCTGTAAAATGAGCTGGACTAGTTTTTGTAGTGGCAAAGAATTGGAAATTTAGGGGATGTCCATCAGCTGGGGAATGGCTGAACAAATTGTGGTACATGCTAGTGATGGAATACTATTGTACCATAAGGAATAATAAGCAAGATGATTTCAGAAAAGGCTGGAAAGTTCTGCATGAACTGATACAGAGTGAAATAAGCAGAACTGTGAGAACATTGTACACAGTAACAGCAATACTATTCAATAATCAGTTCTGAAAATTTGGTTACATTTGTAAGAGGGAAATTTAGGTAATTATAGATATATATTTAAAGTGTGGCCGCCAGGAATCAACAATTCAGCTTGATTCTGTAATTAAATCAGACCCAAGTCAGCATCGGGTTGAGAAGTTTATTTACAATCAGGTAGGTAAAGTATAGGAATAAAGAGAAAGGGAGAGGCTAGTCCAGGCCAAAGGCCTGGACGGAGAGAGAAGGTTAAAAGGCTAAATAAATGAAGCTGTAAGCCACAAGGCCCAACAGCCAGAAAGGCAGAGTTTGGAAGCGGCCTAGCTAGGCCAAGGAAGTCAGCCTAACTTACCCACGTAACAATACAGAGTGTAAGCGTTCTGTGGTCTCAGGAGCTCACCAGGTTCAGATTGGGAACTGCCCCAACAGGAAGTAACTCACTTACTTAAAGAGATAGTGTCTTTCGTCACTTCCTGTGGGTCCACCTCTAATTCAAATGGACAAATGGCAGTCTCTACATTGATTTGGACTGCCCAAAGGGCAGTCCCTTGTTCTTGATTTGCTACTTATTGTCACGTGTGGGTAACTCGTCTCCCCTCCCCACTAAGGAGGGTGAGGGTGACGCCATTTCTATACCTAGGTTGAGTAGATTTTTGACTATGAATGGGCTAGATTTAATTCCATTTATACACTTTATGATCTGGAACAATCCTAAACGACTTATGACCAGAAATACTATCAACCCCCAGAGGAAAAAAACTGTTGGAGTCTGATGAATGTGGATCAAAGCATACTCTCTTTCACATCATTGTATTTATGTTTTTATTTTAGGGTTCTGGTTTTATATGAGTGTGCTCTTACAGTAAGGAAGTCTGCCTTGCGTGGTAATAAAAATAAAATTTAAAAATAAAATAAAATGAGCTGGAGAAGGAAATGGCAAATCACTTCAGTATCTGCCAAAAAAACACCAAGTGGTGCCTTACACTTGAAAAAAAATTGAATGAAAAGAATAATATGTAGGACATATAATTTTACTTAACAACAACATACTTGAGTGCAAATAAAAATTGGTCCAAAGCAATCCAAACCCATGTTTCAGTTCAGTGAACTTTGCTCATTGCAAAGAATTGATCTTAAGGTAGTCTTTTAAGGGTTACAGCTGTAGAGTACTTTAATTACTTAAATTACCTCATAAACAATTTCTCTAGAGATGGGTGTATTCCACCCTTGTTGGAGTGTTGAGGGAGAAACATTCTCAAGAGTTCAAACTGGACATAACTTGTTTTCAATGCTTAATGTAAACATCTAGTCTTGTTCTCATTAGCCACTTCCACAAAGCAGAACAGCAGCCAGTCTTTATTCTCATTCCTCCATTTCCCTCTGACTAGCTTCCAATGACTGTTTTCTTTGTTCCCTTCTCCCCCACCTACTCTGGTGTGCTCTAGCATTCTTCCCCCAGGCCTGCAGATGTCAAACTACCTCCTTTCTCTCCTTCTTCAGTCTTCTTTCTAGCCAGTTTTTCCCTGAGGGCAGACAATAACAATTCATCAGCATGGTTCCCAACTTAGTTATGACTTGAAGTATGTAGGAGGTGGCTTGTTAGGATCAACAGAGTTGAAGAAAGCACAAAACAATTAATAGATAAACATTCCTCTCACTTTCAGAATCCTGTTCTTTTTCTCAGAGCTTCTGGACTTTGTCTCTTTTACTCAGGTAGTTTTGGTCTTTCCTATAGTTTCTACCCCCTAAAATACACCATAAGCCATAAAAGAAGGGGGAGAGGGAAGAGAGAGTTATAGCAAAAGTATGTATAAGGTTTATAATGATTTCTTTTTAAAAAAAATGATTTACGTCTGAACTACTTAATGAAGCTCTCTAGCCTGGTTGAACCCTTTTAAACATTCTCACACCTGTCTTTTTTTTTAAGTTTATTATATGACAACAGGTTGCTTTATTCATAGCATTAGAAATGGTTTTCTACTCTTATCCCCAACACACACAGGAGGTTAGAAATTTAATTCAAAGTGCCTGAAACTTAAGTGAAGAGAATGAAACAGAAATAGAACTGTTTTCTATGAAACACACAAATGATTGCCTGCACCTAAAGAGTTGCATACAACATGTGTTTAAAATTAGAAACTACTACCCTTTCATGTTGCAAAAAAAGATATCAACATCCTTAGAAATGTTTAAGGAGAAAAATTTGAAAAATAATACATAGTCAAGGCAGCGAGGTAACTCAGTGGATAGTGTCAAGCCTAGAGTCAGGAGGTCCTGAGTTCACATTTGACCTCAGATACTTCCTAGCTATATGACGTTGGGCAAGTGACTTAACACTAATTGCCTTGCTCTTGCCACTATTCTGTCTCAGAATTAATTCTAAGACAGAAGGTAAGGGTTTCAATATACATATGTACACATATACTTAAGAAATTAATTTAGTTCTGAGGGATCATCCACCAGAGAAAAATTCAAGCCCTTCAGTAGTACTGAAAATAAGAGTGGGAAAAAACAACAAAGCCAATCTTAAATCACTTCTTAGCCTAGAGCAGAAAGCTCTAAAAATGTTTATCTAGGAACATGTCAAACTTTGAAAATTTCCAATTCATTTCATTTCATTTAGCACTTTATAGTTGGAAAAATATATCACAAAAGCACAGAGAACTTCCATTTGTAATATTTGTTTTTTGAGAACAAACAATTAATGGAGAGAATCACATAGGACAACATTCTCCCAGGAAATAGAGAAAGGAAGTTAGGTGAGGTTAGTAAAGGTTAAGAAGAAAAGGGTTTGGGGGAGGATGGGAGGGACTAAGAAGGGAGGAGACAAGAGGACTGTGGTCAGAATTTCCTCTAAGGATAGCAAATAGTTTCTCCTGTTGCAAAACTGTTAAGCTGTAGTTTTCCATTCCCTATGGCATTGGAAATTGCTTAATAAAAAATTTTTGTTCTTACTCAGGTGAATGATGCATAGAAATGCCCTTTCTAGTCCTCTTCAGAACTTCCCCTCCCATTCCTTTGTCAAATCTATAATTCTACAAACACCCTCTGGTTTAAAAAACAAAGCAAAACAAAACAAACTCGGCTCAGAATGAATAGAAAAAGTGAACAAGTGAGGATTGTCCTAGCTTCTGAGCACAAACTGTTTTTTATTAAAATTCATGTTTGGGGAAGGAATGCATTTTATTTTTTTAAAATTCTAAGCAATTATGACGCATTGAAATGTCAATAGAACAAAGTCTAGCCCCAAAGGACATATGATTCCAGGCTGTTAGATAAATGTCAAAGGCTGTATTGAAATGATGATAATCAAGACAAAGCCATTATGTTGATTTTCCAGAACACCTTACAGATATTCTACTTCCTGGCCAATGTTTAGTGACTGCCAAATATTTTAGGAGCATAGTTGGTCTTTCCTTGGCTAATACGAATATTCATGGAATTTAATTAAGTAGAGGAGCCTTAATTACCCCCAAGGATCTGGTTGAGATGTAGAAATTGGATGAGCTTTTTTTGTATATCATTTTGCTACTTTTTAGGCTCTCCTCATATTCTTCTTTGAGGTTCACTCAGTCATATTAATCAACCAATCAAGATGCTAGTAGCTGTTGCCTGCCAATCTCCAGGAGGATTTCCTTTGTGAGTTTACTGCCTGATTCATTTTTTTCTCTTCTCCAGCTACTACTCTCAGACTAGGGGACTTCAGCATACATATTCCCTCAAAATACCCTAACCTTTCAATTCATCAACTTATTTCCTTCAATTTACTTTCTCTACCCTTCCTCATCCCTGCACAAATATGATAATATCCATGATCTCGCCATCTCCCTCAAATGAGGTAGAAGAAAGATAGTTCCTCTTAATACCCTCCTCCCTTTGGTTTCCCTTTTACACAAACTCATATAAGTCCCTAGTTCCAGACATACAATCCTTCTCAGAACCTTTGAATATAAATGTTTCAGGACCTTTTCCCCCATCTACCTCAAATAACTAAGAGGTCAAGTTGGAAGAGTATATTAAAGGCAGAATGAGATAGCTAAAAGGGAAGATGGCTCCAAATTAGGGCATTTAACAATTTTTCCTTATTCAATTTCTTTATGGTTAATAATCCATATGGCCACTGTATGCTGATCTCTCATGTGAAGGTGGGGGTCATTTATTGAGAGAAGACATTCCAGATGTGGGGTGGAGTTGGAGCCATACATTTCCCATTCTTTTAAAATCTTTTTATCATCTTTGGTTATAGTTATATATTGCAACAAACTTGGCTATTTCAGTCAACATGAGGTACAGCTTGGCTACAAATAGAGGGAATAGTTATAGCATTTGTAGGCCGAGTGCTCTTTAGTGACCAATGGGAATATGCAGCCTTTTAGAAAGTTCCCCCATATCTGATGAGACAACTTGGTTGGGTGTGGGAGGCCAATAAGAGAAACAGAGTCTCAAATAGATAAAAATCTGAGACTCCTCTTTTGACCCTTTTTATGATCCATACCTTTTCTTATTAGAACAACATTATAGATTTATTGAAAAGTTTTTCATCACTTCATCACAGGAAGAAGCAGGTCTCAAGAGGATACTAACACACCCTCCTCTCTTCCTCACTAAGTGGCTAGACCATCAAAATGGCTAGCACATCTTCCTCACATCGAGATTAGAACTAATTTCATCATCTAAAAAAGTTCTTATTTAGTAATGAAAAAGGAGTTTTTGTCTATAGTAAAAACCAGGCCAGTGATATATACCCTCAACCCTGTTTTCCTTAAAAAGGGCAAAAGATCTAGTCAAAAGGAGGAACCAACCCAAGTTCATAGCCTAGGGATTATTTTGTTAGAGACTGTTTTGTTACTTTAAAATCAAACTGTTCTTGAGGGCTAAAGAGGAAACCATTTCTCAAAAAATATCCAAATTCAAAATTAATTTCCCACAAAACCACAACTGCTACTATAGTGCCCTTTCCCATTTATGCCCACACATCTACAGGCATGAATCACAGGTATTTTATGTGACCTCAGAAAATGTTACTCCTACTCTACTAGCTTTGTGGTTAAAATCAGTTTAGATTAGTTATCCTGAGGTCCCTTCCAACTCTAGTAAAATACCAAAATCAAAATTATATGGTACAATTTGTGTGAATCCATAATGAATGGTAAGATCCTGGTAGGGTAGAATTAAATATAGAAGTCTTCATGGAGAAAATGAAACCAAAGTTCAATCAGAAAGAAAATAAAGGCTTTAACATAAAAAAAAAGAAAAGTAAGGGAACAGCCAAAGAGTGAGCTTGCATTCAGAAGGGGACCCAAGCCAAAAGAGAGCATGACTTCCTGTTTGGCCCATGTCTTTTACAGCCAATGTTAATCTGGGTCATGAGTCCTGACTTCCAGGCATGCAACCACACCAAGTCACTCGCTATGTCACCTGCTACATCAGGAGTTTCTACCAGCCCATTCAGGAAGTCAAGACTTCAGTTGGCCATGTGATTTCTCCCCTCATATGTCTTGGCTTTCTTTCTTTATGCAAATGTTCCAGGTAAAGGCTTTGTTTTTATGTAAATTACACATCTAGGTGATACAATATGATAATAGTGTTCCCCTATCACTATTATTTATTGGAAAATCAGGTTACAGACCATTGGAAATTGAATATAAAATTATTATTCCCTTTTCTTCTATCCTTCAAGATCACTGGGTACATGTTCACCATGAGAAGTATTCAAAAGTGTGTCTAACCATTACACAAAGTAATGGACATAAAAATTCTCATTATACAAAATAATGAATGTATTCAAGAATTTCATATCTTCTAAACCAGTGTGTGTGTATACACAGAAATATGTATAAAGAACTCCTCCCTCTAAATAAATAGTCCTTAAATGTGTCCTGATTGTCTCAACTATTACCTTATAAGAGATTATAAACATTCATTTCCATTTTCAGTTTTTTAAATTTGTAAGCAGAGAATTATCAAATGGATACTCAGAGGGCCACCTGGTTATTATTATTCTGTTCATATTATTCTATGTGTCTGTGAACAAAGCCTTAAAATACATAGTGAATATGCAATAGTAACTTGATAAAAAGAGATTTTACCTATACAAAATGTAATTTCATATGACAACACTCTCCATTTTGCCATATTTTATAATTCTTTTCTCCTATGTTTAAGCTAAGTTTATTTAAATAGTAGGTTTCAGATAGATTCTAGTAGCTGAATGCTCACTTTAAATTGCACCAACTTTTTAATTTTATCTTATGCAAATCTTTATACAATGGATTGCACACATAATTATCTTCTTTATTTTTTTAATTTTTAACTTTTTTCCAGATTACATATTGATATAATTTTAAGTTTCTCTAACATTTTTAAATCCATGCTTTCTCATGTAAGTCTTTCCATGTCTTTTTTTTTTAAACCCTTGTACTTTTCGGTGTATTGTCCCATAGGTGGAAGAGTGGTAAGGGTGGACAATGGGGGTCAAGTGACTTGCCCAGGGTCACACAGCTGGGAAGTGGCTGAGGCCGGGTTTGAACCTAGGACCTCCCATCTCTAGGCCTGACTCTCACTCCACTGAGCTACCCAGCTGCCCCCATTTCCATGTCTTTTTTGTGAATATATTGTTTGCCATTACTTATGGCATAATAGTATTCTATTACACTCATATACCACAATTTGCTCAGTCTTTCCCCAACATCCCTTCAGTTTCCAGGTCTCTTCCACCACAGAAATAGCTTCTATAAATATTTTTAATACATAGTTTCTTTTTCTTTTTTCTTGATCACCTTAGGAAATAAACTTATTGTTGGGTCAAAAGGTATACACATTTTATAACTATTTGAGTATAATTCTAGATTGCTCTCCAGAATCGTTGGATCAGTTCACAGTTCTACCAACAACTTCCGGGTTTAGATGGCTGCTGTGTAGTCACAGTCGCAGATCTTTTACCCTCCCCACTGCCAACCTGTACAATACCTCAAAAGAACAAAATGGCCAACTTCAGAGGAGTGAAGCATCTCCACAATAGGGTGCAGCATCGAAGGTACATGGAATTTGGGCATTTCCACGCTATAAGGGGGTAAATTAGCTCCCACAAAACCGCAAGCTGATCAAACCCTTCCCTACCCCACCTACAGGGCAGGATTCATAGCTAGTGCCCTAGAATTAAAGCAGTGGGAAACAACCTCTAAGTTCTTGGCAGCAGATCAAGAGCACCCCTGAGAGCAGCTAGACCTGAAACCCCAGGAGGCTGAAGAGTACACACCTTGGGCACAGAGAGGGGATTGGGACTGGAGCTGCTTACAGCAGAAACCATGTGCAGACTCAAAAAGTAGCCTCAGGCAAAAACCGCTCCATAGCTCCATACACAGAGAGCCTGCCAGACTTCTGAGGGAACAGCAGAGTAATGGCTAGCAAGACTCAAGAAAAACAAACCAACAAAAGAAGCAAGAAAAATCCACTAACTCGAGATAATTTTTACATAGAAAAAATACAGATCACAGAACAGACAGCAGAGGAGGACAAACATGTAAACATATCCAACCCCCCCAAAAAATGAAAATTGGTCACAAGATCTTGAAGAATTCCAATCTGAGATCATGAGAAAGTTGAAAGAGATTTGACAAGAAAAATGGGAAATAGTTTAAAAAGAAAATAACAGTTTAAAAGGCAGAATTTCACAATTGGAAATTGAGGTTCAGAAATCAAATTAAATGATAAGCAAATTGAAGACCAGAAATGACCAGCTAGAAGCCATGAAGAGCTAGATAGACCAGACAGAAAAGGAAAACCAAAGATTATAGCTGAAAACCAGTCTTTAAAGGCTAGAATTGGGCAAGCTTCTGCCAATGATCTCACAAGGCAGCAAGAATTAATAAAGCAAAGTCGAAAGACTGACAAAATAGAAGGAAACATGAAATGTCTCAATGAGAAGATGACAGATCAAGAAAATAGGTCTAAAAGTGACAACTTGAGAATTCTTGGTCTTCCAGAAAAATCAGAGACAAATAGAAACCTAGATATCATACTACAAGAAATATCCAAGAAAACTGTCCTGATGTTCTTGAACAAGAGGACAAAATAGACACTGAAAGAGCCCAAAGAACATCCTCTACACTAAATCCTCAAAAGACAACTGCCAGGAACGTAATAGCCAAATTCAAAAGCTTCCAAGTTAAGGAGAAAATATTACAAGAAGCCAGAAGGAGACAATTCAGATGTCAAGGAACACCAATCAGGATTACACAGAATCTGGCAGCCTCCACACTACAAGACCACAAGGCCTGGAATATGATATTCAGAAAGGCAAGAGAACTGGGCCTACAACCAAGGATCACCTACCCATCAAAACTGACTATATACTCCCAGGGGAAAGTATGGTCATTCAACAAAATAGAAGATTTCCAAGTATTTGCAAAGGAAAGACCAGGACTAAATGGAAAGTTTGATATCCAACCACAAAAACCAAGAGAAACATGAAAAGGTAAATAAGAAACAGAGGGGAAAGAAAAAAAATTTAAGGTTCTTCTTTTAAGGTTCTTCAATAAGATCAAATTACTTATATTCCTATGTGGAAAAATGTTATTTGTAATTCTCAAAAATTGTATTCACTAGTATAGTAAATAGAAGAACTATACATAGGGAAAGGCTGGGGTACTAAGTGGTCTAAGATGATACACACAAAAAAAAGAAAAAAGAAAGAAAAGGGGAGGGGAATAGAAGATGGCACCCAGAGAAACTTAAAGAAATAAGAAAAATAGGATAATCTATACCACACAAAGAGGTGTATGGGAAGGCAGGGGGGGGGGAAGGTGAGGAGAATACTATTATAAGAAGGAGAGGAAGAGAGTGTTAATAGGTAATACTTAAACCTTATTCTCAGAGGAATCAAGTCTGAGGGGGAAGAGCAGTTAGATCCATTGGGTAACAAATTCTATCTTACGCTACAGGGAAAAGCAGAAGGGAAAAACCAAGGAAGGGAGTGGGGCAGAGAGCATATAAAGGGGAGGGAAAGAGAGGGGAAAGGGAATCTAATTGACCCTAAAAAAATAAGAAGAGGGGAACAAAAAGAGAGGGGTCAGAAACTGAAGTAAAATAAGGGTGGGAATTAGGGGGACTGATTAAAAGCAAATCACTGGTTTAAAGGGAAATAGTTAAAGAAGAAAAGGCAAAATTAGGAGAGGACTTCAAAATGTTGGAGAATACACAGATGACAATCATAACTCTGAATGTGAATCGGATAAATTCTCCCATAAAATGGAAGCAAATAGCAGAGTGGATTAGAAACTAAAATCCTACCATATGTTGTCCACAAGAAACACATATGAGGCAGATAGACACAAACAGGGTAAAGGTGAAAGGATGGAGCAAAATCTATTGGGCTTCAACTTAGAAAAAGAAGGCAGGAGTTGCAATCTTGGTAACTGATAAAGCCAAAGTAAAAATAAATCTGATCAAAAGAGATAGGGAAGGTAATTACATCCTGATAAAAGGCAGTATAGACAATGAGGAAATATCAGTACTTAACATGTATGCACCAAATGGTATAGCATCCAAATTTCTAAAGAAGAAACTGGCAGAGCTCAAGGAAGAAATAGATAGTAAAACAATACTAGTAGGAGACCTGAACCTTCCCCTATCAGATCTAGATAAATCAAACCAAAAAATAAATAAGAAAGAGGTAAGAGGGCTGAATGAAGTCCTAGAAAAATTAGAGTTAATAGATATGTGGAGGAAAAAATAGGGACAAAAAGGAATACACTTTCTTTTCAGCAGCATATAGTACATTCTCAAAGATTAACCCTGCAGTAGGACATAGAAATATGGCAAACAAATGCAAAAGAGCAGAAATAATAAATGCAACCTTTTCAGATCACAATGCAATAAAAATAATAATTAGTAAGGGCATATGGAAAGGCAAATCAAAAACTAATTGGAAATTGAATAATATGATTCTCCAAAATCAGCTAATTAAAGAACAAATCATAGAAACAATTAATAATTTTATTGAAGAGAATGACAATGATGAGACTTCTTACCAAAACCTATGGGATGCAGCCAAAGCAGTACTTAGAGGGAAATTTATATCCTTGGGTGCATATATTAACAGATTAGGGAGGGCAGAGGTCAATGAATTGGGCATGCAAATCAAAAAACTTGAAAGTGAACAAATTAAAAATCCCCAGATGAAAACTAAACTAGAGATTATAAAAATTAAAGGAGAAATTAATAAAATCAAAAGTAAAAGAACTATTGAATTAATAAATAAGACCAGAAGCTGGTACTTTGAAAAAACAAATAAAATTGACAAAGTACTGGTCAATCTAATTTATTAAAGGAAAGAAGAAAACCAAATTAACAGTATCAAAGATGAAAAGGGAGACCTCACCTCTAATGAAGAGGAAATTATGACAACCATTAAAAATATTTTGCTCAATTATATGGCAATAAGTATAACAATCTAGGTGATATGGATGAATATTTCCAAAAATATAAATGGCTTAGATTAACAGTAGGAGAAATAGAATACTTAAATAATCCCATAGCAGAAAAAGAAATTGAACAAACCATCAAAGAAGTCCATAGTTCTAACCAACAAGGTGTCTCCATTCTTCCACATTCCCTCCAATATATGTCATTTTGCACCTTTATCATTTTAGCCAATCTGATAGGTTTCAGAAAATATCTCAGTGTTGTTTTGATTTGCAATTCTCTAATCAATAATGATTTAGAGCATTTTTTCATATAATTATATAAAGCCTTGATTTCTTTATCTAAAAACTGTTTATTCTTATCTTTTGACCATTTATCATTACCTTCTTAAATAGAAGATATTTAAACAAAGCCCATACCTTTCCTTACATAGGGTCATGACTATAAGAATCAATATATTAACATACAATAAAAATATTTTGTCCTTTGTTTACTAAAAGGACCAATGACATCTTGAAAAAGACCTATGACATCATGGGATGATGTCTTGACTTGTGCATGAACTGGATTTAAATGAGGCTAGTTGCATATATTTGTAAGAGAAGTCATTAAAATAAGGTTATAAAAAGTATAGAAAGTAGGTTCTTACAGAAAGATTAAAGGTATTTGGTGTTAATTAAGAGATAGCTTAAATGTTTACAAGATTACTGTCTGTCAATATTTAATATTGGTGGTATTTTAACATTTTCTCCAAAGGGAGAGGGATGTTTATCTTATTCAAAGTTTATCATATTTATCATAATCAAGATTATTGTATTAAAAATGTGTTAAAAGAAAGGAAGTAGGTATATTAAAATCTACAATGTAAGTTTATTAAGGTTACATCCTTGCTCTATTAACCAAAGATTAGACAGCTCTATTCTAGAGAATTTAAACATTCATGTCTGAAGTCAGGGGAATGGAGATGATAGTCCAGTCCTATGATTCTAAAATAATCCACAATTTAACACCATCCTAATCTAAGTATTTAAATTTTTCTTCTTCTTTCCCTTGGTTTCTAGCTATTATTTAAAGTTAATCAAGTCTTGCTTTCCTGTACACGTCACTTGGTTTTGTAGAGATTGAAAACTAGAATTTCATTTCTATAAAACAATTCTCTGAAGTTGTACATTATAAACATTTAAAAAATCAAAATATTATAATTTAGGGTACTGCAGGACAATCGTCTTTTGTTCTATAGCCCACTTTTAGCCACTCCCTATAAATGTTTGTTAATGACTTAAGCAATTAAAAAATATGGTCAGTGACAGAAAATGTCTTTATTTAACATGGTTCAAATTTTATAAATATAGTAATAGATAAGAATTGCAGGAAAAAGAAAGAAATAAAAGGGGAGAAAACTTACATGAGCGGCAAGTTGTTCTTGTGAAGCTTTAACTTCAGCTTGTAATTTCTCTATGCGCTGAAAAGGGGGAAAATTTTAAAATATACTTTAACTCTCTCATTTCACTGTTAAAAAGGGAGGTCATTTCACAGAAAACAAATAGTTATTGATCTTGAGCTTCATTTCCCAACCCACACAAAAAAATGATTATTCTTTCTAAAATAAAAATTAGACAGCAACTGAAAATTTTAAAAATAATTCATTTTAAACTACACTATTTAATTTTTTAAAAGGAGTTCAGGAAAACAAAAGGAGGGAATATTATGTTATTTCTCAATAGTTAACTATACAATATTAGATAGAATGAAAAGGCAAACTAAATCTCAATCATGTGGTGAACACATTCTTTTATCACTGAGTTCAAATTGACTACTGATGTGCTTACTTACTGTTGATTCGAATTAGGGAAAGAGAGTAGTAGGGGATATTTTGGAACAAAGTAAAAAAAAAGGAAATTACGTTTCCAAATTTAATGAAACGCAAATTCCTCCTTGTTCTGGGTTTTATTTTAAAATTTAAGGCATAGCTTTAAACCAAGGAACTGCTAAAACCAATTCAAATCTTCTGAAAACTGGTTATTAAAATTTCAGTGTACATATTTATACCTCAAAAATCAGAAAATGTTGAAATTAAGACTTGATTCTTTGTTTTGTTGAGTATATAGATGAGAAAATTGTGAAGAAAATGTTAATAATGAAGATTAAATATATGTCATGTGTATACTTTTTTCAGAGAAATATCTGTTAAATATGTGCTAGCACATCTATTTTTGACTAGTTTATTGATGTATTAAAAATTGTCAGATCACTATACAAACATCATGTATTGGATAAGAAAAAAATACCGATTCTATGAACTTGTGAATGATAGAGTTATCTAAGCTAGAAATACTTTCATGTGAACCATAATTTTTATATCTTATTTTATTATATACTTGATAACCACCACCAACAAAAAAATAAAATGAACTAAACAAGTATATTAAAATTATGTGTAAAACCACAAACTCTACATTGTTAACAATTTGTTTAGAAATATGTAAATTATATATGTATATATGTATACTAATATAAACATCCCCTGCTTTTTAATTCCCATCAGATTTGTTTTACCTGAATATTGTTTTCTTACTTTTGGGACTGTCATTTTTAAATGTAATCATAGTATGTATTCTTCTTATCATTTTCTCTTTTCATCCTTTCATATATTTCCCTTTTATTCATATTTCCAATATTTGTCATTTCTAATAACATAACACAATCCATTACATTCAAATATCACAGTCTACTCAGCCATTTCTCCCATTCTATCATTCTATGCTATTTCCAGTTCTTTTGTCATTACAAAGTTTCTGTAAATATTTTCATACATACATAGCCTTTTGCCCTCTCAATAATGCCCTTAGAGTCTAATCCTAGTAATAGGTCAATAAGCCTGATCAGCTTCACAGCTCTTAATTTATATTTCCATCTTGTTTTCTAAAAAAAATCCATAGCTCCTCTAGCATTGTAATAATAGTCCTGTTTCTTCATGTTCTTATTAGCATTTAATTTGATCACTCTAAACTGTATGGTTCTCAGTTAGCATACATTACCAAGACCTAGATTGGTCCTTAGGCAGCAGACACAATCTGTTACCAGAACTATATCCTTTCCAAAACCAAGTCTCTCCAGATTGGTCATTCTCAGTAGAACTCTTGTTCCAATGCTACAATCCTTCCATGCAGGATTACCTCCATAGTATGAGGAGTGTTAAATTAAGATTTTTGGAGAATATTTATGCTCTCCAAATCACTGTTGTCCCCTCAGAAACTATGTTTGGATTATGTGTACACTTAGACTTAGATCTACTACTAACCTCATGCAGGTATGTGTGAGTTCCCCAGATATTTATCACATTAATTTATCTAAGGTTCTATTAATCTCCTTAAATTCTTTCTTGTTTATTTTTTGGTTAGATGTATCTAGTTTTGAGAGGGAAAAATGAAAGTCTGCTGCTATTATTATTTTGTTATCTATTTCTATTTGTATCTCATTTAGGTTTTCCTTTAAAAATCTGGGTGCTATAACATTTGGTGCATACAAGTACACTCCCCCAATATAATATAGATACCCTATTTATCCCTTCTAATTATATCCATTTTAGCTCTAATTCTGTCAGAGATCACAACTGCCACCCCAGTCTTTTCTGGATCAGCTCCGAGGCCCCTTGCTTTCATTCTATGTGAGTCTCTTGTTTTTAGAGTGTTTCATGGTAACAAAACATTGTCAAATCCTGGTTTTTGATCCTTTCTGCTATCTATTTTCTTCCCATGAGTGAACTCATCCCATCACACTCTATGGCATTGTTATTAGCTATGCATTTCCATCTACACCATGCAACTTCCACCAGTTCCTCTTCACTGCTTGGACCTTTTAGTCTTTCTGTCTGCAATATCTCTCCTCAGATATCCAATTTCCTTTGACTAATACCTCCCCAATTAGCCCCCCTAAAAATCCTCCTTTATCCTCACTCTTTACTCTCCTAGTTCCAAATTGGCCTATCTTTCCAAAAGTCCCTCTCTTGTCCCTTCCTCTTTATTTTTTAATTCTTATTCTATCTACCTTTCCAAAATCCCTTTCTTATCTTCCAACTATGCCCTCATACTTCTTGATGAGTTCAATTCTAAAAATCTTTCCCCTATCTTGTCCTAAGAGTATCTCCCTATCTCCTCACCTTCCCCTTTATCTCTTCATTCCCCTCACCTCAACTCTTCCCTTATTCCATCTCCCTTTCCTCCCATTTCTCTGTTCATTAAGAAAACTATTACTCTTCCAGTTGTGTATGCTATTATCTCTTTATCCCAGGTCTAATGAGAGCAGACTTCTAGTACAGTCCTCCTCTCCCTCTTCCCCTTCTCCATGGTAGTTCCTCCATTCATTCTTCTTCCATATGAGATAGCTTCATTCCGTTATATTCACCTCAACTCTTTCATCCATTCTTACCCCTTCAAAATACCTAGGAAATGTTACCATTCCCAGGGGCCATAAATGGCATTTTCCCCTACAGAAATCAAACAATTTGATCTTTTGGGTTACTTATGATTGGCCTTTCATTATCTTTGTTTGTTTCTTATAGATTAAATTTTCTGCTAAGTTCTGAATTATTCCCCAGAAATAGTTGACGCTCCTTTAGTTTGTTAAATATCCATTTTTCCTTTTTAAATCTTGCTCATCTTTGCTGGATGTTATTCTTGGCTGTAGGACCTGTTCTTTTGCTCTGCAAAATGTTGTGTTCTATGTCCTGAGTTCTTTTAATGTTGTGGCTGAGTCGTGTTATTCTGACTGTAGCTTCACAGTGTTTAAGCTTTTTTAAAAAAAAAATCTTGTTACATATAGTATTTTCTCCTTAACCTGTGAGCTATGGAACGTAGTAATGATATCCCTGTGCATTTTCATCCTTCGACCTCTTTGAGGTAGTGATTAATGGAATCTTCCAATTTCTATTTTGCCCCCTGATTCTGGAAATTTTTAGTAGTTTTACTTGATGATTTCTTGAAGTATGGTGTCTAAAATTTTTTTATCATAATTTTCCAGGAGTCTGACTATTCTTATATTGTCTTTCCTTGATCTGTTTTCCAACTCACTTGTTTTTGTGATAAGATGTTTCATATTATCTTCTGTTATTTCATTCTTTTGATTTTGCTTTATTATTGTCTTTGGAAATCATTAGCTTCCCCTTGTGAAATTTTAGGTCTTAATTCATTATTTTCTTCCAGGAGTTTCTGAATCTCTTTTTCTATTTGGTGATCTTTCTTTCATAATTTTCTTGAAAATCATGAAAAAAATTATTGAAAAAAATTTCTTCCCTAATTTTTCCTCAAATTCTTTCATTTTGTTTTTGAAATCTTTCTTAAGCTCTTCCAAAAGGTCCATCTGAGCCTGTTGCTATTAATTGTATTTCTTTGATGTTTTTGAAGTAGATGTTTTTTCTTCATTGTTCTCTGAATTTGAGCCAAAGATTTCTCTGTGTTGTGAGGAAGATTAAGTAGTAATTAATTAATAATTAAGGTTCATCTAGTAGGCTGGAGCTGGAGAATTCTAGGATGGAGTGAAGGGGCAGGAAGTGTGTGTGCCCTGAGAGAGAGACTCCATTAGTGGTGGGCAAACTGTTGCCAGCCCAGGGAGATCTCAGACCCTGCTTCCTGATTTCCTTGGGATCCTGAGTGGAGGTGGATTTTCCAGCAAGAGGAGAAGACCTACAGAGCAGAACCAAGCAGAGGAGGAGTTTAAGATCTGGTGGACAGCACCTCATGTTCACTCACTCTTCTTGGTATCTTGGACCACCTAGGATTTGGCATCCTGTGAACCTCTTTGGAAAACTGTGAGAACCCTCAAAGCCACCCCTCTGATCCATAGCTGTGCTGTTCAAGTCTGGCTGGCACCAGGCTTGAATCAGCTCTCAGAGACTGCACTGCTACTTGGGCCCTGCCTGTTAGATCACTTAGATTAGTGTAGAAATAAGTCCTCCCCTTGTCCTGTGGTTTTGCCCTTTAAATTATATATACACATATATAAATCCCTTTCCCACCTTTTAATTAAACATAATTAAAGCTGTTAAACCCCTTTTTACCTTGTCTACTTGTTTCTAGACTCTGCCCTAGGGAGAGCAGGGTGACAGTTAAGACTATCTGCCATTCCTGTGATAAATCCAGAGAACTCCTTATCCTGGTCCAGTCTCTTCTACAACCCTGTGTGTGTACCCACAATTATTTAGATTTATTATAATATCCCTGGTGCCCTCCATTACCTTACCTATATTTTCTACAGTTGTCAGCTTTCTCCTTTGCTTGCTCATCTTTATTTATAAGAAATTTTAGTGGCCAGGCCAATAGAGTTAATATTGGCTTTTTACTGGACTCCCAGGATTCCTGTTGTGTTGGGGTATGTCACTTTGGGTTTCAGAATTTTTTTGTGCTTGTTTTTACCTGGACCCTATTTAGTTATTCCAGTTTATGTCGGATAGGATCTGATATAATCCTGGGTCTCCTGCTCAAGCCCTAGCCCTAGTCCATGATTCACCTCAGGTCAACTTGTAAGTAGTCAGTTTACCTCCCCCTGTGGCAGCAACCAGGGACTCCACTATCCTGGGAGTGACCACAGCTTGCCAGGGTTGCAGTCCTTCAGTAACCACACTCACCAGTGCACATTGCTTGTTTACTTCTCCAGCTGTAGCCTTGACAGAGCATATGTCTAGTTTAAGCTCTCCAGACCTCCAAAATTCCTCAGTAACTAGCAGAAAACGTTTGAGCACCTGTCCTCAGGGTCCAAAACCTGCATACTCCATAGTGTCCAGTCCCTTAATCCCCAGCTGTGGGCCAGCACATCTCCAGAGCTGAGGCTGCAGCAGACATAGTTGCTTCCAGAGCCCTCTGCCTGAGCATTCCAGTGGTTTTCTTGGGAAGCTAGATTCCAGAGCTCAGCAAATAAAATGAAGTTACCAATCCTGCCCCCAGGAGTTACTATACTGATTCCACTCTGTTTTTTCTGTTCCTATTCCCAGGTCCTAAGGCAGTGGGACTGAGGCTAAGGAAGTCAGAAACCTTCCTCCTTAGTTTCCCCAGATTATTCAACTTTACTCCTGATTTCTTTCTGTTTTTGCTGATTTAGCTTTCATTCTTATTAATAGGAGGGCAAGAAAGCTTCAAGTCCTACTCTTCCATTTTCCCACAATGTCTTCTGTTGTGAAATTTCCTCTACTTCTTTCTGATTGAACCATCATTTTAAGAAACTACCATTATAATGACTTCCCCTTGCCCCACCTCTGCCCATTAGCACTTTTATCATCATCATCATCATCATCATCATCATCATCAAATATAATTCTGATGTGATCATTTAAAAAATTAATACAGAAAAATTAGTTCTAATGTGTTATAGTAACTTCTGGCTTTCATTTCTTTTAAGATAATGAAATCCAGAAACAAGCTCTTTGGTTCAACAAAAACAAAATGATCCATTAATAGAAATTAGCAGTGATCAAAGAAGAACTCATTCCTTAAATTCATTACTTAATAATATAGTTCTAATTTTATCAGATTTTTATTACATGGAAAGAATTCTCCTTTTCAACCTTGCATAGGAAGGAAAGTAAAATCCCATTTAAGGCATTTGCAGAATACAAAGACAATTTTTTTTAGATTTTTAAAAAAAATTTATTAATATTCATTTTTTAGAAAAGTTAACGTGGTTACATGACTCATGCTCCTACTTTCCCCTTCACCCCTCGCCCTTTCCCCCAAACCCTGGCCAATGCGCATCTCTCCTGGTTTTAACATGCGTCATTGATCAAGACCTATTTCTAAATTGTCGATCATTGCATTGGTGTGGTAGTTTGGAATCAAAATCCCCAATCATGTCTGCCTCAGCCCTTGTGTTCAAGCAGCTGCTTTTCTCCTGTGTTTCCACTCCTGCAGTTCTTCCTCAGAATGTGCGTAGCGTTCTTTTCCATAAACCCCTCAGAATTGTCCTGGATCATTGCATTGCTGCTAGTACAGAAGTCCATTACATTCTATTTTACCACTGTGCATTGGTCTCTGTGTACAATGTTCTTCTGGCTCTGCTCCTTCCCCTCTGCATCAGTTCCTAAAGGTCTTTCCAGTTTACATGGAATTCCTCCAGTTTATTATTCCTTTTAGCACAATAGTATTCCATCACCAGCATATACCACAATTTGTTCAGCCATTCCCCAATTGAAAGACATACCCTTATTTTCCAGTATTTTGCCACAACAAAAAGCACAGCTATAAATATTTTTGTACAAGTCTGTTTATCTATGATCTCTTTGGGGTACAAACCCAACAATGGTATGGCTGGATCAAAGGGCAGCCAATCTTTTATAGCCCTTTGAGCATAGTTCCAAAATGCCTACCAGAACACTTAGATAAGTTCACAACTCCACCAGCAATGCATTAATGTCCCAATTTTACCACATCCCATCCAGCATTCATTACTCTCCCCTTCTTTCATTTTAGCCAATCTGCTAAGTGTGAGGTGATATCTCAGAGTTGTTTTGATTTGCATTTCTCTAATTATTAGAGATTTAGAACATTTTCTCATGTGCTTATCGATACTTTTGATTTCTTTATCTGAAAATTATCTATTCATGTCTCTTGCCCATTTATCAATTGGGGAAATGGCTTGATTTTTATACAATTCATTTAACTCCTTGTATATTTGAGTAATTAGACTCCTGTCAGAGTTTTTTGTTATAAAGATTTTTTTCCCAGTTTGTTCTTTCCCTTCTGATCTTGGCTACATTGTTTTTGTTTGTACAAAACCTTTTTAGTTTGATATAATCAAAACCATTTATTTTACATTTTGTAATTTTCTCTAACTCTTGCTTGGTTTTAAAGTCTTTCCTTTCCCACAGATCTGACAAGTAAACTATTCTGTGTTCACTTAACTTGTTTATAGTTTCCCTATTTATATTCAAGTCATTCATCCATTCTGAATTTATCTTGGTGTAGGGTGTGAGATGTTGATCTAAAC
>NC_058130.1:283163575-283183249 GCF_016433145.1 Gracilinanus agilis | reverse complement strand
ATTAGGTTTAGATCAACATCTCACACCCTACACCAAGATAAATTCAGAATGGGTGAATGACTTGAATATAAAGAGGGAAACTATTAATAAGTTAAGTGAACACAGAATAGTATACTTGTCAGATCTCTGGGAAAGGAAATATTTTAAAACCAAGCAAGAGTTAGAGAAAATTACAAAATGTAAATTAAATGGTTTTGATTATATTAAACTAAAAAGCTTTTGTACAAACAAAAACAATGTAGTCAAAATCAGAAGGGAAACAACAAATTGGGGAAAAAAATCTTTATAACGAAAAACTCTGACAGGGGTCTAATTACTCAAATATACAAGGATTTAAATCAATTGCATAAAAAATCAAGCCATTCCCCAATTTATAAATGGGCAAGAGTCATGAATAGGCAATTTTCAGGTAAAGAAAACAAAAGAATCAATAAACACATGAGAAAGTGTTCTAAATCTCTAATAATTAGAGAAATGCAAATCAAAACAACTCTGAGGTATCACCTCACACCTAGCAGATTGTCTAAAATGAAAGAAGGAGGGAGTAATGAATGCTGGAGGGAATATGGCAAAATTGGGACATTAATGCATTGCTGGTGGAGTTGTCAACTGATCCAACCATTCTGGCTGGCAATTTGGAATCATGCTCAAAGGGCTATAAAAAAATGCCTGCCTTTTGATACAGTCATACCACTGTTGGGTTTGTACCCCAAAGAGATCATAGATAAACAGACTTGTACAAAAATATTTATAGCTGCACTTTTTGTTGTGGCAAAAAACTGGAAAAGGAGGGTATGTCCTTCAATTGGGGAATTGCTGAACAAATTATGGTATATGCTGGTGATGGAATACTATTGTGCTAAAAGGAATAATAATCTAGAGGAGTTCCAGGTGAACTGGAAAGACCTCCAGGAACTGATGCAGAGTGAAAGGAGCAGAGCCAGAAAAACAATGTACACAGAGACTGATATTGAATGCAATGGACTTCGGTACCAGGAGCAATGCAATGACCCAAGACAATTCTGAGGGATTTATGGTAAAGAACACTACCCACATTCAGAGGAAGAACTAAGTAGAGGAAACATATAAGAAAAACAACTCCTTGAATGCATGGGTTGAGGTGGACATGACTGGGGATGTAGACTCCAAACTACCACACCAATGCAACTATCAACAATTTGGAAATAGGTCTTGATCAAGGACACATGACAAAACCAGGGGAAATGTGCATCGGCCATGGGTGGGGGGAGTATGGGGGTTGTAGGGGAAAGTAGGAGCATGAATCATGTAACCATGTTAAAAATGAATATTAATAAATGTTTAAATTAAAAAATAGAATAAAATATAAATTCTGAAAAAAAAAAGAAAATAGTTTAAGAAGAAGGGGTGTGAATAGGAGAGGATACAAAAATGTCAGTGAATACACAACTGATAATTGTAACTCTGAATGTGAATGGGATGAACTCGCTCATAAAACGGAAGCAAATAGCAGAGTGGATCAGAAACCAAAATCCTACCATATGTTGTCTATAAGAAACACATATGAGGTGGGTAGACATACACAAGTTTAAGGTTAAGGGCTTGAGCAAAGTCTTTTGGGCATCAAATGAGAGAAAGAAG
This sequence comes from Gracilinanus agilis, assembly GCF_016433145.1. Taxonomy (NCBI): domain Eukaryota; kingdom Metazoa; phylum Chordata; class Mammalia; order Didelphimorphia; family Didelphidae; genus Gracilinanus; species Gracilinanus agilis. The sequence continues at coordinate 283,181,629 of NC_058130.1, read as the reverse complement.
ACAGGAGTGGCTATTATGATTTCTGACAAAGCCAAAGTAAAAATAGATAGGATTAAAAAAGACAGGGAAGGCCATTACATCCTGATTAAAGGCAGTATAAACAATGAGGAAATAACACTGCTCAATATGTATGCACCAAGTGGTATAGCATCCAAATTCATAAAGGAGAAACTGGCAGAGCTCAAGAAGGAAATAGATACTAAAACCATAATAGTGGGAGATCTAAATATTCCTCTTTCAGATCTAGATAAATCAAACCAAAAAAATAAATAAGAAAGAGGTAAGAGAGGTGAATGAAGTCCTAGAAAATTTAGATTTAATGGATATGTGGAAAAAACAAATAGGGACAAAAAGGAATACACTTTCTTTTCAGCTGCACATGGTACATTCACAAAGACTGACCATGTAATAGGGCATAGAAACATTGCAAACAAATACAAAAGAGGAGAAATAATAAATGTAACCTTCTCAAATCACAATGCAATAAGGGCACCTGGACAGGAAAATCAAAAATTAATTGGAAATTAAATAATATGATTCTCCAAAACCAGCTAGTCAAAGAAGAAATCATAGAAACAATCAACAAATTAATTGAAGAGAATGACAATGAAGAGACATCCTACCAAACTCTGTAGGATGCAGCCAAGGCAGTACTCAGGGGAAAATTTATATCCTTGAGTGCATAAATTAACAAATTAAGGAGGGCAGAGATTAATGATTTGGGCATGCAACTCAAAAAACTAGAAAACGAGCAAATTAAAAATCCCCAGATGAAAACTAAATTAGAAATACTAAAAATCAAGGGAGAAATTAATAAAATCAAAAGTAAAAGAACTATTGAATTAATAAATAAGACTAGAAGCTGGTATTTTGGAAAAACAGATAAAATAGACAAAGTACTGGTCAATCTCATAAGAAAAAGGAAAGAAGAAAACCAAATTGGCAGTATCAAAGATGAAAAGGGAGACCTCACCTCTAATGAAGGGGAAATTAAGGCAATCATTAAAAACTATTTCGCCCAATTATATGGCAACAAATATAACAATTTAGGAGATATGGATGGATATTTACAAAAATATAAATTGCCTAGATTAACAGCAGAAGAAATAGAATACCTAAATAATCCTATATCAGAAAAAGAAATTGAACAAGCCATCAAAGAACTCCCTAAGAAAAAATGGCCAGGGTCTGATGGATTCACAAGTGAATTCTATCAGACATTCAAAGAGCAACTAATCCCAATATTATACAAATTATTTGATATATTAAGCAAAGAAGGAGTCCTACCAAATTCCTTTTATGACACAAATATGGTACTGATTACAAAGCCAGGTACATCAAAAACAGAGAAAGAAAACTATAGACCAATCTCCCTAATGAACATAGATGCAAAAATCTTAAATAGAATACTAGCAAAGAGACTCCAGCAAGTAATTAAGAAGATCATCCACCATGATCAGGTGGGATTTATACCAGGAATGCAAGGATGGTTCAACATTAGGAAAACCATCCACATAATTGACCATATCAACAGTCTAACAAACAAAAATCACATGATTATCTCAATAGATGCTGAAAAAGCCTTTGACAAAATAGAGTATCCATTCCTATTGAAAACACTGAAAAGTATAGGAATAGAAGGAACTTTCCTAAAAATAATAAACAGTATATACCTAAAACCATCAACAAGCACTATATGCAATGGGGATAAATTAGAAGCCTTCCCAATAAGATTAGGAGTGAAACAAGGATGCCCATTATCACCTCTACTATTCAACATAGTACTAGGAACACTAGCAGTAGCAATTAGAGAAGAAAAGGAAATTGAAGGTATCAAAATAGGCAATGAGGAGACTAAGCTATCACTCTTTGCAGATGATATGATGGTCTACTTAAAAAAAATCCTAGAGAATCAACTAAGAAGCTTGTAGAAATAATCAACAACTTTAGCAAAGTTGCAGGATACAAAATAAATGCACATAAATTATCAGCATTTCTATATATTTCCAACACATCAGAGCAGCAACAGTTAGAAAGAAAACACCATTTAAAATCACCCTAGACAATATAAAATACTTGGAAATCTATCTACCAAAAAAAACATTGCAATTATATGAAAACAACTACAAAACACTTTCCAACCAAATAAAACTGGATCTCAACAATTGGAAAGCAATTAATTGTTCATGGGTAGGACGAGCTAACATAATAAAAATGAACATTCTACCCAAATTAATTTACCTATCTAGTGCCATACATATCAAACTACCAAAAAACTTCTTCACTGAATTAGGAAAAACTATAACAGATTTCATTTGGAATAACAAAAGATCAAGAATATCAAGGGAAATAATGAAAAAAAAAGTGAAGTTAGGGGGCCTAGCAGTACCAGATATTAAACTATACTATAAAGCAGTAGTCATCAAAACAATATGGTACTGGTTAAGAGACAGAAGGGAGGATCAGTGGAATAGACTTGGGGTTAACGACATCAGCAAGACAGTGTATGATAAACCCAAAGAGCCCAACTTTTGGGACATGAATCCACTATTTGACAAAAACTGCTGGGAAATTTGGAAAACAATATGGGAGAGATTAGGTTTAGATCAACATCTCACACCCTACACCAAGATAAATTCAGAATGGGTGAATGACTTGAATATAAAGAGAGAAACTATAAATAAGTTAAGTGAACACAAAATAGTATACCTATCAGATCTCTGGGAAAGGAAAGATTTTAAAACCAAGCAAGAGTTAGAGAAAATTACAAAATGTAAATTAAATGGTTTTGATTATATTAAGCTAAAAAGCTTTTGTACAAACAAAGACCATGTAGTCAAAATCAGAAGGGAAACAACAAATTGGGGAAAAAAATCTTTATAACAAAAATCTCTGACAGGGATCTAATTACTCAAATATACAAGGATTTAAATCAATTGTATAAAAAAATCAAGCCATTCCCAATTGAAAAATGGGCAAGAGACATGAATAGGCAATTTTCAGGTAAAGAAATCAAAAGCATCAATAAGCACATGAGAAGGTGTTCTAAATCTCTAATAATTAGAGAAATGCAAATCAAAACAACTATGAGGTATCACCTCACACCTAGCAGATTGGCTAAAATGAAAGAAGGGGAGAGTAATGAATGCTGGAGGGGATGTGGCAAAATTGGGACATTAATGCATTGCTGGTGGAGTTGTGAACTGATCCAACCATTCTGGCTGGCAATTTGGAATCATGCTCAAAGGGCTATAAAAGAATGCCTGCCCTTTGATCCAGCCATACCATTGTTGGGTTTGTACCCCAAAGAGATCATAGATAAACAGACTTGTAGGAAAATATTTATAGCTGTGCTTTTTGTTGTGGCAAAGAACTGGAAAAGGAGGGTATGTCCTTCAATTGGGGAATTGCTGAACAAATTGTGGTATATGCTGGTGATGGAATACTATTGTGCTAAAAGGAATAATAAACTAGAGGAGTTCCAGGTGAACTGGAAAGACCTCCAGGAACTGATGCAGAGTGAAAGGAGCAAAGCCAGAAGAACACTGTACACAGAGACTGCTGACATACTATGGTAAAATCGAATGTAATGGACTTCGGTACCAGCAGCAATGCAATGACACAGGACAGCTCTGAGGGATTTATGGAAAGGAAGGCTACCCACATTCAGAGGAAGGACTGCAGGAGAGGAAACATATAAGAAAAACAACTGCTTCAATGCATGGGTTGAGGTGGACATGATTGGGGATGTGGACTCAAAACTGACCACACGAATGCAACTATCAACAATTTGGAAATAGGTTTTGATCAATGACACATGATAAAACCAGTGGAAATGTGTGTCAGCCAAGGTTGGGGTGGTCGCGGGGGGTGAAGGAGAAAGTAGGAGCATGAATCATGTAACCATGTTAAAAATGATTATTAATAAATGTTTAAAAAATTAAAAAAAACTTTAATGTAAAATGAAAAGGCCTCAATAAAACATTAAATTGAACCTGACCTCAAAGGCTCCTTTCATCAAGGTTAAAAGATACCAATCCAAGATAAAAGTAACACTTTTTTATTTCTGCAGCAACAGTATTTAAATTCTATATTCATCCTATATTTCTACTCCCCTTTGTTGCCAAACTTCTTTAGAAAGCCACTTCCTCTCTTCTTATGCTTTTCTAAACCTCAGCAATCTTGCTTCTGATCTCATCCTAAAACATCTGATGGTTGCCTCTGCAAAGTTATAAATAATTTTCTAATTGCCAAAACTAATAGCCTTTTCTCAATCCTAATCCTTCTTCACCTCTCTGGAGCACATTGCTGATCATTTCCTTTTTTTTTTTTTTTAAACTCACTTTCCAAAGTGTCAAGAAGCAAATACCATATCAGAAAAATTGTAAAGTGCTTATACACAGGAGACACTTAATAAATGTACTTCCTTAACTCTTTCTGGACATCTCTTCTCACTAAGTTTTCATGACACTTTTCTGTCCTCCTGGTTTCCCCCTTACTTGTTCAGATACAACCACGTTTTAGTCTCCTTTGTGAGTTCTTCATCTTAGTCATGTCCACTGACTATGGTTATGTTCCATGATTCTGTTCTCTTTTATTTTCCTGTAATATTATTTCTCTTGAGGGTTATCAACTTCATGGGTTCATCTCTCTGAAGATGATTTCCAGATATATATATATATATCCATCTCTTCCGTCTCTAACCTCTCTCCTGAGCTCCATTCCCACATCACCAAATGGCTGCATCTCAGACATCTCAAACTTACCACAATCAAAATAGAATTCATTATCTTTTCCCCCAAACCCTATAAATGTCAGGGGCATCACCATCCCCCCAGTCACAGGATTGCAATTTCAGTGACATCCTCAGTTCTTCACACTCACCCCACATGATCCAATATATATGGTCAAATCTAGTAATTTCCAACACGTCTTGTATTTTACCTTCTATCCACTCACACCAACATGACTCTATTTTTCATTAACTTTCTCTATAAACCAATAGCTTTCTAACCAATCTCCCCATTTCAAGTCTTTTCTCATTCCAATTTATCCTCCAGTTGGCGGCCAAGGTAATTTGTCATCTCTTTGTTCAATGAATTACACTGGATTTCTCTATTACCTTCAGGATCAAATAGGAACTCTTTTGTCATGTAAAGATCTTCATAACTTAGCCCCTTCCTAATTGTGATAAATAGCATTTATGGAACCTTTAAGTTTTCAAAGTACTTACCATAAGTTAATTCATTTGATCCTCACAACAACTCTGTGGTAATTATATTACTATTCTCTTATTATAGATAAGATGATTATTAATAAATGTTTAAAAATTTAAAAAAACTAAAAACTAAAAAAAAAGAAAGAAAGGAGATTCCTTGAACTATCTATGGTAATTCTGAGTCACTGTATGGGGATAGGGAGAGTCCTTATTTAGTCCCCTATAGAAAAGAGCAGTCTCTCCATAAAGGTCTCAAAGACATAAAAAAAAAAATAGCAAAGTAGGAGAAACAGATTTTGAATATAGTGCCTGTCTACTCCTTTAGTGTCTTTCTTTGTGCCATTCTGGGCATGTGCCTTTGTGGAAGTCCATAAACAAATTGGACAGACAACTTCTATTGATGACTTGATGTACTCGTATTTGACTATTGATTATATTTGTGACTACCTTGTTGCTGAATCTATACTATTTGTTGTTGTTGTTGTTTCACTGTATTTGATCAATCCTTTTATTTTTATTTTGTGTATTTGGAAGAGTTGAATATATATTACCTCAAAGGAAACCTGTATTGAATTGACTTGATTTGCATTTTGTGCCTTTTGTGAAATTTTTGTATTTTCTTCAATGTATTATTGCTTTAAAACCTCCATCATTTTATCTACATTTGCACTCACACTATGGCCCATAGCTAAGTTAAAAGGAAATGCATCTAAATTCTTGGGTAAGAACCTTTATATTCTACCCCACTTAAGTGACACCAATTGTAAAATATATATCTATTTTTTGATTGTCACTGATTATAGAAGTTATATATATTTTTGAATTTTTAGCATATTTTGTATAATTGCACGTGCAATTTTTGCATTTGAAGCACATGTCTAGCTAAGAATTTTTTTATTATTAGATTAGTGTAGGTTTACTATGTCCACTAGTTCTAACTGTAACTGCCTGCCCAAAAACCTTAGACTACTGAAATTGCTATTGGTATTTTACTATTATGGAACTTAATATATATGTCTGATTCAAAGAAATGGGATCAACAATGGAGCACAGATTTCATCTACACCGTGCCAAAGATGCACGGACATCTATGCAGTACCAAAGAAGTACGCACTTAACCTGAATGATGCCAAAAGAGCACACAGGTCAAAAAGAGAAAACAATCCTTCTAGGATTGCTGGGACTTCTAAGCCAATAAAATAAAATAAAAAAGACTTGAACATAGTGTGAGACTTGAGGTTGTGGCACTTAACATATGGTAAGATGTAGGAATTCTTGTACCACATTGCCTTGTGAAAATTATATCAATTACCTAACAATCGGCTGTTCTGGCTCCATATTCTATCTCTGAGAAATGACAAAAGAAGAAATGATGTAATATCAGATCAATAAATAAAAATCTAGTCCTTTTCCTAATTTTCTTACTATGGTGGTTGACTGTGGTCCTGGCTGCTAAGTAGGTATGTGCATGATGTTGGACATGGATTACTTTAATTAGTATTATTCAAAGACCTAGTGTGATTTCTTTTTTTTTAATTTAGAATTTTTCCATATAAAATTTAGAATTAGATATTTAGAATTTTCATTCAATAGTCATTTGGCTTTTTTTGTGCGATTTTTTCTAATGACTTTAATTGGCAATAATTCATATGCTTCATGTCTCAACCATATATCCCTGTGTGGTTTCTTTGTTTTTTTTTCTATCCTCCTCAGTGGGGAATGTGTTTTTATTTCATATGAAAAGACTCTAGGTTATTTTAGTGACAGAAGTTTGTTGCCTCCAGGAATCCAGATGGAGATGCCCATGGATGCTGATCTAGGAGCCTGAGAGAAAAACTGGATGTGCAAAATTTGAACTTTGTGGGGGTTAAAAATTCATTTGTCTTGTTAAAATGAATTTGTTTTGTTAAATTAATTTGTTTTGTTTAAATGCATTCATTTTATATGTATATATATTTTGTTGTGAAAGAAGAGGACTGCCTCCTGATTTTTTTTTTGTTAAAAAAAAGCACCAAGTATTTGGTTTTATTTTATTGTAAAAACTGTTGCTATTTCCCCTGTGTATTGATGTATTATACCCTTTATTTTATTGGGATTGCAAATTTATTTGTGTTTGTTATGATCCATTGGGGAGACTGGTCTCCCAAAGGATCACAGGGGAGGAATGTGCATTTTAAAATGCACTAACCCTGAGAGACTACCTCTCCCAGGATCCTCTACCCTAACTTCCTCAGACACCTCCTACCTCCTTTGTGGGAGGTGTCTGAGGAAGGTATAAGAGAAAGGGAGAGCACAGGCTTTGGTACCTTTTTTTTGACTGGCAGAGGCACCTTTTTCGGAGAAGCATCTTTAACCCCTACCAGAGGAGAGTCCTTTTCCCCAGAGAGCCTTGGTGATCTACCTCCTAGCTACCCCAGCCCTTTTTCTTTTCCTAACCTAAATAAACCCACTTTATTAATATCCCTATCATCTAGCTTGGGTTTTGTTGAACTCCAAAGGGCTAGGGTCAATTTCCCCACTGGGGCTGGGGACTGGCTACCTCAGCTACCTTGCTTCCCTTCCTCCAGCTTCCCTACCTTCCTTTTCCCTTACCTTCTCATATACTTCCTCATCCTCCTTTCACCTAAATCACAATCATATGGAGAAGATGCTATATGATCTAAATTTTGGACAGAAGAGACTCTGAAAATGTTATTTAAATATATATACTATTAAATTAAGCAACAAGTGAAAAATATAATGGACATTGGGGAAAGAGAAATTGGAAATTTGAAACAATATATGTAATAAGAGTTTGGACTATTGTAAAAAGGATTTCTGAATTCACAAACATTTGTTGTAACCAATTGGAACATATGAATTGTTACCAAAATATGTACCTTGCATAAAAATGATCTTATTACTGAATGCAAATATGGATTTAAATGTAATCTATTTGCCTGTAGAATGTAATTCTGTGAGGGCACAAATGATGTATGAATTTGTACTCTGAAGAAAATTAATATCTGAATTGGATAAGACAATATGTAAAGATATGATGTGAATTATGTAAATGATGATGCAATTGATAAGAAGAATGATAGTCATGGCTCTTCTGAGCCACTAATAGCAGGTGACAGAATACCTAGTGGAAGTTAAGTTGAGTGATGGCAAAAGTAAATCAAAGAAGGTGAGAGAGGACTGTGGGATAAGCATATGAAAGATCATAAGGTGCAGGAGACTTTAATAGAATATGCACCTCTTTATGAGAGCCAGAAGATAGATGTGTTGTATGAACAATAAAAGTAGTGTGGCATTTAAAATTATTGTAAGCCCCGGGAGACTACAACTCCCAGGATTCCCTGCTACAACTCTGTGGGAGGTGTCAGAGAAAATTGTAGTAGGAAGTCATGGGAGTTGTAGTCTCCCAGGGCTTACAATAATTTTAAATGCCACATTAGGTATGTGAAAGCTTCAGAAGTTAAAATAGAGAATGGGATTTGTCTTGAAGCAGAGGTTTGGGGGTGGGAAATGGATGTTTAGAAATTGAGGAAGTTTATGATAGAGTAAGAGAAGTCTTTTGAAGACCATGGTAAGGCAAATATAAATAAGGTATAGAATAAATAGCTATAGAGCAGTGATTCCCAAAGTGGGCGCCACCACCCCCTGGTGGGTGCTGCAGTGATCCAGGGGAAGCAGTGATGGCCACAGATGCATTTGAAAAAGGAGATCCCTAAGGCTTATCCTGAAATATGGGCTGTAATTCAAAAGTTCTTAATTGCATTTCCTTCATCATATTTAGTGGAGCATGGATTCAGTGTGGTAACCAATTTATTAACAAAAAAAAGAAACCAATTGCAAATAGTCCATTCGTGGTGATTTAAGATTACTGCTGACGAAAATAGAGCCGAGGATTACTAAATTGGTAGCAGTACACCAGGCTCATCCTTCTCATTAAGATGATTTTGAATGTTTTAACTTTTTTTGTATTATATTCTATTCTGAGTTCAATAAATAGTTTCATAATTTCAGTTCAATGTTTCTAATTTACACCTTTCTTTATGAAATATTTTATGAAAAAGGTAGAAACATTAATACGTATATCTTTCCTATTAATTGCTACTAAAATGAAAAAAAATTAATTTCCAGGGGGTGCTAAGTAATATTTTTTCTGGAAAGGGGGCGGTAGGCCAAAAAAGTTTGGGAACCACTGGTATAGAGATACAGAATTGGCATTTACTGTATGAATAAGTTAAAGGAGAAAAGTATTCATTTTTAGATAAGCTTGAAATGAGATTTTAGAAGCCATTAGAATAAGTAAGCAAGTAAGCAGGAATCTTGTTTGAAATTATGGAAAATGAATGAAATCAGAACACTAAGAGAACAGGCTTTCTTTTCTCAACTGTGATGAATAGCATTTTTTCCATTTAAGACAAAATTTTTATGGGAATCACACCTAATATTACTATGAGTTTGGAATCCAAGTATGGCTGTCTGATAAGTGAACTACCATTGGAAGAGAACAAGTAAAAGTTCTTATAGGAAGTTGAGAGGATGATCTCAGTCTGAAATAGGTAGGAGCCTTCTGACTTGGTAAGGCACATCAGATTCTGATGGTTCCTGAGTGAAACAGTTATGGATTGACCTACTCATTCTGTGTCCTTGAAAGAACCACAAGGACAGTTAAAGATAATTTTCTCTGCCTTTCTTTTGTGATGAATTCCTACAATCAGCACAGGATGCAAATTGTAAGATGTGAAAGTTTCTATTTTCCAAATAAGCGAGTAGAAGTAAAAAGTTAGATTTTATTAAGGGATAGCTTTAGACAAGCAAGATTTTTTTTTTATAATTTGTAATTGAGATTCCATAGAAATAGGTATGAGAAGCTAAACTTTAGTCTAAAGATTAAAGATTAAAGACTAAAGACCCAGGAATTTCTCAATCTCCTATAGAACCTGAGGTAGAAGAATTTTGATTTGCAAAATTTTTGTTAATAGGGGGATCCCCTCCCCGCCTCCAGATTTTGCAAGCAACCTGAAACAGAAGATAAATCCAGATGAAAAGGATCTCTGAAGATGAAGATGAAGAGTGTCCAATTATGTTTAATCAATGTTATTAGTCATTGTTTCTGCATAGAGGGGAAACTGAGGTAGGTGAGAATTACACAACTCTGAAATTAAAAGAAGGAGGATTATGTGGGATGAGAGTCAGTGTATAATTCTCAGAGTAGCATTTGGCTTATTGTAACCCCAATTTTCAAGACCCCTTAGTATTACTATTTCTTAGACTAAAACTGCCCTCCACACCCCATAAAACTTTTAGTTTTCCTGACTTATTTTCCAAAACCTTGAGAAGAGTCTATCTGAAGCCTGAGAAACATTCCAACTCTAGGAAGAGGGACAAGATAAGCTAAGGAGGGAAAGAACAGTGAGTTTCAAAAGTATCATTATTGTTCGAAGCTGAAAATCCCAGGAGAGTCACAGGTTTTTTTGATCATGGGGATCTTTAGGGGTATGTAATGTTGAAAATCACACACTCAAGATCATGAATGTCACAGCTCCCCCTTCTGTGGGATTGGACAGAGGGGAGGAGGAGAATATTGCATTAGGATTATTATAAAAGTCCGTGATTGTACCTAGAAGAAGGGAGCATTAAATTAAAGCATTAAGATATCATTCATCTCAAATCTATGACTTCTTTGTCCTGCCCCCATTTCTTCTTTCTTGTTCCATGTCTTTGGCTATTTCTTTTGAAAGAGTTTACATTCTCTTTTCCTATATAAGAGAAGTTATTTAAGTCAAGAAGGGAACAGCATGATTGGCTAACCAAACCAGCCAACCATGTCTTTATAAACTTTAAAAAGGGACAAAAATTTCAACATTAGTTCAGTTCAACATTGGAATGATCAAGAGGCTCAGGAATACCTTTAAGAGGCAGATCCTTGCTCCTGTGTCCTCTAAGACCAGTTATTAGAGAGATTAAAGAGGACCAAAAGGAGACAATTCATGCATCCAGGAGCAAAGAGGGACATAACAACACAAAAAATAGATAAAGACAAATACAGAAATATAGCCACCTGAGTAAAGAAATAGCTTCCAGGAATTCTCTTTGAACCAGAAAAGAATGAAGGTCATAGACTCAAAAAAAAATACTAATGCTAATCAGGAGATGTTTATTTATACTTTAGCTATATATGTTCACTACTCATATGCCCCAATACAAGTTTGAGTTCTTCCTTCCTTCCTTTCTTCCTCCCTCCCTCTCTCTTTCTTTTTTTTCCAAGAATTTTATGTGTATAGGAAGAAAGAATATGTTAACTTTATTAAAAACGAATTGATCTATTGACTGACAATGGCAAGCACACACCAGTAGGGGCTTATGAATGACATTATTAGAAACTTTGGCCTTTCAGAGTTACCCTAGAATTTTGAGAAGTGTGGTTGTCAGGCACCATCTGGGGACCTGACCGACCAATGGAAATGAAAGTGGGGGTAGTCAATATGGGCTGCTACACTTATATCCATTGTGATTAGTTTTAAAGGTATGCTCATTTCCTTACATTTGAAATGATGATAGCATCCTGAGTGCCAATTGTGGAATTATATGATTAACATTTTCTTAAAAGTTTAACATATAAAATTTTGAAAATTAATTCTAAAGAAATTATAAGTAACTTCTCCAGAGGAAAAATGGCATAGTCTTTTCCAGTCCATCACAAATATGGTCAAATATGTCATGAGAATTATTTACTGAGATTTTCATACCTACTCTCTTTTTTGAAGGTCAAGTCTTATTTCCTATATTTATTAATATCTAATAACAACAACCTGAGGGCATCAGACTTCATTGTTTTCTCCTTATGTAGGAATATTAAAATGTCACTATGCCTACACAACATAAAAGTATTTTTGTATTCTCAATACTACATGCTAGTGCAATATCTAGGGTCCCATCAAACAAAAATGTGTTTTGTTTTTTTACTCTAGTCAGCTAGAAAACATAATGAATTTAAAATAATTTAATGAAATAGTATATTAAGAAAAGTTATAATAGAATATTTAATGCAAAACCCTACCATGAATCTAGGAAATATATTCTCACAAATACAACACACACACACACACACACACACACACACACACACACACACACACACCCTGCTCCAGTGGAGAAAGTGAACATATATAGGGATCAAGCAAGAGGGGCAAACATTAAGGGAACACATGTGGCTAGGGCAAAAACATGAGGGGGAAGGCAATTCATACTTCTAAAATGGAGGACCTTCTACTGATGTCATCTATTGCTTGCTTTAGCTGAGCTCATGTTTGATTTAAGCTATTTATAAAAGATTATGTGGAGTCAAAATTTTGGTTTTTGTCCTACATTTCTTCTATCTTTTTTGATGGTTTAATTTTTTTTCAAATCTTAGTTGTCAATTCAGGAAATATTAAGGAATGTTGCCTATTAAAAAAGGCAACAAAGTATGTAGCAAGATATTCCAATTAGCAATCTCAAGGACTTTTAGGCTTTATGATTCCAGAGGTTTTAGATATCACTCTCTTTTTTAGATATCACTCTCTTTTCTTGAAAAGCCATTTTCTGTTATGAGGTAGGTTTTGGATTTCATGTAAAAAAACCAAACCATTCATACGATTTAGGAACAAATATCTCCTCAAAGAAGATCTTGGTCTTCTTATCTGTGCAATGAGGCATGGGACTATTCATTCATTCAATTTTGAAATATCTACTGAGTATTGAGTACAATGGTAACTACAAAGGTTAGATAAGACAAGTACTTGTCCTCATGGAGCTATCAAGCTAAGTATATGTAATGTGATAAATGCATTATAGAACTTCAAAACAGTGATACACAAAATAGCATACACAAAACTACAATGATTTCAATGAAAAGATCTCTAAAAGAGTAATTATAATTAGCAATATTTATCATTTAAGGAAATACCAAATTAGCATTTTAAAAAGTCATGATAGAATATCTCCCTTCCACCTAAATTTAGGGCACACTATCCTACAAAGATATACATTATCAAAGAAAAGAATGGGCACAGATAGGGATCATACATGAGAGAAACACATGAGTACATAAGAGCAGCAATTCAGACCTCTGGCACTGAAGTTCTACTGCTATCTTTTTATGAGGTCTCCCTGGTCCTGCTCCCCCACTAGATATGGTATCTCCATTCATTACATTACTTCTTTTATGATTATTGGTCTCATAAAAATTGCTGACTATATAGTCTCAGTTGAATGTGGCACTAGGCTAAAATTAAGTCTTTACCCTTATGTGTCAGAAAAGATCAAAATTTTTTATTGTAGATACCTATTTTTGGCTAAATGTTTCCTTTATGTGTTCTGGCTTCATATGTAAGTAAATTTAGGGAAGAAAAAAAGATAAACTTAGAAAAAAGATTAAGTCATAGTTCTTCATCCACCACCTAGACTATACTCTTACTTTTAGTATTCACCAAGGAATCAGTCAAGTCAGACCAGCTGAAGCAGCAAGGAACCCTGAGGGAAAAAAGAAGAGAAGGCAGCACATGATGCATGGGTCAAACCATTGCCATCACTTTGACCATCACCTCCCCTCAAATTCTGGTGAAGAAAGACTAAGAATTCAAAATCCCTGAAATAGCAACACTCCATAGACTACCAGGCCTGCCTTCAGACAAGTTCTCCTTTGCCTCACCCTTCCAGTCATCAATGAGAGGAGAAACCTTTGTGGAAAGGGGGATAGAATACAAGGGTCACAGAAATAATTTCAACAAGAAGGATTAAAGTAAAAATACTTTCTCCTTAAGTGTCAGAAAAAAAATTAAAATCCTGGTTAATGAAGGTTTTATATTAATGTCATGTTTTAGTGTGGCTTATATTAGAGATATACTGGAGCCTGACATATTGACTCTGTAAGCATTGGGAGTTAGTTAGGGTAAAACAATGGAGATATTTTGGGGTTTAGTATAAGAAGACTGAGACTGGTACTTACTTAACTAAGGGAATTTAAGCAGGTCATTTAAACTTCAGGGACCTCAGTTTCCTTATCTGTAAAATAAGGGGGTTAGATTAGATGACATATCAGTTCCCTTTCAATTCTAAAACCCTTGATCAATGAATCATAAAGTTTCACTAAATTAGAAATATCTCTTTCCTAGAGGTGCCCTCTTTCACCTTTATTTAGATGTGATTATTCCTTTGTCCTCCAAATTATTCTTTTATATCTCATCCCCTGCCAACTTCTCCAATCTTCAAGATAAGATCCCTTGTGTCATTACTTAAAAACAAATTAAAGTGACTGCTGCCAAGACCACTCCAGTATTTTTGCCAAGAAAACCCCAAATGAGGTCACAAAGAGTCAGACTTTACTGAAAATGACTGAACAAGAGCTGCCAAGTGATCATGCTACAGAGAAAAGAGGAGTTTAATTTCAACACAAAGACTTCTCTATCCTGCAATGTTTCCTGATCGGGTCTTTAGGAGTTCTATAATCTAATCATCTCGTGAGCAAGAAAGAACTGATGATAGAATTTTAAAAATTACCTGCAGTCTAGGTGGGCTGGGCAGAAACCCCTCCTTTGTATATAGAGACATATTAAGTTTACAGAAAAGGCTTGGCTCCATTTCTATTTCACAGGTAAAAGCCACAGATTCTCATTCTCTTTTTTCCTTTATAAATACTATTTTAAAAACTGTTTTCGTATTCAATTTCTAATTTGAACCATTTACAGGTGGACTATAAAATAATACTTCCAGTAATTTGGAAAACCCAGTAATCCCAGGTTATTTGAAACTGGAAGAATATTGTTCAGATTAAAATCTTAAAATGATTTTGTTTTGGTCTCTCATCAAGGCTAATCCAATAGTGAAAACAATTTTCTTTTTTCTACTATATAGGAACACTCTGAAATCTATAATAATGGCATAAGAACCATTTAATTGGATGTGGTCACAAAAAGGAAAGGATTTAGGAGGTGGCGATTTTATTCCTGTTGGAAGAAAAGACCAAATTCTTTCCATTGTATTGTAAAACAGAAAGGGCAATACTTTTGAGTGGAGGGGGGGAAGGAACTCAGCATCAGAAACATGATCTTTAGGTAGCTGACTTTATTGTAGTTCCTCAAAATAGCACTGGGCATTGAGCAAAGGAAGTTGGAGGGAGAGCTGCCAGTGGGCAGGCAGAACCCTTTTCTCATACTGTGAGCTGCACAAGCTTTCAGAATTAACATGATGTTAGCCCACAGAATGTCATTTTTTTAAATGTCACTAACTCTGAAGATTCTGAGTAGAGAAAAAAGAGAAAGAAAACAAGAAAAAATGACTAACTCTGAAGATTCTGAGTAGAGAAAAAAGAAAAAGAAAACAAGAAGAAAAGACAGAAGAACTAATATGGAAGAACAAAGAATGAAATCATCAAAAAGTGTGGTGAATTATAAGAGTATAAATATATTCATTAAATCTTAAAATAACTTCAGTAATAACTTTTGCCCCCTAATGATCCAAATTCAAATTTATGTTATATAATAATCAATATAATTTTTAGTTATACCTTTAATTTTTAAAACTAAATATAAAATTACGATTAGATAATTTTATGGGACATCTGTAATAATTAAAAGAAGTAATCCAAAAATATCTCATATAATTACTGCAAAACTTCTTGTGAAACTTCTTCACGTTATAAATTTTGGTAAAATATAAATGTTTTAATCAAATATTTTACGACTTAGAAGATGCTTAAAATAATATAATCCTATATAAACAATTTTAATGTTGAATTTTTTATCTGAATAAAGGCTTGCAATTTTTGGATCAGCACTAGACAAAGTCTTCATGCATTTCAAAGTCAATAAACATTTATTAAAAGTCTCTATTATGTGCCAGACAGCTAGGTGGTAGTAGGTACTAGGATAGAGTACTAGGCCTAGAGTCAGGAAGACTCATCCTCTGAATTCAAATCTGGCCTCAGACACTTACTGGTTATATGATCCTGGGCAAGTCACTTAACCCTGTTTGCCTCAGTTTGCTCATCTGTAAAATGTTATAATTATTAATCTGGGATAAGATGGATACCACCTTGACTGACAGGGATGGCAGTTGAGAGATTCAGAATGTTCCCAGGTGCCGTGAGCCAGAGGCAAACATCAGTTAGCCCCATCCTATATATACCCCCTTACAGCTACAGTGAAGGAGGTCTCTGAACTCAGAGTCTCAGAGCTGGAGGTCTCAGATCTCTGAGCTGAGACTTGAGCAAACATCTGTGATTCATACTGGGCAGTGGGAGGTTGAAGGGTGGTTGAAGAGTGGTTGAAGAAGAGCCTGACCTATTTCCTTGCTTGACTGTGAGAGCTAGTGAACCATCAATAGTATTGGTAGGAGAGCTGAGAAAATACACAGACTATCAATATCTATCTACATCAATAGACTTCCCTATTCTCTGGCTTGGCTGTGGCCAGGTTCAGGCAGAGATAGAGAGAGGGTGAATACCTCAAGGTTCTACCAGCCTAGAGGTCTCCAGTCCTGATTATCAATTAGTTAATAGTCAAATAGAGCAATAGGGTTTCCAATCCCCAACCTTGTACCTTGTTATCCTTTCCCTATCAATAGATAAACAGTGTTTAATAATAACCTTCCTGAGTGGACATTCTATCATAGCCCTTGGGAAGGGAGTTCAATTACGTAGTCAGATGCTAATCGTTATCTAAAGCTAATCAACAGCCCATTACCAATCAATCCAGCTCCAAGCTGGGCCTAGAGAGGTTAACCATCCACCTAACCTGTCAAGGGGTCCTCACTTGGGCAGCTCTTAGAAAGGAATCACTGACAGGTTAATCAACCAAATCTGTCAGAGAAAAGAGGGATAATTTACAGCAGCAGCCAGGGCGAGAGGAATAAGTGGTTTTATATATATATATGTATATATATCATCACCCTCCTCCATTCTTATAACAAAAATAAGCAGAAGCATACCAGTATCTTGGCTAAGAAAACTCCAAATGGAGTTATGAAGATCCAGATATGACTAAAACACAACTGAACAACAACAAACCAACAAACAAAACAGTGCCCGACACCATGGTAAGCATGAAGGTTACAAAAAAAATTTTTTAAACCCTTACCTTCCGTCTTGGAGTCAATACTGTGTATTGGCTCCAAGGCAGAAGAGTGGTAAGGGTGGGCAAAGGGGGTCAAGTGACTTGCCCAGGGTCACACAGCTAGGAAGTGTCTGAGGCCAGATTTGAACCAAGGACCTCCCGTCTCTAGGCCTGGCTCTCAATCCACTGAGCTACCCAGCTGCCCCCAGTTACAAATATTTTTTTAAACATTTATTAATCTACATTTTTAACATGGTTACATGATTCATGCTCCACCTTTCCCCTTCACCCCCCCCCCAAAATCCCCCCACCCATGGCCGATGAGCATTTCCACTAGTTTTGTCATGTGTCCTTGATCAAGACCAATTTCCAAATTGTTGGTAGTTGCATTGGTGTGGTAGTTTCAAGTCCACACCCTCAATCACGTCCACCCCGACCCATGCGTTCAAGCAGTTGTTTTTCTTATATGTTTCCTCTCCTGCAGTCCTTCCTCTGAATGTGGGTAGCATCTTTACCATAAATCCCTCAGAATTGTCCTGGGTCATTGTATTGCTGCTGGTACAGGGGTCCATTACATTCAATTTTACCACAGTATATCAGTCTCTGTGTACAATGTTCTTCTGGCTCTGCTCCTTTCGCTCTGCATCAGTTCCCGGAGGTCTCTCCAGTTCGCCTGGAACTCCTCCAGTTTATTATTCCTTTTAGCACAATAGTATTCCATCACCCGCATATACCACAGTTTGTTCAGCC
>NC_058130.1:283162611-283163475 GCF_016433145.1 Gracilinanus agilis | reverse complement strand
TGAGCATGATTCCAAATTGCCAGCCAGAATGGCTGGATCAGTTCACAGCTCCACCACCAATGCATTAATGTCCCAATTTTACCACATCCCCTCCAGCATTCATTACTCTCCCCTTCTTTCATTTTAGCCAATCTGCTAGGTGTGAGGTGATACCTCATAGTTGTTTTGATTTGCATTTCTCTAATTATTAGAGATTTGGAACACTTTCTCATGTGCTTATTGATACTTTTGATTTCTTTACCTGAAAATTGCCTATTCATGTCTCTTGCCCATTTATCAATTGGGGAATGGCTTGATTTTTTATACAATTGCTTTAACTCCTTCTATATTTGAGTAATTAGACCCCTGTCAGAGTTTTTCGTTATAAAGATTTTTTCCCAATTTGTTGTTTCCCTTCTGATTTTGACTACATTGT
Source organism: Gracilinanus agilis (assembly GCF_016433145.1). Lineage (NCBI taxonomy): Eukaryota > Metazoa > Chordata > Mammalia > Didelphimorphia > Didelphidae > Gracilinanus > Gracilinanus agilis. The sequence continues at coordinate 283,163,060 of NC_058130.1, read as the reverse complement.
TTTTGTTTGTACAAAAACTTTTTAGTTTAATATAATCAAAACCATTTAATTTACATTTTATGATTTTCTCTAACTCTTGCTTGGTATTAAAGTCTTTCCTTTCCCAGAGATCTGACAAGTATACTATTCTGTGTTCACTTAACTTGTTTATAGTTTCCCTCTTTATATTCAAGTCGTTCACCCATTCTGAATTTATCTTGGTGTAGGGTGTGAGATGTTGATCTAGACCTAATCTCTCCCATATTGTTTTCCAAATTTCCCAGCAGTTTTTGTCAAATAGTGGATTCATGTCCCAAAATTGGGCTCTTTGGGTTTATCATACACTGTCTTGCTGATGTCATTTATCCAAAGTCTATTCCATTGATCCTCCTCTCTATCTCTTAGCCAGTACCATATTGTTTTGATGACTGCTGCTTTATAGTATAGTTTAATATCTGGTACTGCTAGGC
>NC_058130.1:282965816-283158418 GCF_016433145.1 Gracilinanus agilis | reverse complement strand
GCCCTGTTGTGGGGTTCCTCCGTTCGTCTGGACTTGTTTTTATGTCCCCTTGAGGAGTTTTGTGTGTTTCGGTCAGGAGAGGTTAAGAGCTGCTTCTTACTCTGCCGCCATCTTAACCCGGAACCTCTACAAATATTTTTTAAAAAATTGTATCTAACTTCTAGAGTTTACCAACTCATGCAGAAAGGCAAAAAATAAAAGATAGCTAAAAACAAGGTGGGGAAAGGTAATCAATTTAGGAGCAGGATTAAGTCAGAGAAGTCCCAAAATAGTGCAGTTAAATGAGAAAGAAGTAAATATTTAGCTGAGCTCTCTCTTTAAAAGGAGGTTCTGAGTTCATGGCTCCACCATCCAATCTGATAGGCAGATGAGGAGGAGGAGTCCCAAAGGCTGATGAGATCTTATAGAATGCTGAGGTTATCTCATTTGAGAGCTTCCTGGTACATGGTAAAGAAGTTTCAAAGTACCAAATGAAAAAAGCATTTTCATAAACAAAAAAAGATAGTACACAAATGAAATCACAAATCTCCTATATGTTTAGCTTACTTTTCTTCATATCTACATAATAATTCACATTCACAAGGGTCCCGGTTCCTCCCCACTCTCTCTGCATCACAAAAGATATCATCAAGATGGTCAACATGTATCTATAAATTAAGTCTTTCATATTTTACCTTTCTGTTCACAGTTTATTCTTTCAGCCTTAATTTTGTGGTTGTATTTGTTGTTCTGTTTTACTGGTTTTTTTTTACTTTTCATTTTTAAAAATTTTTTATTGTTATATATTATATATATAATCATATATATATAATATAAATTTTTAAATTATATTATTTATTTTACTGTTCATTATCTCACGTAGTTCTTTCCAAATTCTTTTTAAATCCATGAATTCATCATTTCTCATGGAGCAATCATATTCCATCACAATCATATACAACAATTTGTTCAACTATCCCCAACTAAAGGGCATCTCTATTCCCCAACTGAAGGGCATCTCCTCATTTTCCAATTTGGTTCCACATCAAGCTTATTTTTGCATCTTGACTTAAAACAAAAATAAAGTGAAAATGCTTATTCACACAAATATGTGATTCACACAAATTAAGAGAATTTTATAAGCTCTCAACAAATACTGGTGATTCATTTTTTCAGTATTATTTTTTTTAAATCATGGTTGGATCTTATATTCATAACATGATCATGATTAGTTCACATTTTTATATCACTTTCAGGAACATAATTTTTTCTTTCATAATAAATAATTAATAGCCTTATTTGACAGGTGAGGAAACTGAGTCCCAAAAAGGATAAGTAACTTGCTTATGGTCATACAACTAGTGAATGTCAGAGCCCAGGTTAGTATCCAGCAAGTGAAGCAGATAATTTCACTTCTCTGGGCCTCAATTTCCTCATTTGTAAAATGACTTTTCCACTTGTAAACATCTGTATTCTCTTCTGTCCACTATTGGAGAATTGGTGCCTTCTGCTACTCTGCCAACAAGGAAAGGCCTGGGAAGAGAAGAGATTCTAAGGGGGAACTCAGAAGAAATATGCATTGTTTATTTGTTTGTTTGTTTGTTTGTTTTTAAAAACCCTTACCTTCTGTCTCAGAATCAATTCTGGGTATTGGTTCTAAAACTGAATAGTTGAAAAGGCTAGGCAATGGGGGTTAAGTGACTTGCCCAGGTTCAAACAGCTAGGAAGTATCTGAGGCAATCGTACCTTCCATTTCTAGGCCTGGCTCTCAATCCACTGAGCTACCCACCTACCTCCTGTTGTTTATTTTTTTTAAGTAGGTGGTGCTTCCTTAATTTGTGAAAAAATTTACTATAGGACATTTTTTTTAAAAAAAATAATTAATTTTATTCAGCTTCTTCTTCCCCTCCTGACACCATAGAAGATCCATCCAGGAAAACATAATGTCTTTTTTGTTTCCATTTCTCAGTTTATTCTCTGGCAGTGGCGACATACACAAACGATTCTCCAAATATTAAGTCTGTAGCTACATACAATGTTCTCTTGGTTATACTTATTTCACTCCTTATCATCTTTCCAAGTTTTTCTTAAAATTTATCTGCTCATCATTTCTTATAGTGCAGTAGTATTCCATCACGATCATATAATTTGTTTAGCCATTCTCCAGTTGATGGACATCCCCAAGATTTCCAGTTCTTTGCCACTACAAAGAAAACTGCTATACATATTTTGGAACATATATACATTAAAAAAAATTTTAAGCCCTTACCTTCCATCTTAGAATCAAAACTATGTATTGATTCCAAGGCAGAAGAGTGGTAAGGGCTAGGCAATGGGGGTTAAGTGATTTGAGAAGAGTCACATAGTTAGAAGTGTCTGAGGCCAGATTTAAATGCAAGACCTCCCATCTCTAGGCCTGACTCTCAATCCACTGAGCAACCTAGCTGCCCCGTTTTTTTAAAAAATTTAACCACCTACTCAATTGATGAGAATGAATAGCAAGTTACAATATAAAATCCTTACTTTTCTACTGAACACTGACTATTGCTATATTAAATGATGAATGTACTTAAAGTTTAATTGCATATATTTCTTCATTTTTTTATAATCTCTCTATAAAATAACCTTTGTAATGAAAGAATCCATTCAGACATGATTTTCTCCTCTTCTACCTCTGACACACCAGCTAGACTCTCATAAAAACATTACTGTACTACTAAGTAACATTACCAACAAGTTCATTTGCAAATCCAACAGAAGAGAATTGTAACGTAAGTGAAGAATAAAGTTAAATCAGAATATACAGTCACTCCTTGCTATATTGCAGTTCACTTATCACTATATTATGCATTGTTTGTTTGTTTTTTACCTAATTCTGTATTGTAGAGTTTTTGCTATATGATGGGATTTTTAGGGATGAATATCATACTATACACAATGGAAATGTAGTACACCACTACTGCTTGCACAAAGGTCACCAACCACAGTACTATATAATCTGTATCCTGGGTGCTGATTGGCTCAGTGACTGTAGCATCAGTCTGTTTGCTCTCCTGCTACTTCATGGATTTCCACCTATTGGAGGGGATCGCTGGAACATAACTCCTGTGATCATGTTTTCTTAATATTGTAATGAGAGGCAATAAGAAGGTTTTTTCTATAAAATATTAGTGATGATCCATGATGATTTTAAAATAACTTGTAATTTACATGCCCAAAGACCATGGTTTTCAAACTGCCTATCATTTGTGCTAGAAGAGTGTAAACATTCATAGCATCTTGATAATGTGATTATACAGCTGATGAGGTATGATAGCTAGGTAACAGAGAGGGATGGGAAACTACTCTGATGCAAGGTACAGAATACAAATGAGCATATACATGATTCTGACTATCTTTTGGGAATGTGTTTATACTCAAATCTTTGTGACTGTTTGAAAACAATTTGATGATAGGTTGTGAAACTACAAGAATACTTTGTATTTAGGTAGAAGCAGTCAGAGTTTAAAATAATTGCCACATTGCATGAACACCCAAATTGTTGTAAACATGATCATGGTGGTGCAAAACCAAAACTATATTGCTTCAAATGGGCACAGGCTTGTTGTCACAAAGGAAAAACATATCTATAACATAAATGAGTACTGCTTTATGGAGACAGTAAAGAATTTTCACCTCAAAATCCACGGACCATCATTCTGCACACCTTTGGAACAACTGTCCTAGAGGACCAATGCATGATGAATGAGGTTAGAACCAGAAGAGAATTCTAGCTGTAGTAAGTATGTTAAACTCTTCCAGAGAAAGCTGAGCTGAGCACCATTAAGCAAAACCACTCCTCGGGGAGAGAGAGAAGCAGTCATAGAAACAAAAAACAGAATCTTCAAAACTGGCAATGGACCATTCAAAATAAGAAATAGGGCTTTGATTAGCTGCCTTATATTGACTTGCTCCATTGTGCTTTCTTTGGGGGAAGGGGTGAATTAGAGATACTTTCAAATAGTATCCTCCCCAGTCTCTACTATATCTATTCCCTAATGGAGAACTAGATGGAGGGAAAACCAACTGCACTGTTCTTTTAACTCTTCTCTCTCTTAGCATCAGACTGTGGCTGTTTTTTTAAAAAACAACTGTTTATGGGAACTATTTTCACAATGAAGTATTTTTACAATATTGCCCATGTAATTAAAGATTGCCTTTCAAATGTTTGCCAATTTTGCTTACTTTAATACTAGAAGTGAAATAGGAAATTGTCAGAAAAAAGTGTTGGAATTGATCTCTATAAAATCTAAATTATTACTGCTGGAGAGATTTTTGGCTTGAGCATTCAAGGAGATATATAATTTATTTGATGAGACAAGAGAACAATACCTGAGATTAGATAGTCCTAGCACACATAAGCCTAGTGGCTAATGCAGGAATTTGGCTGCCTATACTTTTGCTGGAGTGTTCTCTGTCCAAAATGAAGTAGTTAATAGCTTCTTGACTTCACACAGCTAGCAAGTTTTGATTCTGGAAGAACAAACAAAGAGAAAAATCTAATCTCTCTGTGAAATCAGGTTGCTAGTCAAATCCAGTCAATTCAACAAGCATTTATTATTAAGCATCTACTACATTACAGTCATTGTACTGAGTGCTGAGGGTAAAAAGAAAGGGAAAAAATTGTCTTTGCTCTCAAAGAGCTCACATTCTAATAAAGCAATGTAGGGTGGAAAAGGAGGGAAAACATAGGGAGACATGTACACTCCAATCTAGTGATTGTGATAAAGAAGAAGAAATAGGGGCACAATCTGACATGTACCATAGATTTTGGTAAAGCAGATTCAAAAGGGTTTTAGCTAAAAGATAAGTAGGATCTCATAGATTACAATGTTTCAGGGAAAATCAACCCTGGAAGGATTCGATATACTTAAGAATTAAATTCTAAAGATGGAAAGAAAAATAATTCTACTGAAGAGAAAAAAAGAGAGATTTCTTAGAAGAGACCAATGTAGATGTTCAGGGAACTCAGATAAGTTCAGATAAGAAAAGATAAATATAAGTACAACAGTCCTGTAAAAATAGAGTTAGAAATGTTAATGCTCAGAAGACTGGTAAGAAAAGCCCAGGTCAACATAAAGGGTTAGATAGGGTTCTGGTTTTTGGTTTGGTTATTGTTTGGTTGATCAGCTATATAGCAAGGAAAAGGAAGGGCACTGACTCTATCTTGTGACTCAGTTTTGTAGCTAGGTCAGTTCCTTCTCTCTTCAAATACAGATCTAGTCCAATTTCCGTATTGTGAGAAAACTGTATTCAGTTGAAGGAATTATGAGAAAACTCTATGGCATAGCCTCTGCATAGCTAGAAAGCTGGACCACCTCTACTGTTATTTTGTGTTGTCTAGTTTTAATCAGGTCTGACTTTTCGTAACCCCATTTGGGGTTTTCTTGGCAAAGATACTAGAGTGTTTTGCTATTTTCTTCTTCAGCTCATTTTACAAATGATGAAACTAAGGCAAACAGGGTTAAGTAACTTGCCCAGGGTCATACAGCTAGCAATTATCTGAATCTGGATTTGAATTTAGAAAATGAGTATTTCTGACTCCAGGACCAGCTCTCTATCCAATGTTCCACCTTGCTGCCCCTATCTGTTTTTCAGTGATCCTTAAACTAAAGACCTAGTTTATGCTGACCAGAAACCCAGCCTGATCCAAAGACTGATGCAAAGAGTTTTCTCAGAATTATACAACTCAAGCAACCTACATGTCTTATCTGAGAACTTGTAGCTTCATTCATTCCCAAACCCAGAATAGATGAAATTAGAATGAAAATTGATTGAAGATTTACTTAAATCCAAAGAGGAAAAGGTTTGAAAAATCCAAAGATAAGGTCAGAAAGCCAGTATGTAGCAGAGGTGGAACTTGAATGTAGACTTTCCTGGATCTGAGGCCAGCTCTATTACACCAGGGAGAAAGCTTAAATCTGTAAGGGTTCTTTTTTGTTCAATATCATGTCTTCTAAAGTGTGACTTTCATGTGCAGTTGTCATATTAAAAATGTTGTATTGATCATTTTAAATACATTAATGGCATAAAATTAGCCCAGTTAAAAAGCACAATAGCTACTTTATTTCATGAAAAAATTCTCCAGTGATAACAAAATATTATTTTGATAAGTCTAAAATTATTAATTACCATAAGGAAGAAAAAGACTTTGAGCTTAAATCTGAAGGTCAAAATGCCTCAATAGCAAAAAAGTTATAATTACAAATTCCTTGTTTTTCTCCAGACCAAATGCATCAAGCACAGGGATATCAAAGGGAAAGCTGAGGTTAAGTGTGTTGAGAGACTGACTAGCATCCTACAGTCAAAGACTAATAGAAAGAATATATTTAGAACATTTAGCATATACCCCACAGGAGTCTTAGCATATACTTTTCCATGGTAAGAATAATAGTATATCTAGAAATATCCCAACAAAAACCTCTACAATATTAACTAAATATAGAACTCATTGCTCCAAGACAAATATGGAAAAAATTAATACTTTCTTGCCGAAAAAAGGGAAGAGAGGAGTTCCAGGGACAGAGAAAAGATGACGGAGTAAAGGAGAGAAATTCAGAATCATCATGAGAATCCTCTCCAACCGATATTAAAATAACATCACAAAACAAATACAGAAGAGAAAGAACCAACAAGGAGACAGTTGTGTGTAGGGTGAGATGGGAGCACAATCAGCAAGAGACTTTAGTGTTGTGGGCACTATATGGAGAGTGCCAGGGTTCTGACGTTGAGAGAAAAAGGAGAGACAGACAGACAGACTGACAGACAGAGATAACAAAACAAGGACCAGATGGGAAGATGCATAGGCTATGTGATCTCCATTTATTATGACAAAGAAATAAACTTTTATAATGAGAGAGTACTTTTAGGTAATAGATCCATACATTAAGTTGTTCGTGCACTTGGTGAAACATCTTCCTATGAGATGACATAAAGTTCTTTGTGGGGGTTTGGTAGAAGAGGTCTGAAGCTTTTTCAGGAACAGAACATAAACGTCTCTTAGTGGCTTATGAAAACACTTTACAGTGAGCCTTGAACATTTCCTCAGATAAGACACTTGCAACAGTTTAACTTCGTATATGACCTTTGGGTGAGACCAGCAATGCCTCTGTGTGAAAGATTTGGGCCCTACCAGAAATCTCAGCTAAGTATGGCTGCCTCAGTGGGCCTAATTTGGCCTAGGTATCTCCATATAACTATACTGTGGCAAAGAGTAAAAAGCAAGCCACCCACCCCACTTCTGCTGTCCCAGGTTTGTCCAAGCCAACAAATACACTGTTATTCTAGATTCCTAACTATCTACCCTAAGCTAAGACATTTTATAAGGAAGGTTTGGGATAGGAATTTGCGGTTTACAAAATGAATACAGACAATAATAACAATTTTTGCAGTATAATAACATAACAAAAATCAATAATCACTATTTCTATCTTCTAGCCATGCAATTTTATACTAATACAACAATTTCCTATTTTATTCTATCTTTATGCAAAACCAATTTAACTATAACATTTCCATTAACATAATTTCCAGATAATGCTGTTACATATAACTTCCTTAAAGATAACTATTCTGCTATTCTAGTTTCAAATCTTATGGTTACCCTATGTGTTAATCAAAACTAAGTATCTAGTAACTCTTAAACTATTTGCTAAACAATTTCTCTAAGTTATACTAACTTCCCTATCTGTTCTGTACATTTTTATACACTCTGTACAAGGTATGATACAGTATTTACAAACCCTATCACTACTATATGCAAACCTAGGTTACATGTATTTAAATATGTACAATTTTTTACATCAATTATATATACTGTACAACAATTATGTTATTTCTTACACCCTGGTTTTATCAAGCAGAAAAATTTTTGGTTTTTCTGTTTGTTTAAGATCTTATGCATTTTAACTAAGTATTTAAACATTTTTTTAATCATGGACTCTTGTTTATTTACACTAGGTCAACAAATAGTCAGTTTTCAATTGTGTATGTGTCCTTTTTTCTGTACTGTTTGCATGAATACTTACGGCTTTCTTCTTGACTCCTTTTGTTGTTGCCTGCTGGTTCTCTTCATTTCTTCCAAGCTATGTGTGTGTTGCATGTTTTCCCTAAAGTGTGAAATTAGTTTTTGTTTTTATGCTATCATCACACTATCTTATGTAATTGTCTGGTTTATTGTCTGTCCACTTCTTGTTTTTTTTTTTTAAACCCTTTCCTTCCATTTTAGAATCAATACTGTGAATTGGCTCCAAGGCAGAAGAGTGGTAAGGTTAGGCAATGGGGGTTAAGGGACTTGCCCAGGGTCACACAGCTAGGAAGTGTCTGTGGCCAGATTTGAACCTAGGACCTCCCATCTCTAGGCCTGGCTCTCAATCCACTGAGACACCCAGCTACCCACCTCCACTTCTTATATATACAAATTTACAAAGTTCAGAGAGATTTTACTGTCTCTGTTATCAGTTCACAGCTTTTCTTCTGTCTTGTCTCGTGGCTTTTCTTCTTTCTTGTCTTTTCCTCTGCGCTGGTTTTTCTTACTTTCTTTAGTTGTTTCATCCTCTTTGTGTATATTTTTTTTTATTGTTGCCTAGACTTGACTGTAGTCTATACTTTCCTGATGATCTTTTCTTTTTTGGAGTTGTTTTCTGGAACTATGACTTATTAGATCTTGTTTCTACTGTTTCTAATTGATGTTCATTCTCAGCACTTTATCACTTTCATTTTCACTGTGATTTTCATTTATGGCATAAGGCTTGTAAAGTTTTCTGTGGGAACAATGGATCCATGCATTCTTCTCTGCTACCTTCATTGCTGTCAGAGTAGCTAGTAAAACTTGAAATGGACCAACCCAATTGTGTCTGTAGCTGACTTTTGTAAGGATGGGATTTGTACAAGGGGGAATGGGAAAAAAGGAGCCAGAGAAGGCAGTTGCTGACAGTTGAGACCAAGAGGAATCTGGGAGGTTTTCTTGGAGGAAGAGGAGAGAAGAGAGGTCTTTAGGTGGAGGACTGGGAGGAGATAGGAGGAGGAAATCCCAGCTCAGATCTGATCCTAAGGGCTTCTTGAGGATCTTTCTTTTGGAAACTGAAACCCTGATTCCCTGATCAAAGCCATTCCATCGCATCTCACCCATCAAGACTTCAACCATTGAGTCAGCTAAGTTTAGACTCCATTTTGGGAGCAATCTCTTAGTCTTCTTCACCCATTCCCAACCTTGCAGAGAGACCCTTTTTCAGTCAAACCTTACAATTATAGGAAAGGACAGAAATAGAGAAACAGAAGGAGAATGAGTGAGGGGAGGAGCTTAGGTGTGGGAACCATTAGGGTTCCCACCCAAGTGATAGACCCCATAGCAATAGTGAAGAGGGTACCCCAAAATCCCTCTGCCCTTCACCCCTTTCCCCATTCTCTGATTTGCAAATAATAAAAAGCCATTCAAAAGTTAGATAGCATTCCAGAGTTCCTGAGAGACTATGAGGGAGAGGGGAACCACAGCTTGGTCTGGCTGCCTCCATCTTGAAGCCGGACCACTTGCTGTGAAATTAACTGATGGGGGGAGATTTGTGTGAACTTCATCCTCATTCAGGATTAGATTGGGGTACCCCATGCCGTCTCTTATAGGGAAGCCTCCCCCCAACTCCTATGGGAGAATATGACCATCCAGGTCACCCAGTTTTGGCGTGACACCCCCTTAAAGTCTCCCAGTATATATATAGCCCCAGGGGAGTGCTGGAAGAGAGACTCACCACATAGCGTCTTTCTCTATCTCCCCTCTATCAAACATTCCCTGATTGGCTCCTTTAGTTATTACACTTTTTGCTAAAATTTCTTACATACACTATCTCCTGATTTGATGTTATGCAATGAATAATCCAACAGTGTAGCTTGTTGGATCGCACCCATTTCATGTAGTTCTTTTATTCTTATTTGCAAGGCTTGTATGTATGATGCCAAAGTACAATCTCCTCCTAGCATAGAGATATGGGCTTGTTTATAAGGTTTCCCTTGCCAAATTGGATCACCATATAGCATCTCAAATGGAGAGAGATACAAGTCTCTACTTGGGCGTGTTCTCAGATGGAAGAGTGCCATGGGTAAAATCTCAGTCCATTTTAAGTGAGTCTCTGAACAGAGTTTGCCGAGGAGTGCCTTAACCTTTCTGTTCAGTCTCTCCACTTGACCTGCACTCTGAGGATGATAAGCTGTGTGTAAACTAGCTTTTATCCCCAAGATTTGATATATTTGATTCAATATGGACTCTGAGAAATGAGAAATCCTGTTAGTTCCTATCCTGGAAGGAATTCCAAATCTAGGAATGATCTCTTTTAATAGCACTCTGATCACAAATGCTGCTGAGTTTTTCTTAACTGGAAAAACTTCTAGCCATCTGGTCAGTCTGTCCACTATAACTAGGCAGTACTTAAACCCTTTGTCTCTAGACATGTTTGTGAAATATACTTCTATGCACTCAAATAGTGTGTAAGCTAAAGTTTGACCTCCCAAACCTTTGTTTTTGAACACTCCCTGATTGGATTTCATACAAGTTTTACATTTCTGACAGACTTTAATTACATAGGAGGGATATTCCTGGTGCAAGCCAAATTCGTTGGACTACATCTATTACTCCCTGGGTCCCATAGTGTCCTTTGCTATGTATGCTATTGCATACATGGTAAGATAGCTTTCTAGGCAAGATGGGTTTGCCTGACTTTGAAAACCATATGCCCTCTATCTCTTTGGCTCCAAAGTTCTTTTTCCACGAATGAATTTCACTGTCCTCATAGGCACTATGTAGATTCTCATTCTCTAAGACAGCGAAGTTCAACACATGTACTGTGCCCATTCTTGCAGCATATTTGGCATTGATATCAGCCTTATGGTTTGTGGGAAGCCAATAAGAGAATAGATAAAAATCTGAGACCCCTCTTTGTAACTTCTGTGCATCTGTGAAGTTTTGGGGGGGGGTTCTTTTGTGTGAAATGAGTCTTGAAATATATATAATAAACTCCATGCTCCTGGAGACAGAGCTGGAAGCATGAGCTAAAAGACAACTCCTGTATCCTTATCAACTAAGCTGTCCTTATCAGATTATCTGTGTCCTGATTTCCTTATCAACTAAGCTGTCCTTATCAGATTATCAGAGATGATAAAAAGATCTCTAGAATGGTTTCCTAATGAGTGAGATTTGCAGTGGACTACTGCCACTTCCTTAGGCAATTATATGGCCTCGAGAAGTTCCATTATTAGGCTCTCATTGGCTATCTGTTTCCCTCCACTTTTCGCAGAGATCCATACCATAGTGTTTCTGACTCAGTAACTACTGCTGCTCCCAAAAATTGTTCACCTTGATACATAAAACTAAATTCATCTGTGAAAATCTCCATGTCTGGGCTTATCAATGGTGTATCTTTAAAGTCCATTCTGGTCTTTTTCACTAAGTACATAGTTTTTTCAGTCATGAATGGTTCTCCCTTGAGTGGCAAATCTGGAAGTAGAGTTGCTAGGTTTAAAATGTTGCAATGTTTCAATGTGATGTTCTCATTGCTTAATAAGACAATTTCATACTGTGACAATCTTTGGTGTGCGAAAGGTTATGAATCACATTTTTTCAATATTGCTTCTATCTGGTGGGCAGAGTGAACACTAAGTTTGGATCCCAGGACTAAATCTGTAGATTTTTGAATCATTAATGCTGTGGCTGCCACTGCTCAGAGACATGGGATCATGCCTCTGACAATTGTGTCTAATATTGAGCTACAGTATGCTACCGGTCTAAAACTGGGTCCTAGGCTTTGCACTAAAACTGCAGAAGCTACCCCTTGTGCCTCATGTGCAAATAGATGGAAATCTTTGTCATAATCAGGAATTCCAAGTACTGGTGCTGTTATTATGGATCGTTGAGTTTGGCTAGTGCTTAGTGATGTTCAGCTGTGAGTCTTAAAGGTTCTGTGACTTCTTTTCTAGTTAGGTCAGTGAGACTCTTGGTTATTTGGCTGTAACCAGGTATCTATTGTCTACAGAAACCTGTTACTCCAAGAATTGCTTGAAGTTGCTTTTTTGTTTTTGGCACACTGAGCTTTTGGATATCAGCTACTCTTTCTTTTCTTTAAGATTTTTCTTGTTCCTTTTTTCTAAAATGAATCCTAAGTATTTCACTTATTTGTATATTGGTATATTGGGCATATACCATTGCAGTTTAGTGCTTGATAGTGACCTCTTTTGTGAAGCTCTATTAGGAGTTTCGTACTGTCTTTAAGGCAGGCTTTTGAATTTGGACTGGCAACTAGGATGTTGTCCCATGAAGTGTACGATCTTACTTTAAATACTATGGATTTTAAAACTTGTTTTAAGATTTTGCAGAACAAATTTCCACTTTCACAGAAACCTTGGGGCAAATGGGAGCAACAGAACTGATTTCCATTCCAAGTAAAAGCAAAGGTCTTTTGGCTTTCCTTGTCAATGGGTATTGAAAAGTAGGTCTATCAGATCTAACATGGTATAAAATTTTGAATTGCTAGGAATTTCAGTCAAGATACTAGATGGACTTGGAATGGCAGGGTAGCTTTTGATAACGAAGTTATTTATTGCCATGCACATTGCCTTTCTCATCTAATTTTGTTTTCTTTAAAGGCATTATGGGTGTGTTGTATTCTAAAATTACTGGTACCAAGATTTTCTGCTGGATCAGACTATCTATGATGGGGTGATTCTGTCTATTTCTTCCTTGCTTAATTTGTATTGAGATATTTTAGGAGGTGTTCCTTCCTTCACTTTAACTTTTATTGCTTTAGCAGATTTTAAAATCCCTACATCTGTGGAATGTTTTGCCCATACTTCTTGTGGAATTTCTTTGGGGATTTCAAAGATTGCATTTGGCTCATGATCCTGTGTTTCATCCACTTGCTCCAGGAAAAGCAATGGATGGTGTTTCAATGCTTCTTTGGGCAAATGTAGGAAAATCTTTCCAGATGTGTCACATTGTATCGTAGCTCCCATTTTATATAAAAAGTCTCTACCCAAGAGATATGACAGACATCCAGGTATTAACAGGAATGTGTGGTTTTTTTTAGTTTTGGTAATCTTTCTATTTTTCCTGTGGCTCCCATAACTTTTACAGAACCCACAATTTTACTGTCCTAAGGCAATGTTTTTAGCACTGAGCATGTAGTACCTGGGTCAGTTATTGCTGGATGTATTTCTTTTCCCACTTTTATCATTACATGTGGCTCAGTATTGTTAGGTTCTTGAAATACTGGAATCATTGGTGCTTGTAATTCTTGGTCCAGTGTTTGTATGTAAGAATTATTGACAGCTACAGATTCTTGATTTGAGAATTCACTTTGCAATCCCTCTCCTTTTTGTATTGGAATTGCTTGAGCATGAAGATTTAAGGATGTTGGGATAATGTCTTTGTTGTTTAATGATTCTATATGTGTTTTTGGCTTAAATTCTTCCACATTAGGATTTAATTGAGACTGTTGTAATATATCAGTGACATTTCTCTTTTTTGTATCATCACTTTTGATTATCTCTTCAGGTGGTCTGCTCATGTGAATCTCTGGAGATATTGCTTGGTCCAACCCATTGGTCTTTTGTACTATTGACTTTTGGTGGTTTTCCCTCAACTTCAGTATTTGTTTGTTGCTTTAGTTCCCTAACTTTAGTTTCTGAATTGTAGTTTCTTTCCTCTAATAAGCTGTTTTTGGTTTGTGCTACGAATGCTTTTAAGTTATTATTGCTAGAAACTGTTTCTTTGTCTTCTTGGTTTGCTAAATCATTTTTTACTAGCCAGTTCATTGCAAGTGTACCCTTTGTTGTTACAATATGTTCATCCACTTCTCCCCTTGTGTTTTTATCTATTGTTCCATAAATGTCACTCCACATTTACTCAACATCTTTCTGTAATTGCATTTCATCATTTTCCTGTTCCTTAGCTTTGTGTTTTGTTTTTGTACCCACTAATTTTATGTCAATGCAATTTTCCCCCTAGTCATTTTCCCCATTTTTGCTTTCCATTGTCACCTCTCACATCTGGCTTCATAACTGGCATTGTTTGATAGCACCTGAGACTACCTGCAAATAACATGGTCTCTCCCCCTTTTGGATGAATTTCTCCATGGTTTCTAAATTTGGGGCTTGCAATGAATTCTTGCAATTACAATTGCAACATTTTGTATTTGTTTGTGTATTATTGTTATTGCTATACTTTGTGCTGCTTTTCCAGGACCCCTTTTTGTGGGCTAATTGTGCCTTTAAATAACAGTCACAAACTATGTGTTCCACTTTCCTGCACTGGAAACATTTAGGTACATTTCTCCTTTGGTTGTTTTGTGTGTAATTTCTTGTGGGTCTATATGACTGCAGAGCAGATAGATTTTTTTTATTTCTTCAATTTCTTTTTGTTTAATTGTACTATTTGTCTCCTTGAGCTTGGTTTTAAGCTTTTTTTAAGATTTCTTTATGAACTGTAAACATGTAAGTTGCAGTTTTTCTTAAATCTTCCAAATTTAGTGTTTCCTAGTCTGGGCACTGAAGTTTAAAATGTGATCTAATAGGTGTGTTGCCTTTCACAAATTGTCTCTTTATATATTGGAGATTTTGTTCATTTAAATTTTCAAAGCCAAGCACGTTGTTGGATGTACCTTGTAAGTACCACTGAAAGTAACAAAGTTACTATACAGCACTTCTTGAAGAGGATGATTTCTTGGCAGGAAGATTAATCTAACTCCTAAATAGGGTTTGGTCTAAGTGACCAAAAGATACTGACTTAGATGGAATTGTTTAGATGGTACAACCTATGTTTCAGTCAAAACATTGATGCTTCATATTTTTATATTTTAAGTTATCAATCACCCTAACAGGAATTATGTTACTGTTTTTAAGTTGTTGTTGGGGTTTTTTTTTGGGGGGGGAGGATAGGTGCTTAGGAATCTTTTGAGTTTTTTAATATTTCTTTTGTGTGGATAAAATAAATAACTCTCCTATGACTGATTTGCATTGTACACAGAAAATCTTCCTACTCCCTCTTCCATCTCTTTTTGATGGAAACCCAGCTGACCTATTTAAAATCCTAAAAGATGATGCTATTAAAGTGCCTCACTCAATATCTAGAAAATTTGGAAAACTCAACAGTGGCTACTGGATTAGTATAGATCTGTTTTTATCACAATCCAAATGAAGGGCAATGACAAAGAATGTTCACAGTACCAATAATTTTCAAATTACAAATGGTTGCATTCATTTCACATGCCAGAAAGTTTATGTTTAAGATTCTGCATGCTAGGTTTTAGCAATATGTGAGCCAAAAATTACTAAAAGAATAGGCTAGTTTTCAAAGAGGCAAAAGAGCTAGGGATCAAATTGCCAACATTCACTGAATTATAAAGTCAGGTAGTTCCAGAAAAAACCATCTACTTCTGCTTTATTGACTACACTAAAGCCTTTGACTCTGTGGATTGCAACAAAATGCAGCAAGTCCTCAAAGAGATGGAAGAAACAGAGCATCTTGTCTCCTAAGGAACTTGTATGTTGGTCAAGAAACAACAATGAGAACCAAATATGAAAGTTAGTTGGTTTAAAATTAGAAAAGAAGCATGGCAAACTGTATGTTGCCACTTTATTTATTCAACTTACATGCATGGAAAATGCCATGCTGGATGAATAAAAATCCAGAATTAAGGTTACTGGGATAAATATCAACAATCTTAAATATATAGACAATATCACTCTCATGGCAGAAAGTAAAAAATTAAGAAGCCTCCTGATGAGGGTGAAAGAGGAGAGTGTAAAAGCTGTCTTGAAGATTAATATAAAGAAAAAAACTAAGATGATGACAATTAGTCCCATGGCAAATAGAGAGAGAAGAAATATAAGCAATGTCAGATTTTACATTTGGGAATTTAAAAGTTACTGCAGATGGTGACTGTATTTATTTTAAAGAATGCTTGTTCCTTAGAAGGAAAACTATGGCAAATATGGACAGTATACTAAAAAGCAGAGATATCAACAATGATATCTTGCCAACCAAGATGCATATAGTCAAAGCTATGATTTTTCTGGTAACAATATATAATGTGAAAGATGGACTATAAGGAAAGGTAACTGTTGCAGAATTTTTTATTTTGAATTTTCGTGCTGTAGAAGACTTTTGAGAGCCCCTTGGATAGCAAGATCAAATCAGTTGATACATAAAGAAATTAATTCATACTGTTCAATTTTAATGGAAGATCAAATACTAAAGCTTAAATACCCTGGCCACATAATGAGAAGATAGAATTCACTGGAAAAGACCCTTGATGTTGGGAATGGTTAAAAGCAAAAGAAGAACAGAATGGTAGAGGATGAAATAGATATATAGTGCCATAGAAACAATAAACATAAACTTGAGGAGAGAAGGATCTGAGCTGCTCTGGTCCATGGGGTCACAAAGAGCTGGACATGTTTGAATGACTGAACAACAACGAAGTATTATTTATTTGCTCTCTGGAAATACAATTTTCCGTTCATTTCTATTTTTTCATTGTTTCTAATGAAAAGCTAGATATTTTGTTTTTCCAGTTAATTTTTTTATTGTTTATCTCTATGATATATCAAATGATAAAGCAATAAACTAATAAATTAATTTAGGTAATATTCATTTTTATTATGCAGGACTAGCACTGCATTGGATAATCCTCTAATTATTTAAATTACTTTTTATTTCTTTATGAAGGCTTGTAAATTTTATCTATATGGGTCTTGAATATTTCTTAGAATGACTTCCAGATATTTTGTAAATAAGATTTCAGTTTCCATTATTTGTGTCTACATTGTGTTATTACAATTATAATCAGTAGGTGCCCCTATGGAGCAAGATTTGATTAAGCATTCACTTTTTTAATTCCATCCTCCCAACAGGAAAAGGTATATTTTCTCTACCATGCATTTCTTCTCTCATTGGGCAGGTCAGGAGTATGACTTTCCCTTTCCTTTTGGCCTCTACCTCAACCCTCAGTCAGAAATAGAAGTTGTCTATCTATCTTTCCCTCTCTTCTTCCCTTCTTCTCTTTTTCTCTTCCTCTCTTCTCTCTTTCAAGTGCCTCTTGCTTTATCTCCACCCTCTCTCTCTCATCTGTGTATCTATCTTCTCTTCCCTCCCTTTCTCTCCTTCCCTCCTAGGCTTATTTATAAATGTCAATTCCATAACATACTCTATCTAGTCTTCAATTAAGGGGAAAGTTTAATGTTTTGAAGAGATCAACATTTATTTAATTAAAAAACAAATTGGAAATCCTAAAAATCAAAGGAGAAATTAATAAAATTGAAAGTAAAAGAATTATTCTACTAATAAATAAGACTAGGAGCCAGTATTTTGAAAAAACAAATAAAATAAAGAATTGGTTATTCTGGGGGCAGCTGGGTGGCTCAGGGAATTGAGAGCCAAGCCCAGAGACAGGAGGTCCTGGGTTCAAATCTGGCCTCAGACATTTCCACTTAACCCCCATTACCTAGCTCTCACTGCTCTTCTGCCTTGGAAGCAATATGCATTATTGATTCTAAAATGGTATGTAAGGGTTTAAAAAAATTGGTTAATCTAATTTAAAAAAGAAAGAAGAGAATCAAATTAATAGTATCATGAATGAAAAGCAGAATCTCACCCCTAAAGAAGAGGAAATTAAGGAAATTATCAAGAGCTATTTCACCCAATTATATGAATATATAGGATATACTGGATTTTACCCAATTATATGACTATATAATGAATCAAAGGAATATGGCAATCTAGGTGAAATAGACAAATATTTACAAAAATATAAATTTCCTAGATTAATAACAGAGGAAATAGAATACTTAAACCCATATCAGAAAAAGAAATTGAACAAGCCATCAAGGATCTCCCTAAGAAAAAATTCCCAAGGCCAGATGTGTTCACAAATGAATTCTATCAAACATTCACTACACAAACTATTTGACAAAATAAACAAAGGAATCTTAAATTCTTTTTATGACACAAATATGGTACTTATTCCAAAGCCAAGCAGACCAAAAATAGGAAAAAAACTTACAGACCAATTCCTTAATGAACATAGATGCAAAAATCTTAAATAAAATACTAGCAAAGAGAATATAGGAAGTTATAACAAGAATTATTCACTATGACCAGGTAGGATTAATACCAGGAATGCAAAGCTGGTTCAGTATTAGGAAACCTATCCACATACTTGACCATATTAGCAACCAAACTAATGGAAATAAAATGATTATCTCAATAGATGCAGAAAAAGCCTTTGACAAAATATAACACCCATTCCTATTGAAAACACTAGAAAATATAGGAATAGAAGGACCTTTCCTCAAAATAATAAGCAATATTTATTTAAAGCCATCAGCAAGTATCACCTGAAATGGGGATAAATTAGAAGCCTTCCCAATAAGGTCAGGAGTGAAGCAGGGATGCCCATTAGCACTACTACTATTTAATATTGTAACAGAAATACTAGTAGTAGCAATTGGAGGAGAAAAAGAAATCGAAGGGATCAAAGCAGGCAATGAGGAAACTAAACTATCACTCTTTGCAGACAATATGCATTAGAGAATCCTAGAAAATTAACTAAAAATCTAGTGTTAATAATTAATAACTTAAGTAAAGTTGCAGGGTAGAAAATAAACCCACATAAATCATCAGCATTTCTATATATTTTCAACAAAACTCTGCAGCAAGAGTTAGAGAAACTCCAGTTAAAATCACTCTAGACTATATAAAATATTTAAGAATCTATTTGCCAAGATGAACTTGGGAATTATATGAACACAACTACAAAACACTTTTCACACAAATAAAACTATATCTAAACAATTGGAAAAACATTAATTGCTCATGGTAGAATGAGTTAATATAATAAAAATGACAATCCTACCCAAATTAATTTACTTATTCAGTTTCATACCTATCAAACTATCAAAACACTTTTTTATAGAATTAGAAAAAATTATAACAAAGTTCATTTGGAAGAACAAAAGATCAATATTATCAAGGGAAGTAATGAAAAAATGTGAAGGATGAAGCTGTACCGGATCTTAAAACAGTGATCACCAAAACAATCTAGTACTGCCTAAGAGATAGAAGGGTGGATCAACGGAATCCTTAACTTGGGGTAAATGACCTTATCAAGCTAGAAAATTAGAAAACAGTATGGGGAAAATGAGGTTTAGATCAACATCTCACATCCTATACCAAGATAAATTCAAAATGAATAAATGACTTAAATATAAAGAGGGAAATTATAAGTAAATTAGGTAAACATAGTATACCTGTCAGATCCATGGGAAAGGAAAGAATTTAAGACCAAGCAAGAAATAGAAAACATTACAAAATGTAAAAAGAATAATTTTGATTATATTAAATTAAAAATCTATACAAACAAAACCAATGCAATCAAAATTAGAAGGAAAGCAACAAACAGAAAAAAAATTTATAAAATTCTCTGACAAACACCTAATTTCTCAAATTTATAAGGAACTAGATCAAACGTACAAGGAATCAAGCTATTTCCCAATTAACAAATGGTCAAGGAACATGAATAAGTAGTTCTCAGATGAAGAAATCAAAACTATAAATAATCTCATGAAAAAGAGTTCTACATCCCTCCTGATTAGAGAAATGAAAATCAAAACAACTCTGAGGTACCACCTCATACCTAGCAGATTTGCCAATACAACACTAAAGGAAAATAATACATGTTGGAGGAGATGTGGCAAAATTAGGACACTAATGCATTGCTGGTGGAACTGTGAATTATCCAACCATTCTGGAAGCTGTAACCTAAGAATCCCAGGTGGGATGCAATCCACAGAACCCCAAGATACCAAGGGACAGTTAAGGACAGTTGGAATGAGGGTATATAAAGGGGTATCCCAAGCTGAGAGGTGGACTGGGTTTTAGGGGAGCTAGGGTGGAGGGTGGTTAAGACCAGACTCCTAGGACTTAGCAATTCCTCTTACCAGTTGAGCATTGAGCCCTGCAAACATTATTTGCCAACCAGTCTTGACTGACCCACATTCTCACAGACTACTGATTCTGCAAAAAAGACTTTGCAAGCAGTTTATTGAGACCATCACCAATATTTCTTCTGACCTCCAATCAACAATAGCTATATTTCAACTGAAGCTTACTCTGTAATTTATTAGTGCTGTAATTTATTAGATCTTAGTACTGTAAAAAATAAAATGAATATAAAAGGATAACTTTAAAAATATTATGTTTTTTTAGATTTATTAGTAGCCATTAGAAAGTAAAGCCGCATGCCATGCTAGCTAAGTCAGTTTAAGAGACCTGCCATTACCTGCAGCCACCATGCTGCTTCAGGAGGAAAAGAAGTGCAAGTCCAGGCACTCAATTTTTATCCTCCTGTCTACGTCATTATGTAACTGTCCAAGTCATCACATAAGACAGGAAGCCAGTGAGCTCATAGGAAATGTAGTTCAGAAACCCCAAAATTCCAATAACACATTATGAAAAAGAATGTTATCCACATCAAGAGAAAGAACTGTGGGAGAAGAAACTCAGAAGAAAAACATATGGCATCACTTGTTTATATGGGTACATGATTGGGGGGTTTTGGTTTTAAAAGATTCCTCTACTGCAAAAATGAATAATATGGAAATCGGTATCAAGTGATAAAATTTGTATAATCTAGTGGAATTGCTTGTTGCCTCTGGGAGCGGGGAGGGAAGAGAGGAGGGAAAGAAAATGAATCATGTAAACATTGAAAAATATTTTAAAAATTAAAATAAATATGTATCAGATAAAAGAACACAATGAACATAATTGTAGCTTACGTACCAGAGTCTCTTAGAATGGATGAAGTTGTAGAAAAATTTATGAAGAACTAAACACGATCTTGCCTTTCTATGAACTTAGACAAATCATTTAACTTTTTTAAGCCTGTTTCCTCAACTATAAAATGGATAGTTTAGGGTAGACAGCCTTTGAGGTTACTTCAAAATGAAGCCTTTTCTGATTTTCTCTGGATCCCTGCCCCTACTCCTAACTGTTCATGACCTCACCATTTGGCAGAGTATTTTGTATATAATTATAATGCACCTATTTCCCCTTCTGTAAGAATATTTTTCATATTCTTACAGAATAAATTAGCATAAATAATTCTCATTTAACAAGGTTCCCCCATATGAAATCTACCCTCACCACCAACTCAATGGCTCTATTTTTGATTTTCATCCCAGCTCCAGCATCTGTGATAAAGTGCCCAGGATTCAGTGAGGTTACTTTCCTCTAAAATGTAAATGAATCTAAAGGATGGAGCCTTTTAACCCCTGACAATGGAAAAGGAAGCAGACCTAGCATGTGAAAGAAAAAAAAGGAAGTGACTGGGAAGCCAGCCCATGGCTAAGAAATTACTTCTTCATTCTCTATCTCTACTAGCTAGGCTAGGAGTTTATATTGGTGAGGGGCTGTGCCACTACAGTTTTTCAAGCCAGACTCCTGGAGGTATTGTTCTTCCCTTAATTATTTTTGCCACCCAAGTCATGGCTTTCTGTTATAGAAGTTCCTGCTTCCACTGTCTGGTCGTAAGAAGGGTGAGTCACTCTTCCCATAAGCAAGGGGGAGGAAATGTGCTCCTAGAGCCTCAAGTTGAAATTCTGAATACATTACTAAATAGTAAACATTTATATAAGCCATTGTTTTAGAAAGTGTTTTATCTGGGGGCAGCTGGGTAGCTCAGTGGATTTGAGAGCCAGGCATAGAGATGAGAGAGGTCTTGGGTTCAAATCTAGCCTCAGATACTTCCCAGCTGTGTGACCCTGGGCAAGTCACTTGAACCCCATTGCCTACCCTTACTGCTCTTCTGCCTTGAAGCCAATACACAGCAATGACTCCAAGATGGAAGGTAATGGTTTTAAAAAATAAATAAGTAAATAAATAATTAAGTAAATAAATAAATAAATGAAGATAAGAAGTGTTTTAGCCCATGTGGTTCTGTTATATTGATTTCTAGGACAAGATGGATACCAACTTTGAGTGACAAGACCGGCAGTTGAATACCTCGGAATGTAACCAGATGCCGTGAGCCAGGGCAAAAAGTCTGTTGGAGTCAACCCTATAAATAGCCATGAGGCCCAGCACCTGGGGCTTACTCTGGAGCAGAATTTGGGAGGTAGGAGGTCTTGAGGGAGGGTAGGCCAGTACCTGCACCTGTACCTGCAACCAACCTGTCATACTGAGAGCTAGAGGGTAATCACCATCATTGATAATAGAGCTGAGAGGAAATAGTGACACTATCATCAAAGTTCATCAATAGCCTCCCCTAATCTTTGGCTTGGCTCCAGCCAAGTCAGGCCAGGATTAGTGTGAGGGTGAAGAACCTCCAGCCTCTGCTTGAGCTAGCTTTCTTCCAATAGTCTGATCAATACCTTAGAGTATTAGCAAATAAGGTTCTCAAATCCTGCATCCTTTTCCCTAGTTCCTAACCCCATTGATTAGAATCAAATACAGTGTTTTGTCATCAAGTACCTTTCCTGAGTGGTCATTATATTTAGGCCCTTAGGAAGGGGAGATCCTTATGCAGTCAGATTTCATCATTGTTCAAATAGCGCACCAATAGCCTTATCAATATTTATTCTAACCCCAGGCTGAGGAACTAGAGAGGTTAGCTATATCTATAACTTCTCAGTGGTTCCCTGTCTGGGCAACTGTTATAAAGGATAGCTGACAGGCTCAACTGAGCCAGTCTGTCAGGGGAGGAGAGGAGAGGCATAGCTTTACCAGCAGCACCTACACAGAGGCTGTGGGCGAGAGTGTGTTCTCTCTCATACCAAAATCCTATCCACCTTTCAAAGCCTCTAGCTTATAGCCTCTATTATTACAATCCATCCCTCTATTATTTTTTATAACAATTCTCACAACCTCATGATGCAAGTGCTTTTCTCATTTTAGAGATGAGGGAGCTAAGGCTCAGAGAGGTTAATAATAACATACCCAAAATGATGTACCTGAATACCTGAGATGGAATATGGACCTAGCTTTTTTTTTAATACAAGTCCAATTGTCATTTATGATACCACTTTCATTCCCTACTTTTATCCCCTAGTAAATGTAAACTCCTGAAGGCAGGAAATATGTTATTTTTATCTTTGTATCCCCTGCACTTATCAGCACCTGATATGTAGTTGGTAAAGATAAAAATACGTTAAATAAAAGTGAATTGTATAAAACATAAACATAAAGTAGTTAGGTTCTATATACCTTTTAGAAGAGTTCATTGTTATTTCCTATTCATGATAGGTATGCCTAAACCATTTTTAATCATGTTTCTATGGGAAAAATATAT
Source organism: Gracilinanus agilis (assembly GCF_016433145.1). Taxonomy (NCBI): domain Eukaryota; kingdom Metazoa; phylum Chordata; class Mammalia; order Didelphimorphia; family Didelphidae; genus Gracilinanus; species Gracilinanus agilis. The sequence continues at coordinate 283,135,076 of NC_058130.1, read as the reverse complement.
TCTGATGTCCTAATATCTTACAAGTGAATTTTTGGAACACAACACATTGATGTGTAAACTGGAGATAAATATTCTGGGCATGAAAAGAAGCGTAACTGGTTGTTTTATTTTTACCTTGGATATAAGCACTTCAGTAGAAGGCAAGTATACCCTTCTGGGAAGAAACTCTTAGATGTCGGTGTCTTGGGACAAGGGTCTGCTTGCCCCATAACAGTTATGTCTCCACAACTGAATATTAATGAACACAGAGCATTTTGATAGGCTTATAGCACCAGGGAAATACTTCAATCCTTGCCCTAATAACCTAGTTATATTTAGATATCTGAAAATACCTCTAAATTAATGGTAGGATATATTGAATTTACTTAAATGATCTACTCCTTTCAGTAAAATTTTACAATGGACAAAATTAATAGATTTAATGTAATACCAAAAAGCAAGTCAAAAACCTTTCATCATTGTGAGTAAAAGATGCATACTTAACCATGAAAGGAATAGAGAACATTATAAATATAAAATGACAATTAAAATTGAAAAAAAATTTTCACAAAATTAATGCATTCTACTACTAGGAATATACCCTAAGTAGGTCATTGACTCCCCTAAAAGGCTCTAAATATACCAAAATATTTATAGCAAAGCATCTTTTGTGATAGCAAAGAACTTGGACAAAGTTACTCATTGATTGAGAATAGTTAAAGAAACCATGCTATGTAGGTATGTGTGAATGTATATATGAATACATACATGCTATGTATGTATGAATGTAATTGAATATTACTATGCTATATAAGAACAGAAAAATTTGAGCACAGAGGCATATGGAAAGACTTTCATGAACTGAGAGCCAAGAGCACAACATTCAGAATAAACTATGATAATTTAAATAGGCAAAACAATTAAAATTGAATTTTGTAAAACTGCAACTAAATTTAGCTCCAAAGAGATAGAAGACACCTCCCCCAACAAGATCTTCTAAGAGATAGGGAATTGTAAAAGGCAAGTCAAATGTTGGTACTATAGGTTTAAATGTGATGTTGGGAAGAAATTAAATACTTGCAAGTTATTGAACATGTGTTTTTTTGGGGGGGTTGCATTTTAAAGAGATATATTTGGCTTTTAAACAGGGAAACAATAACACTTGGGTTCTCAAGACATTACCTCCCTTGCTTCCATATGGAAATATGTTTGGTAAGCATACAGTCTTCAGAAATCTGACAAGTATGTGCAGGATTGAGAGACAGGGATGGTCAAAGTTCCTGACTTTACATGGATAGAATTTTTTATATGCTTATGTAACCAGGAAACTGCATCAAAGGAGGCAGGAGTCACTCAAGACCCAGGAACAGCTTTATTGCCTTTTAGGTAAAGCTAATCTTTCTCGAGGGAAAATGGGAAACCAGTTCTATCACAGATGTCTACTTTCAGAATTATTTTCATTTTATTATTTGGCTTTACTGAATTTATCTTCCCTTCTTTTTTCTTTTAGAAAAATCCTTTGTTATAAGAGATGGTTTCTGGAAGGGGAAGTGGGGGAAACCATTTGACAAAAAAAAGAAAGATATCAATAAAAATCTTTTAAAATAAATCTATTTTATGATTTTCATGGTATATTTTCTATGTTCGTTTATTCTAGACTTAAGGCCAGGGAATGAACTCCAAAATGGAAAAAAAATAAGAGGAAATCTTGGGCCTATATTTCTAAAGAAACTACCTCAGGCACCCCCAATACTCTGTGTGTGTGTACATATATACCACAATATAAAGCACAGACCATTACCTAAAAAAAAAAAAAAAAAAAAAAAAACACTGGGGAAAATGAATTTAATTACCAAAATCAACATGCTACAGAAAATCAAGGTCAAGTTCATTCTAACTGGCACTGTGCAAATCTGTAAGTGTAGTAGGATATGTCCTTCAACATTACTTAAAGTTGAGCGCCTCATTAGCAGCACTCAGCCAGATATTTAAAGCAAACGAGTTTGTTCTTGGCATTTGCAGGGAAAAGGAAGTCTTTAAGTTATGTAACAGCCCATCAGAGCCACATATCCCACCTTCAACAACAACAAAAACTGGATTGTCATTTTTCCTGATTCTATTTAAAACAACAGACATCTCTTCACCATAGTTTCTCTTGGTAGCTTTATTTTATGTGGTTACTAATTCAATTCGAAAAGGTATGCCACAGAATAAAGGTTAACATTGCACCTGCACTAAGAAAGAATTCATCTGTTATGAAATCACCCCTAGCTCAATAATGGTCCATTATTGTTTGATAACTGTGGTATTTTAAACCCTTACTTTCTGTCTTACTATCAGTTCTAAATTAGAGTTAAGGGAGTGTGTGTACAGTCACAAAGATAGGAAGTACTGAGGCCAAATTTTAAGCTTGGTCCTCCTAACTCCAGGCCTGGTGCTACTGTGCTATCTCATTGCCCCTTATGGTTTATATTAGTGATGGCCAAACTATGGCCTGTGAGCCAGATGCGGCCCCCTGAAATGTTCTATCTGGCTATGCGACATTATTCCTAATATGACAAATACAATGAGTAGGATACAATATAATGAAACTTTGAAAGAGTTGCCTTAGAAACAGACTGACAGATGAGCATTTCCTTTCCTTTGGCCCCTTCTTTAAAAAGTTTGCCCATCACTGGTTTATATCATAAGCAAATTCTTTAGAGGACATACTGATTCCATCCTCAATTTTATCACAACTGGTACCAATGCAAATTTTAAAATACACAGTAGACTAACCTCATTTCAACAGGACTATAATTCAATCTCAGCATACATGCATAATTTCTGAGCTTCTTTAGGAATTCCTATCCAGAACACATTAATTGCTTCAATACATAACATCAAGGGAGTCACTGTTCTAACAGAACAATCTTGATATGCTTCTGATCCTCATGTAAAATTTTCTTGACTAGACTATCATTTCTTCCTGAAATTCTAATTTAAAAAATAATAATAAAATACATCTTGGAAAGATCAAAAGTATTTTGTTATGATTTTATTCATAAAATTATATAATAACTTCCTCCACTGCTAGCTATCAGAGATGGCCTAGTATAATGGAATAGGAAGAATAAAATTTTGACATTAAAGCAGAAATATCCATTGTATTATTCAATGTAATCAATAAATGTGTATTAAACATATTTTGTGTGAATAAAAAGACAAATAAGGACATAGTCCTTGCTTTTAAGAAGTTTACATTCTAGAGGAGGGAATAAAATATGTCCATCAAGTATAAGATAAGGCAGCATATCCCCCAGAGTGAGATGAGGAAAAGAACTTTAGGAAAATTTTAAAAAGGTAAGAATATTAACAACTCGGGGAATTGGGCAAGGGTTCATGGAGCAATGGCTTCTGAACTGTGGAATACGGCTAGAAAGATAGGACGGAATCTAATTATGGAGATCCTCAAATGACTTAAGCCTAAGTATTTTTATTTTAGTGCCAGTAAGGAGTCACTAGAATTATGCTGTTGTTGCTGTTATTGTTGTTATTGTCATTTTTTAAAGCTGAGTGACAGTGTTGTCAAATTTATATCTTGGGAAGATTACTTTGTCAGAAGATTGAATTGGAGAGGCCTTAGGAGTCAGGGAAATCAAACAGGAGACTATTAAGGTAGTTTAGTAGATTAATGATAATGGGAATTTTACATTTTTATTTCCTTTTATTCCTACTGTAATTTTTTTTACTAACTGGAAGCCTATTTTCTTTTAATATTTACCTCACCTGATCAAAATCATACTAAGAAAAGGTCAAGGTTGTTTCTCCTAGTTGAGAAGTTGTTGAATTGACCAAAATCTGTCCCATGGGACATGAAAATTTACTTAAAACTTTAAACATTCCTTAGTTAAGAAGCCAGGGGAAGAATCTCATTTGTTCCTGATAGGTTTATTGAGGAAGGAGATTTACTTATTTGTGAACCCTCTAAATATAATTTTTATATATGTATATATGTGTATATATATAGATAGATATACCTGACTTAGTTTCCTATAGAGTTTGTTTGATGAAGTTTGTTTCTTTATGCAATATATAAGATTATGACTGTTTAATTTTGTTCAACTTTTATAACACTGAAAAAAGCACTGGGACTATGGATTTGCCTTTTCTTTAACTTTAATGGCCTAAGAGGAATGTACAAAATTGCAATATATAAAGGAATTATTTATCTGTTACTGACATAATGTTGCCTATAAGAGGGCTTGTTAGACTCCTAATGAGAGTTCAGGTTTTCTCAGAGGCTTGAAGCTTGGTTTTTTTAGCCCTATAATTTCTGTGCTGTGGTAAATATATTTTGACATCAGTTACCCATCTTATGAATTAAGAGAGGAGACATCACATCCACTCTCTAGTTTCTATGGCATATAAAAGGGAATTCTTTGTTCTCTCTGAGTTTACACTTGTGAAAGGAAATCCTTTATTACTTAGAGAACTCACAAGTCACTTACTTATAGAGTTCTACCCTTTTACTCAGTCCCAAACTTGTGAATCCTATAATCATAGAGTTTACACCCTCAAAAACTCAATCAGCCAGGAATCTGTGTACACTTTTGATGAGTATTCACCCCTCCAGAAGGTAAGAACTGGTTCCCACAAACACTGACCCCTGGGCAGTGCTAGACAATTTGGTAACTGTGATTGGTCCCTGTGAAGAGGGGAAATGTCAAGGAGCCACCATAAAAGCCACGAAATCCTTTGACTTGAAGTCTTTGAGAAGACAGTCTGAAGAGAGTGTCTTTTGGAGATAGTCTTTGAAGGAGCTTCACTGGAGATTGTGGCTTGGACTGTGGGCTTGGAACTCAGCTTCAACTTAAACTCTGACTCCTGGACTACTTTGTTGAGTGAGTGAAAAGGGCTGACTCTTTCCCTAGTTTCTGGAGAGACTAGCTTCCATCTTGGAGGAGGCCATGGTGATTACTCACTACAGGCCTTCCTGGTTGAGAGCTAATTAATCTCTGCCTGGATTAAAATAGGATAGATAACTTTTCTATCTCCTTCACATTTCTCTACTTTATTGTTTCCTCACTATTTTGTAAATAAATTTCTGTCTTGAAATATAATAAATATTGGCAACCATGTAATTTCATAAAATTACTGCATTCACCTTTACAGGCAAAACTGACAGATAATGTAAAAGAGGTGTATGGAAAAAATTTCTCTGTATTTTAGGTCAGAAACAAACAAACAAAAAAACCCAACACTGTCTGATTGATGAGGAAACCTACCAGAGGACAAGGCCCTTCTTGTGTTTAGTTCAGAATACTTTTCAAAGTCTTTTTTTTTTTTAAGTTAGGTCTTCCTATTTTGCCCAGATTGGAAGAGCAATCCTGTTATCTATCATTTGGAAGCTTTAACATGCTCTGTTTTTCTACTTGGCCCTATTAAACCTTTATAAGAAGGGGCTCCCAGATATTCAGTGTATTTGCACCTGACAGTACAAACTACTGGTTGGTTTTAGCCCTGCTGCCTACAGCTCATAACTTCCAGATTGAAGCAATCCACCAGCCTTAGCCTCCCCCAAAAGGCAGGAGTTACAGGCCTGGTGGCTCAAAGTCTCTTCTTTCAAGAGGAATGAAGGTCATTCACAAAGCTAAGAGTAAATAAGCATTTGTCTTTCGTGAATAACCTATAGCCGCGGTTTGGTTTGTGGCCCTGGTTTTGTTTCTTGTCTAAACTTCACAACCATGCACACGGATGTGCTTTGAGAACTAAGGGTAAATATTAGCCAAGTTGTTAAAATTCCCAAGAGAAAGTAAACTGTAAGAAACTTCCCTTTTCTGATGCTGTTGGCTATTTCCTCCAACCCCAAACAGCTGCTATTTAATTCAAACTCCATTGTTTTCTTTGAACAGTCTCATAATCCAGTAGGAAGAAATCCTTACAAAGAAAAGCATTGAAACAGGATTTCTTTCTCTTTAGAAACTATTTCTTGCAGAGTAAACCAGAACTAGCAAGTAGCCAGAATTAACCCATGGTATTATTTCAACCCTATTCTCTCAAAAACTCTCAAAACTCTCAAAACTCTCAAAAACAACCAAAGAACCACCCATGTTTCAAAGCCAAAAGTCCATTACTTGATTCAGAAAATTTTAGTAACTGGATCTTCCAGTGGTACACAAAGTATATTTGATCTGGTGTCAAAATACAAATAAGAAACTTCATTAGAAGGGACCTTAATCAGAATTCAAAGCACTGAAGAAACAAGTGTTCCTTCAAATGTCTTCAAAGGATTTTTTATGGAGTTAATACAAAACAAAAAATAGAGAACATGAAAATGGACCGATTCTGTTAAAGAATTTAAGAAAAGAAATAGAAGGGACAGTCAAAGGAATTCACCCATGTAAATTACCTGAGAAGAAGAGAATGCAATCATATCTAAACATATGCAAACAAATACACACACACACACACACACACACACACACACACACACACACACAATCAAACCCAGTAGGAAACAAGCAGATAGGGAGAGGCAGGTAGGCTTTAAGACAGAGTGGGGAGACAATAGCTCTCAGTAAAATAAACTTCCTAATCCTGAAGGGAAGATTAAAAAGAGAAAGAAAGAAAAAAAATCAAAAGAAAATTTAGAGGTACCCATTAAACTGGAGACTGGATTGGCTAAGCAAATTATGATATATGAAGGTAATGGGATATTATTGTGCTGTAAGAAATGAGACTAGGTAAATCCTGAGAAGAGTGAAGTGAGCAGAATCAGGAGGACAATTTATAACAAGGACAAAAACATTGTAAAGAAAAACTTTTACCTAAGAACTCTGATCGATGCAATGACTACAGAGGTCATATGATGGGGCATGTTATCCTCCCCCTGATGAGGGAATGGACTCAAGAGGCAAAAAGAAACAAATACTTTTGGGCATGGACACTGTGTGGTTACTATTCTCCAGGCAGCTCCAGTTTGAAGGAAAAGGATGTCTAGCGTTTTTTTACATCTTGATTATATTTATTTGTTATGAGTAATTTTTTTCTTTCAGTTTTTAATTGGAGAGGAGAGAGAGAGGAGGAGTTAGCAATAGTGATGCCAAAAAAGAAAGTAATGAAGACCAGAAGGATATTCAGATAAGCAGGAATATTTTAGAAGTAATATGTAGAATTATTACTTTTTTCAAGGCAAATAATATATGAAGAAAAAAAGTATTTAAAGCAGCTAGTATGTACTGAAGATATTTTTTTAATGTACAAGAGCTTACTCAAATGGCCATAGAATGCTTTTTTTTAAACCCTTACCTTCCATCTTGGAATCAACACTGTATATTGATTCCAAGGTAGAAAAGTGGTAAGGGCTAGGCAATAAGGGGTAAGTGACTTGCCCAGGATCAGTAGGATAAACTTTTGAAGCAGAAAATTCATAGTTGTGCTTGTTATTTTGGTTTTGCCTTTCTTTTCTTTCATGTTTCTCTAAAAATATATGTTCATTTAAAATATATATATATATATATATAAGTTCTCTATATCTAATTAAAAACCAGAGTATTTCCTGTTCCCTCTCTTTTACTTGTAACATAGGTATTCAGAGAACTCCAGTTTACAGGATGGGATTAGACATGCCCTCTGATTCCTTACTGAAGGACATGGACCTAGCTCCTGATTGATCCCCACTGACTAGAAGAGAATGGAGCAGGATTGCATCAGACATTATCAGTAGAATGAAGGGGGCTAAACTAAGTGGTCTCTGGTACAGAAGTACAAGGGTTCCCTGGACACCCCAAGTCTCTAGAGAAATCCCAGGTCAAAGAGTATGTGAGGAATTCCTCATTCTTGCACCCCTGAAGTGCTGGCTAAAGAAAGCCAACCTTAAAACAACTAAAGGAACAAAAACTATGATAAAAGGAGTCTCTGAGAGATACATTTTCTTAGTATTTCCCCTAGCTTTCTGATAAGCACAGATATGTACCTTCTGTTTGCATCTCAGATATCAATTCATTCCCTGATAATTCTCCCATATCAATTCACCCTCTTTTGTGATCAAGGACACCTGTGCTTCTAAACCAGTTACCAAGGCAGCTGATACTTGTATATCACATTCCCCCTTCCCCCCTGTTTCTGGTCATGTAGTCTCTGTTATAAAAATCCTGGGCCCCTTCTCTTAGAGGAAGTAGTTCATACCTACATCTGCCTCCTGGCCATATTCATTGGAGCCTGGTCATTCTTTGAGAGCATTCTCCTGACCCAGGTTAATATCAAGGTCTCCCACAACAGTCTCTAAGGTCTTTTTGAGCTCTAAATCTACGATTTTGTGGATTGATTGACTGTTGTAAATTGATCACAGATGAATTGGTTAGTTCAGAACATTATTAAATTCTTATGCTTGACCTATTCATAGAGGTCTAAAGAGACTAGAAATAGACTAGAGAGCTTCTGTAAGGTGAAGAGAAGACTTGAATAATAGGAAAGAAAAATCCTATGCATAAACACAGTTCCCCATAGATGCTACTAAGTCCCTAGAGAAGATGGAGCCATACACCAGGCCTTCTAGATAAAAAAAATGATAATTTCCTGGCTGAGTCTCTGAAGAGTTTAAGTACCTAGGCCCCTAGACAAAAAATTCCTATTGTCTTATGAGGGCAGGGATTCGATGAGTTTTAAGAAGAAGAAGAATACCAGATATTAATGGTACCTAGAAAAACAAATTTCCTGATCCTGAAGGAGCAGGCCATGATTTTGGCCAACCAATAGGGCCAATCAGAGAACTGAGTCAGATATAGGGGATAAAATCTAGGTTGTCTAACCTCTGCCTTCATGAAAAGTTGTTAGTTTTTCCTTAGAAGGTATTGAGACCATCCTTGAGTCTCAATTGGCTTAGAGAACTAAGGGGTTAGGTCACTGACATCACTTCTAGTTTGCCTGTACACAAAGCAGCCATGAAAAGCTCTAGAAGCTCTGATGTTTGACTGATGGTTCATGATGAATAATTCAGGCAAGCAAACTTCCTTCAGCTGAATCGTCTATAGATCTTCTCAAGCCTGTCCTTGATAAATATCTTTTTCCTGCTAAGGTTAAGTAAACCTCCTTTTGTTAACTGTTGAAAAACTTAGAAATTTCTCATTAATTACTGAGATAGGTACATCCCAGAACACCAGTTCAACTTTTCTCTGATTATAAGCATCATGTGTGATAACTTGGAGATAAATACAGAACTACCAAGTAGTCATAAAACCCATCTTTAATCAGGAAAAAGGGATAGGTTCATTATTCTGACCACCATACAAAGTCATGACCTAAATATCACACAAAGCCAAAGGCTCTGGAACTCTGGGAAACCCTATCCCTGGGAGAAAGCACTGTGCTAAGTACCTCCCCTGGGAGAAGACATGGCTCAATGCATTCTCCCTGAGATACTGAACCTGAGAGTTTCTTATACCCTTTTGGGAAGCCTATAGAGACTAACCACAAACAGGTAACTCCTAACATTCAGCAACTATGATATTAGGGAACAGTCAGCTATAACAAATTAAATGCAAAGGAGAAGCCTCTAAAGCAAACAAAAGTAGTTAACGTTTCATTATATACAAAACAGGGGTGTCTAGCACTGGGGGGTTTCTAAAAAGGACAGTGGTAAACCAAGGCATCCAGATTTCATGTTGACAGGTGAAACATAAAACAAGGAGATGTATCCTTACTAAAAGTGTCATACTTAAAGAACTTTCACCAAACTCTTCTATTCTTTTAAGCTATTTTACTCTCTCTTTCCTTTCTTATCCTACTTACCCTACTCCCTTCCCTATCCCTGTCCTGCCAAGACATTGGCACTTTTTGTCTAGGAAGCTAAGTACCTAAACTCTCCAGGGACTCAGCCAGGAAATCATCTTCCTCTATCTAGAAGGCCTGGCACATTGCTCCATTCTCTTTAGGAACATAGCAGAATCTATGAGGAGCTGTATATGCACAGGCTTTTTCCCTTCTGGTACCTAGGTTTACTTTTCATTCCACTGAGGTTTTCTGGTCTATGTCAGCTCCCTCTAGAGCTTTAGGTCTAGCACACAATCAAACTTCTTAGAACAAAACCATTACTTCTACTTTTCCACCTCATTTACTCCTCAACATTTTACCATTAGGCTTCAAATCACATAAAAAATGAAACTGGTTTTTCCAAAGTTAACAATAGTCTCGTAATGTCCAAATTTGATGATTTTCTTAATCTTCATCCCTCTCAACATGTCTGTTACTTTTTTGTTTGATATTGTTTGACCATCCTTTTCTGAATATCCTCTCCTCCCTGGGAGGTCATTCTCCTGATTCTCCTCCTGCCTGTCTATAATATTCCTAAGGGTCGTTTCCTGACTTGCTATCCCTTTCCTGCCCCTTAATTGTGAGTGTTCCCAAAAGCTCAGTCCTGGGCCCCTCTTCTCTTTTCTCTCTATCCATTCTCTTTCTTGGCAATATCATTAGCAACTGTCAACACGGATTTCTGGGTGACTCAGTTTACCCTTACTTTTAAGAAATCCCAGTAGTGAGCACACCTATTTTGATTTGAATGTTAAGCACCTTGTTGTTTTAGAGGCTTTGCTATTGGTTGAAAGTTTCCTCTCAGGAAGCCCAGCTCCTGAGTTTGACCTTTGTTATTTGTCTTTAATTTGTTATAGCTGACCATTCTCTAATGCCATAGCTGCTGAATGTTAGGAGGTCTACACACCTGTTTATGTTTAGTCTTTGTAGGTTTCCCAAAATGATATAAAGAGACTCTCAGATTTAGTATCTCTTTGGAGTTGGCACTAGGAGCTGTGTCTTCTCCCAGAGATATGGTTTCCAGAGTCCCAGAGCCTTTGGTTCTGGTCGATACTTGTTTATGATTCTGTGTGGTGCCCAGATTTATGAACCTATCCCTTTAATTAAAGAGAGGGTTTTTCTGACTGCTTGGAAGTTTTTCATTTATTTCCAAGTTAACACAACCATAGGTTAACTTTATATCTAGCCCCAGTATCTCCCCTGAGCATTGATCCTGTACTATCAATTGCTATTTGGTCACTTCAAACTAGAAGTTGCCTCATGAATTCAAAGTGTTAAAAAACAAGGTAAAGAAAGTGAAAAATGACTTACAAAGAAAAATAGAACAAAAGGAAAAAGAGGATCAAAAAGCTAGGGATAAAATTCAGTCTTTAAAAATTAGAATCGAACAACTAGAAGCAAATGATTTAACAAGGCAGGAAGAGTCTATAAAAGAAAACCAAAAGAATGAAAAAATTGAGGAAACTTTGAAACACCTCACTGATAAAACAACAGGCGTAGAAAATAGATCCCAGAAAGACAATTTTCGAATTATTGGGCTACCTGAAAATCATGACCAAAGAAAAAACCTAAACATCATTCTACAGGAAATTATCCAAGAAAACTGTCCTGATATTCCTGAACAAGAGGGTAAAATAGAGATTGAAAGAATCCACAGATCACCTCTTATATTAAATCCCCAACTGACAATGCCCAGGAATGTTATAGCTAAGTTCAAGAACTTCCAGATGTGCATTTTAAAACGCACTAACCCTGAGAGACTGCCTCTCCCAGTATCCTCTACCCTAACTTCCTCAGACACATTCCACTTCCTTTGAGGGAAGCGTCTGAGGAAGTATAAAAGAATGGGAGAACACAGGGTTTTTGCGACTTCCCCCCAGAGTGTCTTTTTTGGAGAACCAAGGAAAGCCTTGGTTCCCTTGGAGATCTAACTCCTAGCCTTCCCCCTTACCTAACTTTTTCTAATCTAAATAAACGCAACTATTGGGGGCAGCTGGGTAGTTTAGTGGAGTGAGAGTCAGGCCTAGAGACAGGAGGTCCTAGGTTCAAACCCGGCCTCAGCCACTTCCCAGCTGTGTGACCCTGGGCAAGTCACTTGACCCCCATTGCCCACCCTTACCACTCTTCCACCTATGAAACAATACACCAAAGTACAAGGGTTAAAAAAAAATAAAAATAAATATAAATATATAAAAAAATAAATAAACCCAACTATTCTATCTCTAAAGTTGTAACCTGATTTTTGTTGAGCTCCTGAAGGGCTCAGGTCAATTTCCCACCAGGACTGGGGGCTACCAGCTCAGCTACCTTCCTCCTATATTTCCCTTTCCCTTCCTTCTCCTCCTACCTTCCTCCCTTCTTTCACCCAACATATCTGGCAACCTCAATTGCAACTTGAACCTGTCTGCCTTACTACTACAGGTAAGTTAAAAAAAAAAAACAAAAACTTCCCACCCAAAACCCAGCCCAGCAGGGGTCCCTTCACCTGCTAAGTCCCTGCCAGGCTCCTCTGCCTCAGCAGGGGTTCCAGATCTTAATCCCCCTCACCCATCCTAGGAGCCTTAACCCTAACCCCCCTTACCCCTGCCAAACCTAGCAGGGGTCCAGGAAACACCCAGAAAACAACAGTCCCTCTCTCACTTCCACCCATCCCACCCTATTTCTAAAACTCCCTTCCTGCCCCTAACCCTAACTACCTGCAAAGAAAAGAAAAACTTAAGCCAAAAAGCCCAAAAACCCTACTTACCTTTGCAGAAAGGAACCTCTGGAGTACTTCGGAGTGCTTCAGAGTGCTTCCACTCTACCCCCTTCATCCATTTTGACCTCAACTCCACCTCCTTACCGAAAAGTCCCACCTCTCACCAGCAATTGTCTCCTCCCTGTAGTACTGCATCTTGGCCACTAGAGGTCAGCACCAAACACTCAGTGTGTTTTTCCCTCCTTTCCTGCTGAGCTGCAGTGCTACCTTTCTGCCACTGGAGGGCAGCACCAATAACAAATAAATAAATTTCTACAGCCAAAACTAACTAAATAAATAAATCGAAAATCATAAGCAAATAAAAACAAATAAATAGATAAATGAATAAAAGCCCCAAAAGAAAGGAAGAAAGAAAGAAAGAAAGAAAGAAAGAAAGAAAGAAGTAAATAAATAGATAAGCAAATAAATAAATAAATAAATAAATAACTAAATGAATGAATAAATAAATAAATAAATGGAGCTGAGTGAACAAATAAATAAATACATGAATAGATGAATGAATAAATAGAAGCTATGATCACTTCTATACAGGAAAACCTTTCGGCTTTTGCCAAATTGGAAACCTTTAAGGCTTCTAAATGCCTCCTTTTTTCGATGCTGCTAAGGAATCTTTTTTTCTTAATTTTCAATATGACGATGCAAAAGGCTGGAAATAGGAAAATGCAAGCAAAAATCCAATCAGCAGTACAACTGGAATTGGAAAATTTCAAGTGTTCCATGCATGATCCCCTGGAAAAGGAGGATACAATTCAAAAATCTAATTCAAGGGGGCAGCTAGGTAGCTCAGTGGACTGAGAGCCAGGCCTGGAGATGGGAGGTCTTAGGTTCAAATCTGATCTCAGACACTTCCCAGCTGTGTGACCCTGGGCAAGTCACTTGACCCCCATTGTCTACCCTTACCACTCTTCTGCCTTGGAGCCAAAACACAGTATTGACTCCAAGGCGGAAGGTAAGGGCTTTAAAAAAAAAATCTAATTCAAAATTTTGTGAACCTATTTCCGAACTACTTAGAGAGGAAAATTCTATTCCTCCTGAAACTGAGGAGATGGATGTGAAGAAACTCCTTTCTTATGTTGTATATCTCCTGGCCAACCATCCCTCCCCTGTTCCTTCTCCTAACACCCCATCCTCTGTTGTGAGGAAGTTTACTAAATTATTTAGGAGGCCCAGCAGGCAGGGCTGGAGAATTCTAAGTGGAATGGGGAAGCAGAAAGTGTGCCTTTGTAGAAGTCCATAATAACTTGTATTGATAATTTATAAGAATTGTATTTTGTGTATTTCGAAGATTTGAACATATATTACTTGTATTAGTGACCTGTATTGAGTTGATTTGCACTTTGTGCCTTTTGTGAAATGTTTGCATTTTCTTCAATGTATCATTGCTTCTATAGCTCCATTGTTTTATCTACATTTGCACTCACTCTGTGGAGCATGGCTAAGTTAAGAAGAAATGCATCTAAATTCTTGGGTAAAAATCTTTATATTCTACCTTTCCTTAAGTGATAGGAATTACAATAGATATACTTTGATTTTCACTGATTATAGGAGATATACATTTTTGAATTTTTAGCTTATTTTTATAATTGCATGTACAATTTTTATATTTGAAGCACATGTCATCTAAATTGAAAGATTTTTTTATTATTAGATTAGTGTAGTGTATATCCATTTGTTCTAACTGTAACTGCCTGCCCAAAAGCCTTAGACTATTGAAACTGCCATTTGTACTTACTATTAAGGGACATAGTACATGTCTGATTAATATATATGTCTGATTCACAGAAATGGGATCAACAAAGGAGCACAGATTCCATCTACACAGTGCCAAAGAAGCATGCACCTAACTTGAATGATGCCAAAAGGGCACACAGATCAAAAAAGAAAAACCAATCCTGCTAGGATTTCTGAAACTTCTATGCCAATAAAAAAGGACTTGAACTTAGTGTGAGACTTGAGGTTGCGGCACTTAACATATGTTAAAACACAGGACCCCTTGTAACACACTACCTTGTGAAATTTATATCAAGTACCTGACAATTGGCTGTTGTGGCTCCATAGTCTATCCCTGAGAAGAAATGACAAAAGAAAGAAATGATGAAATATCAGACCAATAAATAAAAATCTGGTCCCTTTTCCTAATTTTCTTGCTATGGTGGTTGACTGTGGTCCTGGCTGCTAAGTGGGTAAGTGCATGATGTCAGACATAGATTACTTTAATTGGGCATTATTCAAAGACCTATTGTGATTTTTTTTTCTTATTTAGAATTTTTTCCATATAAAATTTAGTGTTTAGAATTTTCATCCAATCATCATTTGGCTTTTTTGTGCTATTTTTTCTGATGACTTTAATTAGCAGTGATTCATATGCCTCATGTCTCAGCCATGATTTCCCTGTGTGATTTCCATGTTTCTTTCTATCCTCAGTGGGGAATGTGTTTTTATTTCATATGAAAGTCTAGATTACTTTAGTGTAAGAGATTTACTGCCTCGCGGAATCCATATGGAGATGCCCATAGAGACTACATGGAGAGTGCATGTTGATCCAGGAGCCTGAGAGAAAAACTGGATGTGCAAAATTTGAACTTTGAGGGGTTCAAAAAATTCATTTGTCTGGTTAAAATTAATTTGTTTTACTAAATTCATTTGTTTTGTTTAAATGCATTTGTTTTATATGTATATAAATATATATATATATATGTGTGTGAAAGAAGGGGACATATATATATATATATATATATATATATATATTGTTGTGAAAGAAGGGGACTGCCCCCTGAATTTTTTGGTAAAATAGCTCCAAGTATTTGATTTTCTTTTGTTGTAAAAATTGTTGCCATTCCCCCTTGTATTGATGTATATACCTTTTATTTTGTTGTGATTGTAAATTTATTTATATTTGATATGATCCACTGGGGAGACTGATCTTCCAAAGGATCACAGGGGGAATGTGCATTTTAAAATGCACTAACCCTGAGAGGCTACCTCTCCCAGGATCCTCTACCCCCTCTTCCTCAGAAACAACCCACTTCCTTTGGGGGAGGTGTCTGAGGAAGGTATAAGAGAAAGGGAGAGCACGGGTTTTTGTGCCTTTTTCCACCAGAATGCCTTTTTTGGAGAACCAAGGAGAGCCTTGGTCCCCTCAGAGATCTAACTCCTAGTCTTTTCCCTTACCTAACTTTTTCTAATCTAAATAAACCCAGGTATTCTATCCCTAAAGTTATAATCTGATTTTTGTTGAGCTCCAAAGGGTTCGGCTCAATTTCCCACCAAGGATGGGGGCTACCGGCTCAGTTACCTTCTTCCTATTCCATTTGCCTTCCTTTCCCTTCATTCTCCTCCTACCTTTCTTCCCTTCTTTCAACTCACATACAGATCAACAACAAGATACTACCAATTTCTAAAAAGAAACCATTCAGATATCATAGAGCCACAACAATCAGGATTACACAAGACCTGGCTGCATCTACACTGAAGGACTGGAAGGCATGGAATATGATATTCTGGAAATCAAGGGAACTGGGTCTATATCCAAGAATCAACTACCCAGCAAAATTTACTATATTCTTGCAGGGGAAAGTATGATTTTTTAATAAAATAGATTTCCAAGCATTCCTGAAGAAAAAAACCAGACTTAAACAGAAATTTGATGCCCAAATACAGAACTCAAGAGAATCACCAAAAGTTAATTAAGGAAGAAAGAAATTTAAGCGATCTAATAAGTTCAAATGATTTGTATTCCTTTATGAAAAGATGATATTGGTGACTCTTAAAAATTTTTATTATCATCAGGTACTAGAAGAAGTATACGTAGAGGGTATAGAGACAAACTATTTAGGATAATATATCAAATATATATATATATATATGTATATATATATATATAAAACTAGGGGTAAAAGAGGATAATACTAAGAGAAATGGGAAAAGAGAAAAATGAGGTAAATATATATTTCATAAAGAAGCACACAGGGAGATTGGGGGAGAAGACCAATACAATGGAAGGGTGGAAGAGGTTGGTGACAGGAGTTAAATGTACAAAAATCAAGCCCATTTCCCAATTGATAAATAGGCAAGGGACATGAATAAACAGTTTTCAGATAAAAAAAAATCAAAACTATCCATAAGCACATGAAAAAGTGTTCTAAATCCCTCTTGATTAGAGAAATGCATATAAAAACAACTCTGAGGTACCACCCTACACCTAGCAGATTGACCAATATAGCAGTAAAAGAAAGTAATACATGTTGGAGGGGATGTAGCAAAATCAGGACATTAATGCATTTCTGGTGGTGTTGTGAATTGATTCAACCATTATGGAAAGCAGTTTTGAAATTGTGGTCAAAGGGCTTAAAAGAATTCCTGCCCTTTGATCCAGCCATACCACTGTTTGGTTTGTACCCCAAAGAAATAATAAGGAAAAATACGTGCAGAAAAATATTTGTTACCACGCTCTTTGTAGTGGCAAAAAATTGGAAAATGAGAGTGTATCCATCAATTGGGGAATGGCTGAACAAATTGTGGTATCTGATGGTGATGGAATACTATTGTGCTGACAGGAATAATGAACTGGAGGAATTCCATGTGAACTGGAAAGACCTCCAGGAATTGTTGCAGAGTGAAAGGAGCAGAACCAGGAGAGCACAGTACACAGAGACTGAAACACTGTGGCACAATCAAATGTAATGGATTTCTTTACTAGTAGCAATCCAGGACAATTCTGAGGGACTTATGAGAAAGAATGCTGTCCACATCTAGAGAAAGAACTGTGGGATTAGAAATATAGAAGAAAAACACATGATTGATCACATGGTTCAATGAGGATATGATTGGGGATGTTGACTTTAAATAATCACTCTATTGCAAATAATAATATGGAAATAGGTTTTGAACTATAGTGATAAAATTAGGAATTAAGATTGCTAAGATTCTGATAAGCTAAGATTTTGCAAGGTGATCTCAGAAGCTGGAAAGTGGCTTAGGCAGATAGAACTGTATGCAAGGTTTGGAATGAAGGGGGATGTGGAGCTAGAGTTCTGTGTGACAGTTTGGACTCTGGCAATTGAGTTTAGCCGCTGGGCTGAAAGTTTAGCTCTGGCTGTTTCTGAGCTTGACTGCTGTTGATCTGTCTCTCTCTTCATAGCTGTGGTTTAAGAAGAAAAGGAAATTTATTAACAATATCGTGAGGTTTTATTCCACATTGAAGAACAGAAACATTAAGATATCTGTGGCAGTTAACTCTGGTTGGTTTCCAGAGTTTGGCTATTTTACTTTCTCTCTGACTAAGCTTTGGTCTGAGGGAAATTCTTGAAACATCTTGAGAGTTTCTGTTCCTAGTTGGATGATATATCAGGAAGAAAGTCAGTGAAGTATCTGCTGTTGAGATAATTTAATTTGGAAGGAGAAAAGACCTGAAACCTTGTTTTGCCTGAGACTCTGAGAGAAATCTCAAAGCCCAATCAGTTAAGTGAGCCTAGCCATTCTGAGTTCACTCTTACTATTTACTTGGAGACAAGTTTTTTTTTTGGTTTTTAATTTTTTTTAAACCTTTAACTTCTGTGTATTGGTTCCTAGGTGGAAAAGTGGTAAGAGTGGGCAATGTGGGTCAAGTGACATGCCCAGGGTCACACAGCTGGGAAGTGTATGAGGCCGGATTTGAACCTAGGACCTCCCGTCTCTAGGCCTGTTGGAGACAAGTTTTAATAGAGATATTTTAAAATAAATATATAAGGATTTAGTTAGATTTTAGTCAGATAGTGTTTTATAGTAATTTAGCTATTGGTAAGGAGTTCAGAGTAGCTTCAAGAAACAGAAGACTTTGCCATGAGGCAAACATAGAAAAGTGATATTTAGTTTCCCTTTAGTGTTAAGTTTTCCTTGTTTACAATCCTTATACTGATATCTTTTAAAATACAAATAAATGTATTTTTATAGAGAAATTACTCTTCAAGGCAATTTGTGTGCACTGAGCCCAGTGGAAGAGTTCTGCATTGAACCTCCCTTAATGGTGGACAACTAAGGTACTTTACAGGCATCAAGCAAAGTATCCCATAGTATGTCACCTTAATACATCATTTATATACCTTATTATTTCAGAACAACGATATATGTAAAACCCAGTGGAATTGCTTATTGGCTCTGGGAGGTGGGAAAGGAGGAGGGGAGGGAAAGAACATGAATCATGTAACCATGGAAAAATATTTTCAGTTAATTAATTAATTGGGAATTTTTATAGGTTTAGACCCTTATTACTCCTTTGTTCAGATTTTTGCAGAGGCTTGCTAAAATACTTTCAATATTTTAAAGATACCTTCAATACCTAAATGGCTCTCTCTTGCTTCTAGAATAAAATGAAAACTCCTCACTTTGACTTTGAAAGGTACAACCTTATCCTAAATTCTTTCCAGATTCATTGGATATTACCTCCTTCCCATACCCTACAATCCAAGCAAACTGGCCTCTTTCTTCCTTATATTTGGCATTTCATGTCCCATTTCCAAAGTGTTTTTGTACTTGCCTTCCCTGTACTTGAAATGCACTGTCTTCTTATCTCTCCTCAACCTCATAAAATCCCTCTCTGTCCTCAAGATGCAATTCAAATACTATCTTCTAAGTGAAGTCTTTCCTGATTCTCCCAACTGCTTACCCCCTGATTCCTTACCTTGTATTTAACTATCTTGTATATTTTAATGTTTGTTATGTATATATTTACATATTTAATTATTTTCTGCCCCATTAAAAGAGAAACCTATTAGAAGTCTCCCCAGACAATTGAGTTTTCCCCTCTAAGACTGCCTTTCTTCTATTCAGTTTTTACCTTATTCTGAATATATCAATATGTTTGCATATTGTTTTTCTCCATTGATATTTAAGCTCCTTGATAAGAGAGACTTTTTTGCATTTATTTTTACAAGCATATAGCAGATAGCAGACTATCTGGTACATAGTAAGCACTTCATTAATGCTTGTTGATTATTGATGGGTTGATTAAATAGAGATTGGATTATTCTTTAATCTCAGGTGTAGCTTAATACTTGATACTGTTATATTCATAATCTGGGAAGTGATGGATGCCACCTTGACTGACAGGGATGGCAGTTGAGAGACTCAGAATGTTCCCAGGTGCCATGAGCCGGGGCAAACATCGGTTGGCCCCTCAGTATAAATACCCCTGACAGCCACTTTGAAGGAGTCTCTCTGGAGGTCTCTGGATAGGAATCTCTGGACTGGGAAGTCTCTGGACTGAGTGGGAGGTTGAAGGGTGTCAGGGAGGTCTAAAAAGAAGATGGTAGGAATAAATCTGAATATTTTCTGATAGACTATGAGAGCCAGTGCATCACCAACTCTGGTAGTGAGTAAGCTGAGAGAATAAGATCATCAATGTATCTGCATCAATAGGCTTCCCTATTCTCTGGCTTGGCTGTGACCAGGTGTGGTCAGAGATAGAGAAAGTGAGTAAATCTCCAGCTTCCACCAGATTAATAGCCTCCAGTCCTGATTGTCAACTAGTTTACAGATAATAGATCAATAGGGTTTCCAATCCACAATCCTTAACCTTGTTACCCTTTCCCCATTTATAGATAAAGAGTGTTCAACAAGTACCTTCCTGAGTGGTCTTTTTATCACGGCCCTTGGAAAGGGAGTCAAATGTAGTCAGATCCTAAACGTTATCCAAGGCAAATCAATAGCCCAATATTAATTTACCCTACCCCAGGTTGGACCTGGAAAATTACCCATCTATCTAACCTCTCGAGGGTCCTTGCTTGGGCAGCTGTTAGAAAGAAGGGGATAACTTACAGCAGCAGTCAAGGGTAACAAGAGTAGGTGTTCCTCCCATCAACTGCAGCTAAGGAGAGTATAGACAAATACATATTATCAACATCATTGTGCATCTATACATCTCCATTGGATCCTTTATATTCATAACAGTTTCTAATAAATATTATGTTAAATCTCTTCTGTGATGAAGATCCAAGAAAGAGTCCAGTTAAAGAGGGAATTCCTGTAGATGGTAAGATCCTTCAGGACCTTCTGACATTTTACTGACTGCATGAAGCCCTATAACAAATGGGGCTTCCCAAAAGTTCTGTAATCATTTAATAGAATTTGGATGAATAATGTTTATTGCCCAGATGATGTAATGAATTTTAACAAATCTTCTACCAAAGTATTTACTTGTATGTACATTTGGAACAGACAGCAGTGACAGGCAACATATTAGGTCCAGAGTTGACAAGGAAGGAGTGAGCTGGATTGACTTCAGAAAATTGCAAGGCCAGCTATGGGAGGAGGTAAGGGGAGGGGAGAAAAAGAACATGAATCTTGTGACCATGGGAAAATATTCTAAATTAATTAATTAAATAAAGTTTCCAGAAAAAGAAAAAGAAAATTGCATGGCTGTTTTTCTTAATGCCTCAATTTTATTTTTTTAATATTTTATTTTTCCAATTACATGTAATTTTCATTTTCGACATACTTTTTTCAAAATCATAAGATCCACATCTCTCTCTTCCATCCCATCTCTTAGAGATAGTAAGCAATTTGGTCTAGTTTATACATGTATACATACAAAACATATTTCCATATTGGTCATTGTTGTAAGAGAATACTCATATAAAACAACCCCCCCCAAATAATAACACAAATAAACTAAAATGAAAAATAGTATGCTTTGATCTATATTCTAACTCCAACAGTTTTATCTCTGGAGGTAGATAGCATTCTTTGTTGCATGGCTTCTTTAATAACCTCAAGAGTCTATGAAAGCAAAGACCCATCTTGTAATGAAAACATTCTACTAGAGTTGATAGTAGTAGTAGTAGTAGTAGTAGTAGTAGTAGTAGTAGTAGTAGTAGTAGTAGTAGTAGTAAGAGGAAGAGGAGGAGGAGAAGGAGGAGGAGGATAGGGAAATAAGAATGAATTAAAAATTAAGAGAAGGCATTGGAGAGGAACATGGTTTATAATCTGCAACACATAACCAATAAAGAACTTCAAAGAACAGAAGTAAACCATATCATCAAGAAATGAATTATTTATGAAAGACTATAAAATTAGAGAAAGATAAGATGAGTTAGTTATGTGTAAAGGTTAAAGACTAATAGATGGAGTTTCCGGGTTAAGATGGCTGCAGAGTAAAAAGCTGCGCTTAACCTCTCCTAACCAAAACATACAGGACTCCTCAAGGGGACATAAAAACAAATCCAAACAAACAGAGGGACCCCACAATAGGGCGCAGCGTGGAAGGTACGTGGAATCGGGGCATTTCCATGCTAGAAAGGGACGAAACAGCTCTCACTAAATCACGGGCTGAGCAACCACACACACACACACACACACACACACACACACACACCACCTACAATGCCAAAGCCAGTGCAAAAGAAGTAGAGCAAGTTTGGGGCACCCATTGAGTCATTGGTAGCTCCAGGGCCTGCTCCTGAGAGCAGCAAGATTTAAGACCCCAAAAGGCTAAAGAACGCACGTGGGGACATTGAGCGCTGACACTGAGCGCAGGCGCGGGTGGAGGCAGATGCAGGCACGACAGAAGGCTCTGAAACCTTGAGTGGGGAACCAGTGCAGACGAGTATACAACTGTGGAAGCAGCTGCCTGAGACTTGTAAAGGAGTCTCAGACAGAGGATCAAGCAACAGGGACCACCAGGAGGCTTGACCTTGAGAATAACCAGACCTGAGACCTCAGAAGCCTAAAGAGCATAGACAGACCCTGAGCATGAGGATAAAGCTGAGAAGGGGCTGGGCTTACAATGGCAACCCAGAATCAGGAAGCCCAGAAGAGAAAGATTAACAAGAAGAAGAAGAAATATTTAACACTCGACTACTTTTACACAGAGAAAATCCAGACAACACAGCAAACAGAATAGGAGAACAAACAAGTTATCACATCCAGACCCTCCCAAAATAATGAAAACTGGTAACAAGCTCTTGAAGAGTTCAAATCTGAGATGACGAGAAAGTTGGAAAAGATTTGGCTAGAGAAATGGGAAACAGCTCAAAAAGAAATCAGGCAAGGAAAAAACAGTTTAAAAGGCAGAATTTTGCAATTGGAAAATGAGGCTCAGAAATCAAATGAAGTGATAAGCAAATTGAACACGAGAAATGACCAGATTGCAAAGGAAAACCAAAAGATTATAGCCGAAAACCAGTCACTAAAGGCTAGAATTGAGCAATTAGAAGCCAATGATCTCTCAAGACAGCAAAAACAAATAAAACAAAGTCAAAAGACTGGTAAAATAGAAGGAAACATGAAATATCTCAAAGAGAAAGTGACAGACCAAGAAAACAGGTCAAGAAGAGACAATTTGAGAATCATTGCTCTTCCTAAAAAAGCAGAAATGAAGAGAAATTTGGACTCCATACTAAAAGAAATTATTCAGCAAAATTTCCCTGAAGCTCTACAACAAGAGGGCAAAATAGACATTGAAAGAATCCATAGATCACCCTCTACACTAGACCCAGAAAAGACAACACCCAGGAATATAATAGCCAAATTCAAGAGCTTCCAAATTAAAAAAAAATCTTACAAGAAGCCAGAAAGAGATAAATCAAATACCAAGGAGCACCAATGAGGATCACACAGGATCTGGCAGACTCCATGCTAAAAGACCTCAAGGCTTGGAATATGATATTCAGAAAGGCAAGAGAACTTGGTCTTCAGCCACGGATCAACTACCAATCAAAACTGAATATATACTTCCAGGGGAAAGTTTGGGCTTTCAACAAGATAGAATATTTCCAAATATTTGCACAGAAAAGACCAGGACTACATGGAAAGTTTGATATCCAACCACAAAAATCAAGAGAAACATGAAAAGGTAAATAAGAAAAAAGGGGAAAGAAAGAAAACTCATATTTTTTAAATTTGCCTCTTTAAGGTCTTCAATAAGATCTAATTATCTGTATTCCTATGTGGAGAAATGCTATATATAATTCTCTGTAGTGAACTCTATTCACTATTATAGTATTCACTATTATAGTAATCAGAAGAATAACTCATAGGGAGAGGTTGGAATACTAAATGGTCTAAGATGATATGGGTGGTGGGAAAAGGGGGTGAATAGTATGGGACACCAAGAGAAAATTGATTGAATAAGAAAAATAGGATATTCTAGTACACATAAAGAGGGCATGGGAAGGGGAGGGGACAAATACTATTATAAGAAGGAGAGGAAGAGAGCATTAAGAGGTAATATTTAAACCTTACTCTCAGTGTAAGTAACCCTGAGAGGGAAGAGTAGCTATATTATCCATTGGGATAAAAAACTCTATCTAACCCTACTGAGAAAGTCAGAAGGGATAAGCCAAGGGGAGCAGGGGAGTGGGGAGGTCAAAAAAGGTAGGGGAGAAGAAGGGGGAGGGAATTCATTAGGCCTTTAAAAATAAAAAGAGGGGAATAATAAGGGAGGGGATAGAAAGGGAAGTTAATCAAGGGAGGGGATAAGGGTTAAAGGCTTAAATCAAATCACTGGTTTAAAAGGAAATAGTGTAAGAAGAAGGAGTAGGACTAGGGGAGGATACAAAAATGTCAGTGAATACACAACTGATAATTATAACTCTGAATGTGAATGGGATGAACTCACCCATTAAGCAGAAGCAAATAGCAGAGTGGATTAGAAACCAAAATCCTACCATATGTTGTCTACAAGAAACACATATGAGGCGGGTGGACATACACAAGTTTAAGGTTAAGGGCTTGAGCAAAATCTTTTGGGCATCAAATGAGAAAAAGAAGGCAGGAGTGGCAATCATGACTTCTGACAAAGCCAAAGTAAAAATAGATATGATTAAAAAAGACAGGGAAGATCATTACATCCTGATTAAAGGCAGTATAAACAATGAGGAAATAACACTGCTCAATATGTATGCACCAAGTGGCATAGCATCCAAATTCATAAAGGAGAGACTGGCAGAGCTCAAGAAGGAAATAGATAGTAAAACCATAATAGTGGGAGATCTAAATATTCCTCTTTCAGATCTAGATAAATCAAACCAAAAAAATAAATAAGAAAGAGGTAAGAGAGGTGAATGAAGTCCTAGAAAAATTAGATTTAATTGATATGTGGAGAAAAACAAATAGGGACAAAAAGGAATACACCTTCGTTTCAGCTGCACATAGTACATTCACAAAGATTGACCATGTAATAGGGCATAGAAACATAGCAAACAAATGCAAAAGAGCAGATATAATAAATGTAACCTTCTCAGATCATAATGCAATAAAAACAATAATTAGTAAGGGCACCTGGACAGACAAATCAAAAACTAATTGGAAATTAAATAATGTGATTCTCCAAAACCAATTAGTCAAAGAAGAAATCATAAAAACAATCAACAATTTCATTGAAGAGAATGACAATGATGAGACATCCTACCAAACTCTGTGGGATGCAGCCTAGGCAGTACTCAGGGGGAAATTTATATCCTTGAGTGCATATAATAACAAACTAGGGAGGGCAGAGATTAGTGAATTCGGCATGCAATTTAAAAAACTAGAAAGCGAGCAAATTAAAATCCCCAGATGAAAACTAAATTAGAAATACTAAAAATCAAGGGAGAAATTAATAAAATTGAAAGTAAAAGAACTGTTGAATTAATAAGACTACAAGCTGGTATTTTGAAAAAACAGATTAAATAGACAAAGTACTGGTCAATCTAATAAAAAACAGAAAGAAAAAAATCAAATTGACAGTATCAGAGATGAAAAGGGGACCTCACTTCTAATGGAGGGAAAATTAAGGCAATAATCAAAAACTATTTGGCCCAATTATATGGCAATAAATATAACAATCTAGGAGATATGGATGAATACTTACAAAAATATAAATTGCCTAGATTAACAGCAGAAGAAATAGAATACCTAAATAATCCCATATCAGAAAAAGAAATTGAACAAGCCATCAAAGAACTCCCTAAGAAAAAATCACCAGGGCCTGATGGATTCACAAGTGAATTTTATCAGACATTCAAAGAGCAACTAATCCCAATACTATACAAATTATTTGATTTAATAAGCAAAGAAGGAGTCCTATCAAATTCCTTTTATGAAACAAATATGGTACTGATTCCAAAGCCAGGTAGATCAAAAACAGAGAAAGAAAATTACAGACCAATCTCCCTAATGAACATAGATGCAAAAATCTTAAATAGAATACTAGCAAAGAGAATCCAGCAAGTAATCAAGAGGATCATCCACCATGATCAGGTGGGATTTATACCAGGAATACAAGGTTGGTTCAACATTAGGAAAACCATTCACATAATTGACCATATCAACAATCTAACAAACAAAAATCACATCATTATCTCAATAGATGCTGAAAGAGCCTTTGACAAAATACAGCATCCATTCCTATTAAAAACACTGAAAAGTATAGGAATAGGAGGACCTTTCCTAAAAATAATAAACAGAATATACCTAAAACCATCAACAAGCATTATATGCAATGGGGATAAATTAGAAGCCTTCCCAATAAGATCAGGAGTGAAACAAGGATGCCCATTATCACCTCTATTATTCAACATAGTACTAGAAACACTAGCAGTAGCAATTAGAGAAGAAAAAGAAATTGAAGGTATCAAAATAGGCAATGAGGAGACTATGCTATATCACTCTTTGCAGATGATATGATGATCTACTTAAAAAATCCTAGAGAATCAACTAAGAAACTTGTAGAAATAATCAACAACTTTAGCAAAGTTGTAGGATACAAAATAAATGCACATAAATCATCAGCATTTCTATATATTTCCAACACATTAGAGCAGCAAGAGGTAGAAAGAGAAACACCATTAAAAATCACCCTAGACAATATAAAATACTTAGGAATCTATCTACCAAAAGAAACACAGCAATTATATGAAAACAACTACAAAATACTTTCCAAACAAATAAAACTAGATCTAAACAATTGGAAAACCATTGATTGCTCATGGGTAGGACGAGCTAACATAATAAAAATGACCATTCTACCCAAATTAATTTACCTATTTAGCGCCATACCTATCAAATTACCAAAAAACTTCTTTACTGAATTAGGAAAAACTATAGCAAAGTTCATTTGTAATAACAAAAGATCAAGAATATCAAGGGAAATAATGAAAAAAAA
Source organism: Gracilinanus agilis (assembly GCF_016433145.1). Classification (NCBI taxonomy): domain Eukaryota; kingdom Metazoa; phylum Chordata; class Mammalia; order Didelphimorphia; family Didelphidae; genus Gracilinanus; species Gracilinanus agilis. The sequence continues at coordinate 283,108,431 of NC_058130.1, read as the reverse complement.
ATGTGAAGGAAGGGGGCCTAGCAGTACCAGATATTAAACTATACTATAAAGCAGCAGACATCAAAACAATATGGTACTGGCTAAGAGACAGAAGGGAGGATCAGTGGAATAGACTTGGGGTAAATTACATCAGCAAGACAATGTATGATAAACCCAAAGAGCCCAACTTTTGGGACAAAAATCCACTATTTGACAAAAACTGCTGGGAAATTTGGAAAACAATATGGGAGAAATTAGGTTTAGCTCAATATCTCAAACCCTACACCAAGATAAATTCAGAATGGGTGAATGACTTGAATATAAAGAGGGAAACTATAAATAAGTTAAGTGAACACAGAATAGTATACTTGTCAGATCTCTGGGAAAGGAAAGATTTTAAAACCAAGGAAGAGTTAGAGAAAATTACAAAATGTAAATTAAATGGTTTTGATTATATTAAACTAAAAAGGTTTTGTACAAACAAAAACAATGCAGCCAAAATCAGAAGGGAAACAACAAATTGGGAAAAAAATCTTTATAACAAAAAACTCTGACAGGGGTCCAATTACTCAAATATACAAGGAGTTAAAGCAATTGTATAAAAAATCAAGCCATTCCCTATTGAAAAATGGGCAAGAGACATGAATAGGCAATCTTCAGGTAAAGAAATCAAAAGTATCAATAAGCACAACAGAAAGTGTTCTAAATCTCTAATAATTAGAGAAATGCAAATCAAAACAACTCTGAGGTATCACCTCACACCTAGCAGATTGGCTAAAATGAAAGAAGGGGAGAGTAATGAATGCTGGAGGGGATGTGGCAAAATTGGGACATTAATGCATTGCTGGTGGAGTTGTGAACTGATCCAGCTCTGGCTGGCCATTTGGAGCTAAGCTCAAAAGGCTATAAAAGAATGCCTGCCCTTTGATGCAGCCATACCATACCAAAGAGATCATAGATAAACAGACTTGTATGAAAATATTTATAGCTGTGCTTTTTGTGGTGGTAAAAAACTGGAAAAGGAGGATATACCCTTCAATTGGGGAACAGCTGAACAAATTGTGGTATATGCTGGAGATGGAATACTATTGAGCTAAAAGGAATAATAAACTGGAGGAATTCCATGTGAACTGGAAAGAACTCCAGGAATTGATGCAGAGCAAAAGGAGCAGAGCCAGAAGAACACTGTACACAGAGACTGATATACTATGATAAAATCGAATGTAATGGACTTCTGTACCAGCAGCAATGCAATGACACAGGACAGTTCTGAGGGATTTATGGTAAGGAACGCTACCCACATTCAGAGGAAGAACTTCAGGAGAGGAAACATATAAGAAAAACAACTGTTTGAACGCATGGGTTAAGGTGGACATGATTGGGGAGGTATACTCGAAACTACCATACCAATGCAACTAACAACAATTTGGAAATAGGTCTTGATCAATGACACATGTTAAAACCAGTGGAGATGTACATCAGCCATGGGTGGGGGGAGTGCGGGGGGTGAAGGGGAAAGTAGGATTATGAATCATGTAACCATGTTAAAAATGAATATTAATAAATGTTTAAAAAATTTTTTAAATGCTATGAAAGCATAAGAACTTGAAAAAAAAGACTAATAGATGGACAGGAAAAAGACTCTTTGTACAAAAAGATGTACAAAAATATTTCTAGCAGCATTTCTTGTGGTGGTAAAGAATTGGAAATTGAGAAGATGCCCATCAATTGGCAAGCATTTGAGCTGAACAAGTTGTGATATACAAATGTGATGAATACTATTATGCTATAAAAATTATGAAGGTGATGTGTTTTAGTAAAGCCTGGGAAGACTTGTGTTAACTGTTGCAAAGACCTGTATTAACAGGAAAATAATCTACTGAGTAATAGTAATATATACCTCAGGATTCAGAGTATAGATTGAAGCATGTTTTCTTTCTTTTTTCCTTTCTCTTTTTTTCCTTTGGAACATGGCTAATGCAGAAATTTGTTTTACATGACTATACTTGTCTTTTCATTGGGTGGGAGAAGGAATAAGAAAAGGAGAGAAGTTGTAAATAAAAAAAAAGTACCTCTTGCTTATAAAAATAATCCCTATATGTGTGTTAAAATAAATAAATAAATGCAATGTATGACAAGGTAGTTACAAGAAAAGTACCATTTCAGATCCAAAGGGTAGAAAATCTTACTTACTGATGATGGGTGGTAGTGGTGGTAGGGGTTGTTAAGGAAGGGATAGCAAACCATCCTTTCTTTTTTCCTCAATATTTCCCTCTCTATTGGCTTTCCCTCAGACTGCATAAATTATCAATTTATCTCAAAATTTAAAAAAAATACAAATTGCTAACACTTAATTATGGACCAATCTACATCTTTTCTCTTTACTCCTAATGTATTAATTAGAAACAATTCACTATGGAAAGACTAGTCTACATTTATTGTTTCTCCTTCAGAACCCACTTAACTTCAATGCTCTTCCATCTCTAGGATTTTACTAAAGAAGCTTTTCAAAGTCATTTATAACGTTTCACTGAATCCAATACCCATTTTAAAAAAATCTTCATCCCTCTTGATATTTCTGCAGCATTTAGCACTGCTGACCACTTCTTTTATATACTCTTTCCTTTTGGCTTCTGTGATACAACATAGCTATAGGTTTCCTTCTCTCTCCCTTTCTCTCTCTCTGTCTCTGCCTCTCTCTCCCTCCCTCCCTCCCTCCGAAAATCTTTCCCTCCTTCCTTACATCTCTCCCTCCCTCCCTCACACTTTCCTTCTGCCCCTCTCTGAATTTCTCCTTCCTCCTTCCCTTTCTCTTCCCTCTTTGGGCTCCTTATCCATTTCCCATCCCATTAAGGTAGGGATCCCTTAAGATTCTGTTCTTGACCTTCTTATTCCTCTTCTTTGGTGATCTCATCCACCTTCATAGCTTCAATTATTATTATAGCTTCTAAGCAATAACTATGAAATCTCTTTTCCCACCACACCTCTTACATTGTTTATGGATGGATGTTTTTAACTGCATTTATAGTGAAGAGATAACTACGGTATTTGAAAGGGTAATGAGAGAATCCAGTGAGACTTGTTTGTTGGAAAGTCATTACAACTCTAGGGAGTATGGTTACCTGGGTGACTTTTCTTAAGTGTCTGGGTGTGTGCTCCCCTGGGGCATTTGTATCTCTGGATAAAATTTCATGCAATGGGCTTTAGCTGCTGAAGGTCTTAAGATAATACTGTTAAGGCTGTGCTGATACCCCCAAATACTTGCCACACCCTTTCCTCTTCTCTTGTGTGTATCTATACCAAAGGTCAAATCCATTCATTTTCTCTTTAGCACACTCACTATGAGCACACTTTTCACCTAAACTATTGCAATAATATTTTAACTATCCTTTCTGCTTCTAGGCTGTTTCTTCACCAATCTATATTTCATACCATTGCCTGAGTAAAACTCCTAATGCATTATGATCATATTCATCTATTACATAGTGCTGGACTTGGAAGCAGGAAGATTTGAGTTTAAATCTTTGCCTCAGATATCTATTAGTCATGTGATCTTACACAAGTCACTTAATCTCACTCACAATTAATTATAGCTTATAATTCCTAGAGTTGTGAAAATCAAACATATAAAACACAGACCTTAAAAATGTTATACTACTACTACTTATTATTATTATAATTCAAAAACCTCACTGATTACTTATTGCCTATTGAGTAATTAAAAATCCTGATGCTGTCACCTAAGGCTCTCTACCACTTAACTCCAAATTATCTTTTCAAGCTAATTTCAGACTACTCCCCACTCTGTATTACAGCCAAACTGTATGATTTTCCCTTACCTGTTTTTGACCTATTCATTTTTATCTGAATGCTTTGTGAGGGTGACTAGAGGCTTCTGGATTAAAGAATTCTATTTTTAGATATCCTTACTGCTAATAACCTCTGAAAAGGACACCTTCTATGTATAAACAAAGGAGCCTAAAGGAGGATCCATTACCCCATTAGGCCCCAGGTCTTTGGCCCCTTATTTATAATAACTGTCATCCTCCAAGATAAAATTGAGGACCTGGTCACAGGGAGCCTAACAATACTAAAGAAAGGAAAAACAATTCCTTCTATATATAAAACATATTGTTCAAGCTTTCTTCTCTCATGATGGTATTGTAAATATCCTTTTATTAGTAGCCTTATCTTCATTGTTGTTCAGGAATTCAGTCATACGCAACTCTTCATGACCCCATGGATTTGTCCATGAAGTTTTATTGACAAAAATATTGGAGTAGCTTGCTATTTCCTCTCCTGGTATGTCCCCATTTTTTCAGATGAGGAACTGAGGCAAATAGGGGCTAAGTGTCTTGCCCAGGGTCACAAAGCCAGTAATGTCTAAGGTTGGGTTTAAACCTAGACCTTTCTGACTCTAAAACAGTGCTCTACCCACTGTAACAGCTAGCTTCCCCCAAAACTATTTATCCCCATTTAACCAATGAGGAAATTGAGACATAGAGAAGTTAAGAGACATGCTTAGGTTCATACAGCTGGGAAGTGTCTAAGGCTAGATTTTAATCAAGGCTTGATTAAATTTAATCAGGCCCGTCCAGGTTAAACCAGATCTTGCTGATTCCAGACGCAGTGATCTGAGTATCACCTAGTCTTATCTTAATCTTCCCTAATTATCAGAGAAGCAATAGTTGAGTAAGGAGAGATATTCAGATAAAGAGCTAGATTTGGAGTTAAGCAACTTTTTGTGTGATTACAGACAAGTCACTTGAGATTTTAGAACTTCTGTTTCTTCATCTATAAAATGAGAATGCTTATTCTAAGGACATAATGTATTTAAGGTGTTTTGCAAATCTTAAATCACTATAATCAGTCCTTCTTAGTCATTCTCTTCTTAATAGAAAGATCACATATTTCATCTTCTCCCTTCATTCCCCCTAAGCAAGGATATTCCTCAGAAGTCTACTCTTGGACTCTGCTTTTCATTCTCCACACTCTTGGGAATCTCACTCTCCATGGATTTAGTGATCTTCTCTGAAATTATTCCCATATCTACCTACCCAGCCTTCATCTCTCTTGAGCTTCTCCAGATCTGAATCTCCAGTTGCTTTCTAGATATCTTCATTTGAATGTCCTATAGGTATCTCAAACTTTAAAAGTCCAAAGTAAAACTTATTATCTTTCCCCCTAAACTCATCTCTTCTTCCATTCTTCTAGGCACCCAGATTTGCCACCTTAAAGTCATTCTTGACTTTTCACTCCCACTCCTCCAAAGTCCATATCCAAAAAGTTGCTAGATCTCACTTAGAGAATCCTCAATATCTCCCACATCTGTTCTCTTCTCTCTACTTAGATCACAACTTTCCTAGTACAGGCCCTTATCACCTCTTGCCAGAACTATTTAAGTAGATTCCTAATTGATCTCTATGCTTTCAGTTTCTTTCATTTCTAATCTACTCCCTACATAGCTACCAAACTGATGTTTCTAAATTTCACTTCTGGCCATGTTACTCTATCTTTCAAGAAACTTTGGGTGACTGCTTATTACCTACAGAATAAAATATAAATTCCTTAATATTTAAAGTCCTTCACAAAATGGCTCCAGTCCATCTTTTGGGCTGATTATATCTAATTCTCCTTCACACTCTCTACAATCCAGCCAAATTAGTCTAATTGTTGCTCCCCTTTATACAACATTACATTTTCTATCACCGTACCTTTCAATAGACTGGTTCCCCATAATTTGTAATGTTCTCCCTACTCCTTTGTGCCTCCTGAAACCACTAATTCTCCTTCAAGGCTCAGCTCAAATGCTACCTCCTTCAAGGGTTCTTTCTTGATTCCCCTAGTTGTTAATGCCCGTAACAAATTCCTATATATTTATCTTGTATATGTCTTTTGGAGACTTTTCCATAAGCATATTGTATAGTAAAATACAAGTTCCTTGAAAATAAGGCTTGTCTCACTTTCATATTTGTATTCCAGGGGTGGGGATCAAAGCCAAGATATGGTATACAGATCCATCTGATCTCTATCAAATTACACTCCAAAAAAATTATAGTATAATGTCTCAGAACAAATTCTGGAGCAGTATAACCCACAAAAAGTTGAGGTAAAGTAATTTTTCAGCCAAAAACAATTCAGAAGGCCAATTCAAGGGAGCTAGTGCACCAGATCAGGCCCCACCAGGACAAATGGGCCCTGTGTGCAGCTGAAGCAGTAGCAAAGGCTTCTAGAGCTCTTAGCCACAGACAGTAAGGAGATGGGACAACTACTCAAAAGGAGATTACTGAGGTCCCTTTGCTGGCTCTGGGTGCAAGACTCATTGCACTGCCCATATGCAGATCTAGGCAGCAGTCCTCGGATAAGGTTTCAGAGTGAAGAGGAATAATAATATATACCAGCACTTTTGGCCACAGGAGAGCAGGGGACCCTGGTCACAGTTCTAAAGGGTAAAAAAGTGCTTTTGGTTATTCACAGACTAGAGCATAGTATTAAACACACCTCTCCTTACATCATACCATCTTGAAAGAACTGAAAGCAGATAGATTCCCGAGAGCCAGGTCTGAATAGAACTACATAAAGAACCTGAAGTTTGGAATAGCACTTCCTTCACCAAAGGTTCAAAGCAACTTAAATGGTCTTTCAAATTAAAAGGGAAAAAAGCTGAAAAATGAGCAAACAACAACAAAAAAAGAAACATAACATAGAAAGTTATTTTGGTGGCAGGATAAGACCAAAACAGAAACTCAACCAAAAAAAATTCATGGAGGATCTCAAAAAGGACTTTAAGAAAATAAAATAAGAGAGACAGAAAAGAGGAAAATGAGAATGATAGAGGAAAATCATGAATAGTCAACAGATTAGTAAAGGAGGCACCAAAACGTATTGAAGATATTAATACTTAAAAAACAAAATAGGTCAATTAGTAAAAGCACAAAAATATAATCAAGAGAAGAACTTCCTAAAAAGAAATGGACAAATGGGGAAAAAGGCACACAAATTCACTGAGGAAGGAACTCTTTACAAAGTATAATTGACCAAATGGAAAAGGAAGTGAAAAAGGTGACTCAAGAAAATCATGTTTTAAAAATGAGAATTGGGCAACTGGAAGCTAAGGACTCCATGAGACATAAAGAAACAATCAAACAGTCATGAGAATGAATTTTTTTAAGTGAAATATCTCATTGGAAAAACAAGTGACCAGGAAAATAAATCCAGGAGAAATAATCTAAGAAATACTGGACTACCTGAAAGTCATGATAAAATTTTAAAAAGCCTACACATCATATTTCAGGAAATTTTCAAGGAAAACTGCTTTGATATTCTAGAACCAGAAGGCAAAATAGAAATGGAAAGAATCCACTAAAGAGTCCACTTCAAAGAGATTCCAAAAGGATAACTCTCTCCAGGAGTTTCCAGAACTCCCAGGTCAAGGAGAAAATATTTCAAAGAGCTAAAAAGATATCATGGAACTATAGTCAGGATAACATAAGACTTAGCTGCGTCTACATTAAAGAATCTGAAAGCCTGGAATATGATATTCCAGAGGGCAAAAGATTAGGACTTCAACAGAATCATTTCCCCAGGAAAACTGAGCATAATTCTTCACAGGAAAAAATGGATATTCAGTGAAATTCTAAAAGGGAATTCTTTGTTCTCTTTGAATTTGCACTTGTGAAAGGGAATCCTTTGTTCTCTTTGCCTAGTTGGAGTTAACACTTTGGTTGGCAATAACTTTGAATCAACACAAGCTTGAACTAGGTGGAAGAGCTCACAAACCACTTGGTGAATTTACATCCTACCTAGTGCTAGGTGAGAAGTCAGCAAGATGCTTGTAGAGTTCCACCATTTTTTCTAACTCAATCAGAAACTTGTTCACACCCTCAGAAAATGTGAACCCTTTTGATGAGTATTCACCCCTCCAGAAGATGCGAAATAGTTCTCACAAACACTGCCCCCTAGGCAGGACTAGACAATTTGAAACTGTGGTAGGCCTCTGTGAAGAGGGGAGGAGACAAGAAGTCACCATAAAAATAAGCCCTGAACTCAGTCTGGGGGTTGAGTCTAGTGGAGAATAAACTCCAAGAAGAGAGTCACTCCAAGAAGGAAGTTGGCTTTAAGAAGACGGTCAGCTCAAAGAAGAAAGTTGGCCTCAGGAGTCACCTTCAGCTCCATTCATTGTCTTGACCTGACTCTTGGAGGGAACTTGGGTGAGTGGATAGCTGGTTTTCTCTTCCTGTCTTCTGGAGAAAGTTTAATTCTGATTGAAGGTTAACAAGTCCTTGCTGAGCCAAGCACTGGAACAATATTTAGTTAGATAGGTTAATGTCTTCTCTACCCTTTTGTATTTCTCTACTTTCACTCTTTCCACCTCTTTTATGAATAAAAGATTTATAATTTTCATATGTTTAGCCAAACCATTAATTTTAACACTTATAAAATAGAGGACTTTCAAATATTCCTGATAAAAAGACCAGAGCTAAATGGAAAATCTGACTCTCAAATATAAGAGAAGCATAAAAAAGTAACCAGGAAAGAGAAATCAAAAGACATTTTAAAAGGTTAAACTACGTTCATCCCTAAATGGGAAGATGATTCTGGTGATGCCAAAAATCTTTATCATTATCATAGCAGTTAGGAGCATACATGGGTAGAGGGCAAGGATATGGGGATGACATTAAAAAAATTAAAATTAAAGAATGAGAAAGAAGAATGCATGGAAGGAAAAAGGGAAAAACAGAATTGGGTAAATTATTTCACATAAAAGAGGCATGAAAGAGCTTTTACAGCGAAGGGAAAGATTGGGGAGATGGGAAGGGGAACATGTAAATCTTACTCTTAAATGGCTCAATGAAGGAGGAACATAACACAATCAATTGGGTATAGAAATATAGGAAAATAGGAGGAGAGTGGATAAGAGAAGGTGGGGTGGGACTGATAGAAAAAAAGGCAAATTAGGGGAAGTGGTAGTCAGAAACTAAACAGGAGGAAATAGGATGGAAAATAATACAGAGCAATCCTAATGGTGCAAAAAAGAGTTTTACAAGTCTCTCTAATAAAGATTTCATTTTTCAAATTCATAAGAGAATTGAGTTGAATACATAAGAACACAAGTCATTTTCTAATTGATAAATGGTAAAAGGATATAATCAGTTCTCAAAGTAATTAAAGCTCTCTATAGTCATGCAAAAAAGAACTCTCTAAATCGCTATTAATTAGAGAAATGCAAATTAAAACAATCTATCAGATTGGCTATTATGACAGAAAAGGAAAAAATGAAAAAACTCTGAGGGGATATGGGGGGGGAAAAGACATAAATGAACTCCTAGAAGAATTGTGAAATTGTGATCTAGAAATCAATTTGTACCTTTACCAAAGGGCTATAAAAGAGTACATATTATTGACCCAGCAATACCATTACTAGTTATGTTTCCCAAAGGGATATAAAAACCAGAAAAGGGAAGGGCCTATATGTACAAAAAATATTTAAAGTAGCTCTTTTTTGTGGGGGCAAAGAACTGGAAAATGAGGAGATGCCTATCAATCAGGGAATGACTGAGTAAATTATAGTATATGATTGTAATGAAATACTATTGTGCTATAAGAAATGACAAGCAGGAAAACTCAGAAAAACCTAGAAAGACTTACATGAACTGAAACAGCGTAAAATAAGCAGAACCAAGAGAACATTATATGAGCCAAGATGATGGATTAGGAGTACCTAAAGCCATAACCTCTCCAGCAATCCTTCCAAACCAATATTTATATTGAGCTTCAAAGAAAAAAATTAATTCAAACTCAACAAGAAGAAACCACGAGATTCTCCTACTGAAAACAACTTGAAAGGTAGGCACGGTCTGCCTATTTTGATGGGAAAAGAGAGAGGCACCCTCCCCAACCCATACTGAGACCTGTGATAAGAAAAGGCTAATAGTATGAACCCCCTCACGGAGATGGCAGCCTCAGGAGTTTGCCTCTGATCCATCACACATGGCCCAGGGCTCTGAAAATGGCTGGCAGGGGGAAAATGGGGGAGCCATCAGGTAGGACACCTTCCCCCCCCCACCACACCAAGACCTATGGAAAAACCAGGCTATCTGTGTGAGACACCAGGCAGAGACAGTAGCCGCAAGGGTCTCTTACCCACAACACATGGTCCAGGGCTATAACAAGGACTGGCAGGGAGAAACATGTGGGGGGTGAGGGTGGGAAAGGGAAAGACCTGACCAGATACCCTCAGTCTACTGGCTACAGTGAAAAATTTGCCCTAGGGCAGGCCAGCTTAGCAGGTTTGCTCAACCGGCTGAATACAGTATTACCAGCAAAGGATTGAGAAAAGAGAAGATTTGGCCTCAGGACAGAACCGCTCAAATACTTTGATTCAGTAAATCAATAGGCCAGAAGAAAAAATAAATAAATAAAATACATAGAGGGTGCAGTGGTAAGCTATTTAGGATGATATGTCCAAAAAAGGGGTAAAGAAGAGGATAATACTAAAAGAAATAGGAAAAGAGGTAAAATGAGATAAAACATATTGCATAAAGAAGCAAGGGGCAGGTAGAGGGGGAAAGGAGAAAATCAGTGTAATGGAAGGGAAGAAGTGCTTAATGACAGGAAATGCTTACACCTTACTCCCATTGGAATTGGCTCAGACAGTAAAGAACCGTCAGATCCATTGGAGTACAGAATTTTCTCTTGCCCTATACAGAAGTAAAAGGGTAATAAGAAACAGGGTGGTGGGAGAGGAGTAATACAAGTGAGGGAGAGGTTGGGGGGTAGGCATTCAAAAGGCCCCAATAGTAAAAAGGGAATAAGAAAAGAGGTGGTAAGAAGAAAAGTAATATAAGGGGGGGAAAGAGGGGAGACTGATTAAAAGCAAAACACTGGAGGGGAGGGTAAGAGGGAAAGGAGGAAGGTTAGGATTGAAGGAAGTCAAAATGGAGGAGAATACACAGAATGTGATCATAACTATCAATGTGAATGGGATGAACTCACCCATAAAATGGAAGTGGATAACAGAATGGATTAAAAACCAGAATCCTACCATATGTTGTCTACAAGAAACACATTTGAGGCAGGTGTCAGAGTCAAGGTAAGAGGCTGAAGCAAAATCTATTTGGCTGCAACAGAGGCAAAGAAGGCAGGAGTAGCAATCATGATCTCAGACAAAGCTAACATAAAAATAGATTTGAATAAAATAGGTAAGGAAGGAAATTATATCTTGATTAAAGGCAGCATAAATGATGAAGAAATAAAAATATTTAACATATATGCACCAAATGATATAGCATCCAAATTTTTAAAGGAAAAACTAAAGGAGCTCAAGGAGGAAATAGATAGTAAAACCATAGAAAATTGCGTTTACATATACATACATGTAGACAATAACATATATACACATTTGTACAATAGTTATAGTATAATTATTTTACAAGCATGTACAGATCTATATACATTCATGTGTATAATATGTAATGTATTTACTGCATGTTCCTATTGCATCATCTACAACAGTGATTCCCAAAGTGGGTGCTACTGCCCCCTGGTGGGTGCTGCAGCAATCTGGGGGAGCGGTGATAGCCACAGGTGCATTTATCTTTCCTATTAATTGCTATTAAAATTTAGAAAAAATTTCCAGGGGGCTAAGTAATATTTTTTCTGGAAAGGAGGCGGTAGGCCAAAAAAGTTTGGGAACCACTGATCTACATTAATCTCTATTTGTTCCCTGATGTTACCTAAGTAGAATATCTCAAACAGACCTTATGGATCTAATACATATAATATACTTATTTTATATATATATATACACACACATACATACATACACATATATATGTATACATACATATACATATATATGTATGTATTTAATTCCTATATCCCTCCTTTTCCCAGAATGGATATTCCCAGAATATCCATTTATCTACATGAATATTTTTAGCAAATATAGATTTTATACCATTTAGTGGAATATGTACTCTATATTTGCTCGTTAGATATATCATACTTACTCAATCTTCAGATCTTTCCTCTTCATGTCTTGTCTAATGGGTCTCTTCTGTCTTGTATTCTTATGTATGTCCTGTTGCATGAAACTACATGTGAAAGTGTGGTTTGTGTTTACCGATGCATTTATTTTACAAATTTCATGTCCATTCCTAGTCTGATCCTATTCTCTGCAAAATCTTTACAATCTCTGCTCTCCTGTTAGTTTCAGGTTAGCTGCTTCCAACCTTTTCCTCTGGGCTGCTTTTCTTTTTCATCCACTGAAATCATCCTCTCTTTTTGAACTTTCTGACTATTGTCTTAGTTGCCTGATGACTCCTTCAGCTTTCTTCAAAGTAACTATTTTCTATCTCATCTCTTTCTCCTTCTACTAAATCTATCTCTGTCTCTTTCTCTTTCTCCATTTTTACTGTGAGCAAGTTTTACGTGGGAATAATGAATCTATGGTTCTTTTTCTAAGACTTTAACCACTGATGATGTTATAAAAATAGCTTTAAAGGGTCCTGACCAACGCTCTTGTGTTGCTGATGTCTTTGCAAAGTTCTTAATATATATTGAGTCTCCTGGTCTTATGTTATGAAGCAAGTAATCTAATGGCCCATATTGTTGAAAAACACCCATATCATGTAGCTCTCTGTCTATTTTGTAAAACTGTTATATAAGAAGCTATCTATATGTCTCCTCTAGCATAGAGACATAGGCTAGTTTATACATTTTTGCTGGTCATATAGCATTTCATAAACAAAAATAAGGAGATACGCATGAGGTCTAGAATAGATGTAAAATAAAGCTAGATTTCTGGCCATTTCAAATGAGTCTCTGTACAAAGTTTTCTCAACATTGATTTTATTGTTCTATTCAACCTCTCAACATGTCCAGAGCTCTGTGGATGGTACGGCATATGAAATCTAGCTGTTATTCCCAGATTTTCATAAACTTTTCTTAGTATTTCCTGTGTATGGTCTAAGTCTATGGTAACAGGGACACCAAATCTAGCAATTATTTCCTTTAGCAGTATTTTCTTTTTTTTTTAAACCCTTACCTTCTGTCTTGGAATCAATACTGTGTATTGGTTCCAAGACAGAAAAGGGGTAAGGGCTAGGCAATGGGGGTTAAGTGACTTGCCCAGGGTCACACAAATGGAAGTGTCTGAGGCCAGATTTGAACCTAGGACCTCATGTCTCTAGGCCCATTTCAATCCACTGAGCTACCCAGCTGTCCCCCTCCCCCCTTAGCAGTATTTTCACCACAAACCCTGAAGTATTTTTAGCTGATGGAAAAGCTTCAGGCCAATGTGTAAGTTTGTCAACTAGCACTAAACAATATTTGTATTTTCTAGCTTCAAGCATATTTATATAATCTATTTGTAGATTTTCAAATGGGGTATAAACTAAAGGTCTACCACCTAACCCTGTCTTCTTAAAAACACCCTGGTTGAATTTCAAACAGAGAATATTTGCTACAGACTCTATGTGCAACTGAGGTTATTCCCAAAGCAATCCATGTTCTCTTGATATAATCAATTAATGCCTGTGTTCCAAAGTGTCCTTTACCATGGATGGCATTACAAACATGGCAATAGAACTCCTTTCGTAAGATTGGCTTTCCAGAGTCTGAAACCCAGGTATCATTCACTTTCTTTGTTCAGATTTGTCTTTCCATGTCTGAATCTCAGGCTTTGTAAACTTTGGTAAGATCAGCTAACTCTATGACTGACAGATTCATGACGGAAGGCGGAGCTTTTCTAGCCATGAATTTTACTGTCACATTAGCTCTATAATTACCCTTAGACACTGAATATTTCCCAAACCCATGTGCTCTGCAGTGAATTTTAGCTATCTGCTTAGCTTTTTTATAGCATCTAGCAAATCTGCAATTATCTTTGCATGCACTATTTGTTTGACTCTAGCTGTTACAAACCCCCAATTTTTCCAAATTGTCCCAGTTGCATGGCATACAGAGAAACCATATTTAGAATCTATAAAGATGTTTTGATCTCACCTCTAATGAAGAGGAAATTAAGGTAATCATTAAGAACTTTTCTCCCAATTATATAACAATAAATATGACAATCTAGGTGAAATGGATGAATATTTACAAAAATATAAATTGCCTTGGTTAACAGAAGAGGAAATAAAATACTTAAATAACTCCATCTCAGAAAAAGAAATTGAACAAGCCATTAAGGAATTCCCTAAGGAAAAATCCCCAGGGCCAGATGGATTCATAAGTGAATTCCATCAAACATTTAAAGAACAACTAATTCCAATACTATGCAAATTATTTGACAAAATAATCAAAGAAGTTATATCAACTACAGACCAATATTATCCACTATGACAAGGTGGGATTCATATCAGGAATGCAAGGATGGGTTAATATTAGGAAAACCATCCACATAATTGACCATATCAACAATCAAGCCAAGAGAAATCACATGATTTTATCAATAGATGCAAAAAAAGCTTTTGACAAAATACAACACCCATTCCTGTTGAAATCACTAGAAAGTATAAAAATAGAAGGACCCTCCTCAAAATAATAAACAGTTTATATATTTATAACCATTAGCAAGTATCATCTGCAATGGTGACAAATTAGAAGCCTTCTCAATAAGATCAGGAGTGAAGCAAGGATGCCCATTATCACCTCTATTATTTAACATTATACTAGAAACACTAGTGGAAGCAATTAGAGGAAAAAAAGAAACCTGCAGGGATTAAAGTAGGCAATAAGGAAACTAAATTATCACTCTTTGCAGATGACATTATGGTCTTCTTAAAGAATTCTAGAAAATCAAATAAAAGACTAGTAGAAATAATTAAATTTAGCAAAGTTGCAGGGTCCAAAATAAACCCACATAAATCATCAGCATTTCTAAATATTTCTAACAAAACTTAGCAGCTAGAGTTAGAAAGAGAAACTCCATTTAAAATCACTCTAGACAATATAAAATATTTAGTAATCCATCTGCCAAGACAAACACAGTAATTATATGAACACAACTACAAAACACTTCACACAATTAAAACTAGATCTAAATAATTGGAAAAACATCAATTGTTCATGGATAGGACAAGCTAATGTAATAAAAATGATAATCCTACCCAAACTAATTTACTTATTCAGTGCCATATCTATCAAATTACTAAGAAACTTTTTTTTATAGAATTAGAAAAAGTTATAACTAAGTTTATCTGGAAGAACAAAATATCAAGAAAATCAAGGGAAGTAATGAAAAAAAATGTGAAGGATGGAGGCCTGGCATTACCAGATCTTAAACTGTACTATAAAGCTGTAGTAATCAAACAATATAGTACAGGCTAAGAGACAGAAGGATGGATTAATGGAATAGAGTAGAAGTAAATGACCTCAGTAAGTGTTCGATAAAGCTTTTGAGACAAGAACTTATTCTTTGACAAAAACTACTGAGAAAATTGGAAAACTGCATGGGAAAAATCAGTTTTAGATCAACATCTCACCAAGATAAATTCAAAATGGGTAAATGACTTAAATATAAAGAGTGAAATCATAAATAAATTAGGTGAACATAAAATAGTGTCCCTGTCAGATCTATGGGAAAGGAATTTAAGACCAAGCAAGAGATAGAGAATATTTCAAAATGTCAAATGAATGATTTTGATCATATCAAATTCAAAAAATTTTGTACAAATAAAATCAATGCAACCAAAATTAGAAGGAAAGGAAAAACTGTGAAAAAATTTATAACAAAAATCTCTGACAAAGATTGAATTTTCTAAATATATAAGGAACTAAGTCAAATTTACAAAAAAAAAAAAAAGCCATTCCCCAATCAACAAATGATTAAGGGGCATGAATAGGCAGTTTTCACATGAGGAAATCAAAACTATTAATAAGCACAAGGAAAAGTGTCTTAAATCCCTTTTGATTAGAGAAATGCAAATAAAAACAACTCTGAAGTACCACCTCATACCTAGCAGATTGGCCAATATAGCAGCAAAGGAAAGTGATAAATGTTGGAGGGGATGTAGCAAAATCAGGACATTAATGCATTGCTGGTAGAGTTGTGAATTGATCCAACCATTCTGTAAGACAATTTGGAATTATGCCCAAAGGACTTTAAAAGAATTCCTGCCTTTGATCCAGCCATACCACTGCTGAATTTGTACCCCAAAGAGATAATAAAGAAAAATACTTGTACAAAAATATTTATAGCCACACTCTTTGCAGTGGCAAAAAATTAGAAAATAAGGATATGTCCATTTATTGGGGAATGACTGAACAAGTTGTGGTATCTGATGGTGATGGAATACTATTGTGCTGAAAGGAATGATTAAATAGATGATTTCTATGTGAACTGGAAAGACCTCCAGGAATTGAGGCAGAACGAAATGAGCAGAACACCAGGAGAACATTGTACATTATGGCACAATCAAATGTAATAGACTTTTCTACTAGCAGCAATGCAATGATCCAGGACAATCCAGAGGAATTTATGAGAAAAAATGCTATCCACATTCAGAGAAAAAACTATGGGAACAGAAATGAGAAGAAAAACATATGATCACGCAGTTCGATGGGATTGTGATTAGAGTTATGATTTTAAAAGATCATTCTACTGCATATATGAATAGCATGGAAATAGGTTTTGAACAATGATACATGTAAACCCAGTGGAATTGCTTCTCAGCTCTAGGAGGATGAGAGGGAAGAGAGGTCTGAAATATCATGAAGTATGTGACCATGGGAAGACTATTACACAGTGACAACAGTAATACTATATAATGAACAACTGTGAATAACAGCTATTCTCGGCAGTACAATGATCCAAAATTATCCCAAAGGACTCATTATAAAAAATGCCAACTATTTCCAGAGAAAAAGAACTGATAGAAGCTGACTTCAGAAAAAAAAACTAACTTTTTTTACTTTCTTAATTTTTTCAATTTGAATTTCCTTCCACAAAAGGATTAACATAGGGAAATGTTTTACAATGATTATAAATATAAGATCTATATGAGACTGCTTACCATCGTGGGGATCAGGGGAAGGTTAGGAAAGGTGGGATATTCTTAAAACTCAATATTTAATTGAGTAATTGGGGGGGATTTAAATTATTTCAACCCTGTAAAATAATTCTAGATACATTCTAGATGCTAAGCAATAAAAGGCTAAAATTTAAGACACACTTCAATATTCTAGATTTATTAGGATGAAACTTTTTTCAAAGTAAAATTTTAATATCTGCTTATAATTATTTATATTTAAATTATATTTGCATGGGCAGGAATTATTGTAAAATGATTTTTTATATTTTCTATTATTTTAAAATTCTTGTATCTTTTAATGCAGTTGACACTCTTTTTTCACAAATTTGTTGATTATCATTTCTCCACTGCATTTCGCCATTAAGATTCAAGTATAGGAGGCAGGGCTAAGATGGCTGAAGAGTAAAAAGTAACTGCTGGACCTCTCCTAACCCATGCATATATGACTCTTCATGAAGACATAAAAACAAATCCAGAGGAAAGAAGGGACCCCACAACAGGGCGCAGTATCAAAGGTACGTGGAATCGGGGCATTTCTATGCTATAAAGGGGTGAAACAGCTCTCACAAAAACACGAGGGGAGCAACCCCCTCCCCCACACCCCACACCACCTACAACTCCAAAGCCAGCTCACGAGTCAGAGCAAGTTTGGGGCACCCATTAAGTCATTGGTAGCTCACCAGGGCTTGTTCCTGAGAGCAGCAAGACTTAAGACCTCACAATAGGCTAAAGAACTCACGGACTCTGAACACAGACCCTGAGCCCAGGCGCAGGTGAAGGGGCTGACACAGGAGTGGGCTAAGGCACAGACTAAGGCGCAGACTAAGGCGTGGACAAAGGGGCTGATTCTGAGTGTAGGAGGGACCTTGAGTGGGGACCCAGTGCAGAGAGGTGCTTGACTATGGAAACAGCTCCCTGAGACTGTTAAAGAAGCTTCAAGCAGAAGAACAAGCAAGGAGACCACCAGGAGGCTTGTCCCAGAACAACTAGACTTGAGATCTCAGGAGTCTAAAAAGTACAGACAGATCCTGGGTGCGAGCATAAAGCTGAGAGAGAACTCAGCTTACAATGGCAAGCCAGAATCATCAGGAAAACCAGAAGAGAAAGATGAAGAAGAAAAAACCTTTAACACTTGACAACTTTTATACAGAAAAAATCCAGACAACAGAAGAAACAGTAGAGGAGAACAAACAATCCAAACCTTCCCAAAACAATGAAAAAGGGTCACAAGGTCTTGAAGAGTTCAAATCTGAGATCATGAGAAAGATGGAAGAGATCTGGCAAGAAAATAACAGTTTAAAAGGCAGAATTTCACAACTGGAAAGTGAGGCAAGTAAATCAAAGACCAGAAATGACCAGATTGAAAAGGAAAACCAAAAGATTGTAGCCGAAAACCAGTCTCTAAAGGCTAGAATTGGGCAATTAGAAAAAGATGCCCCCAAATCAAAAGAATTAATAAGCAAATTGCAGACCAAAATCAAACAGCTGGAAAACAGGATAGACCAAATCAAAAAGGAAAATCAAAAGAATATAGCAGAAAACCAGTCTCTAAAGACAAGAATTGGGCAAGTAGAAGCCAATGATCTCTTAAGACAGCAAGAACAAATAAAACAAAGTCAAAAGACGGATAAAATAGAAGGAAACATGAAATATCTCAATGAGAAACTGACAGATCAAGAAAACAGGTCTAGAAGAGACAATCTGAAAATCATTGGTTTTCCTGAAAAACACAGAAATTAATAGAAATTTGGACTCCATACTACAGGAAATTATTCAGCAAAATTGCCCTGAAGTTCTACAACAAGAGGGCAATGTAGACATTGAAAGGATCCATAGATCACCCTCTACACTTAACCCTGAAAAGACAACCCCCAGGAATATAATAGCCAAATTCAAGAGCTTCCAAGTAAAAGAAAAAAATTTTACAAGAAGCCACAAAGAGACAATTCAGATATCAAGGAGCACCAATCAGGATCACACAGGATCTGGCAGCCTCTACACTAAAAGACTGCAAGGCTTGGAATATGACATTAATAATGGCAAGAGAACTGGGTATACAACCAAGGATAATGTACCCATCAAAACTGACTATATTATTCCAGGGGAAAGTTTCAGCATTCGACAAGATAGAAAATTTCCAAGCATTTGCACAGAAAAGACGAGGACTAAAGGGAAAGTTCAATATCCAACCACGAAAATCAAGAGAAACATGAAAAGGTAAATAAGGAACAGAAGGGAAAGTAAGAAAGCTCATATTTTTTTAAATTTGCCTCTTTAAGGGCTTCAATAAGACCAATTATTGGAACTCCTATGTGGAGAAATACTATGTATAATTCTCAGTAGTGAATTCTGTTCACCATTATCGCATTCACTATTATAATAATTAGAAGAATTATTCATAGGGAGAGGTTGGAATACTAAATGGTCTAAGATGATATGGGCGGGAGGGAAAGAGGGGGGTAAATAGTGGAGGACACCAAAATAATCTTGAAGGAATAAGAAAAATAGGATATTCTATTACACACAAAGAGGGTATGGGAAGGGGAAGGGATGAATACTATTATAAGAAGGAGAGGAAGAGAGCATTAAGAGGTAATATTTAAAACTTACTCTCAGTGTAATTAACCCTGAGAGGGAAGAGTAGCTATATCCATTGGGATATAAAACTCTATCTAACCATACTGAGAAAGTCAAAAGGGATAAACCAAGGGGAGCAGGGAGTGGGGAGGTCAAAAAACGGAGGAGAGAAGAATGGGGTGGGAATTCATTAGGCCTTAAAAATGAAAAGAGGATGGGGGCAGCTGGGTAGCTCAGAGGAGTGAGAGTCAGGCCTAGAGACAGGAGGTCCTAGGTTCAAACCCGGCCTCAGCCACTTCCCAGCTGTGTGACCCTGGGCAAGTCACTTGACCCCCATTGCCCACCCTTGCCAATCTTCCACCTATGAGACAATACTTTGAAGTACAAGGGTTTAAATTAAATAAAAATAAAAAGAGGGGAATAATAAGGGAAGGGGTAGAAAGGGAAGTTAATCAAGGGAGGGGATAAGGGATACCAGGCTTAAAGCAAACCACTGGTTTAAAAGGAAATAGGTTAAGAAGAAGGGGTAGGAATAGGGGAGGATAAGAAAATGTCAGTGAATGCATAACTGATAATTATAACTCTGAATGTGAATGGGATGAACTCGCTCATAAAACTGAAGCAAATAGCAGAGTAGATTAGAAACCAAAATCCTACCATATCTTGTTTACAAAAAAGCACATATGAGGTGGGTGGACATACACAAGTTTAAGGTTCAGGGCTTGAGCAAAATCTTTTGGGCATCAAATGAGAAAAAGAAGGCAGGAGTGGCATTTGTGATTTCTGACAAAGCCAAAATAAAAATAGATACAATTAAAAAAGACAGGGAATTACATCCTGATTAAAGGAAGTATAAACAATGAGGAAATAACACTGCTCAGTATGTATGCACCAAGTGGTACAGCATCCAAATTCATAAAGTAGAAACTGGCAGAGCTCAAGAAGGAAATAGATAGTAAAACCATACTAGTGGGAGATCTAAATATTCCTCTTTCAGATCTAGATAAATCAAACCAAAAAAAATAAGAAAGAGGTAAGAGAGGTGAATGAAGTCCTAGAAAAATCAGATTTAATTGATATGTAGAGAAAAATAAATAGGGACAAAAAGGAATACACCTTCTTTTCAGCTGCACATGGTACATTCACATAGATTGACCATGTAATAGGGCATAGAAACATTGCAAACAAATGCAAAAGAGCAGAAATAATAAATGTAACTTTCTCAGATCATAATGCAATAAAAATAATAATTAGTAAGGGCATCTGGACAGGCAAATCAAAAACTAATTGGAAATTAAATAATATGATTCTCCAAAACCAGCTAGTCAAAGAAGAAATCATATAAACAATCAACAATTTCATTGAAGAGAATGACAATGATGAGACATCCTACCAAACTCTGTGGGATGCAGCCAAGGCAGTACTCAGGGGGAAGTTTATATCATTGAGTGCATAAATTAACAAAGTAGGGAGGGCAGAGATTAATGAATTTGGCGTGCAACTTAAAAAATTAGAAAGCGAGCAAATTAAAAATCCCCAGATGAAAATTAAATTAGAAATACTAAAAATCAAGGGAGAAATTAATAAAATTGAAAGTAAAAGAACTATTGAATTAACAAATAAGACTACAAGCTGGTATTTTGAAAAAACAGATTAAATAGACAAAGTATTTGTCAATCTAATTAAAAAAAAGAAAGAAGAAAACCAAATTGACAGTATCAAAGATGAAAAGGGAGACCTAACTTCTAATGAAGGGGAAATTAAGGCAATCATTAAAAACTATTTCACCCAATTATATGGCAATAAATATAACAATCTAGGAGGTATGGATGAATATTTACAAAAATATAATTGCCTAGATTAACAGCAGAAGAAATAGAATACCTAAATTATCCCATATCAGAAAAAGAAATTGAACAAGCCATAAAAGAACTCCCTAGGAAAAAATCGCCAGGGCCTGATGGATTCACAAGTGAATTCTATCAGACATTCAAAGAGCAAATAATCCCAATACTATACAAATTAATTGATTTAATAAGCAAAGAAGGAGTCCTATCAAATTCCTTTTATGAAACAAATATGGTACTGATTCCAAAGCCAGGTAGATCAAAAACAGAGAAAGAAAACTACAGAACAATCTCCTTAATGAACATAGATGCAAAAATCTTAAATAGAATATTAGCAAAGAGAATCCAGCAAGTGATCAAAAGGATCATCCACCATGATCAGGTGGGATTTATACCAGGAATGGAAGGATGGTTCAACATTAGGAAAACCATCCACATTATTGATCATATCAACAATCTAACAAACAAAAATTACATGATTATCCCAATAGATGCTGAAAAAGCCTTTGACAAAATACAGTACCCATTCCTATTGAAAACACTGGAAAGTATAGGAATAGAAGGACCTTTCCTAAAAACAATAAACAGTATATACCTAAAACCATCAACAAGCATCATATGCAATGGGGATAAATTAGAAGCCTTTCCAATAAGATCAGGAGTAAAACAAGGATGCCTATTATCTCCTCTATTATTTAACATTGTACTAGAAACACTAGCAGTAGCAATTAGATAAGAAAAAGAAATTGAGGGTATTAAAATAGGCAAGGAGGAGACTAAACTATCACTCTTTGCAGATGATATGATGGTCTACTTAAAAAATCCTAGAGAATCAACTAGGAAGCTTGTAGAAATAATCAACAACTTTAGCAAGGTTGCAGGATACAAAATAAATGCACATAAATCATCAGCATTTCTATATATTTCCAACACTTCACAGCAGCAAGAGGTAGAAAGAGAAACACCATTTAAAATCACCCTAGATAACAAAATACTTAGGAATCTAGCTACCAAAACAAACACAGGAATTATATGAAAACAACTACAAAACTCTTTCCAAACAATTAAAACTAGATCTAAACAATTGGAAAAACATTGATTGCTCATTGGTAGGATGAGCTAACATAATAAAAATGACCATTCTACCCAAATTAATTTACCTATTTAGCACCATACCTATCAAATTACCAAAAAACTTTTTCACTGAATTAGGAAAAACTATAGCAAAGTTCATTTGGAATAACAAAAGATCAAGAATATCAAGGGAAATAATGAAAAAAAAATGTGAAGGAAGGGGGTCTAGCAGTACCAGATATTAAACTATACTATAAAGCAGCAGTCATCAAAAAGGTATGGTACTGGCTAAGAGACAGATGGGAGGATTATTGGAATAGACTTGGGGTAAGTGATGTCAGCAAGACAGTATATGATAAGCCCAAAGAGCCCAATTTTTGGGACAAAAATCCACTATTTGACAAAAACTGCTGGGAAATTTGGAAAACAATATGGGAGAGATTAGATTTAGATCAACATCTCACACCATACACTAAGATAAATTCAGAATGGGTGAATGACTTGAATATAAAGAGGGAAATTATAAATAAGTTAAGTGAACACAGAATAGTATACTTGTCAGATCTCTGGGAAAGGAAAGATTTTAAATCCAAGCAAGAGTTAGAGAAAATTACAAAATGTAAATTAAATGGTTTTGATTATATTAAACTAAAAAGCTTTTGTACAAACAAAAACAATGCAGCCAAAATCAGAAGGGAAACAACAAATTGGGGGAAAATCTTTATAACAAAAAACTCTGACAAAGGTCGAATTACTCAAATATACAAGGAGTTAAATCAATTGTATAAAAAATCAAGCCATTCCCCAATTGATAAATGGGCAAGAGACATGAATAGGCAATTTTCAGGCAAAGAAATCAATACTATCTATAAGCACATGAGAAAGTGTTCTAAATCTCTAATAGTTAGAGAAATGCAAATCAAACAATTCTGAGGTATCACCTCACACCTAGTAGAATGGCTAAAATAAAAGAAGGGGAGAGTAATGAATGTTTGAGGGGATGTGGCCAAATTGGGACATTAATGTATTGCTGGTGGAGTTGTGAACTGATCCAACCATTCTGGCTGGCAATTTGGAACTATGCTCAAAGGGCTATAAAAGAATGCCTGCCCTTTGATCCAGCCATACCATTGTTGGGATTGTACCCCAAAGAGATCATAGATAAACAGACTTGCACGAAAATATTTATAGCCGTGCTTTTTGTGGTGGCAAAAAACTGGAAAATGAGGGCATGCCCTTCAATTGGGGAATGGCTGAACAAATTGTTGTATATGCTGGCAATGGAATACTATTGTGCAAAAAGGAATCATAAACTGGAGGAATTCCATGTGAATTGGAAAGACCTCCAGGAACTGATGCAGAGTGAAAGGAACAGAGCCAGAAGAACACTGTACACAGAGACTGATATACTGTGGTAAAATAGAATGTAATGGACTTCTGTACTAGCAGCAATGCAATGATCCAGGACAATTCTGAGGGGTTTATGGAAAGGAACGCTACCCACATTCAGAGGAAGAACTGCAGGAGAGGAAACATATAAGAAAATCAACTGCTTGAATACATGGGTTGATGAGGACATGATTAGGGATCAAAAGTACCACACCAATGCAACTATCAACAATTTGGAAATAGGTCTTGATTAATGACACATGTTAAAACAAGTGGAAATGCATATCAGCAAGGGGAGGGGAGGAGGTCGAGGGGTGAATGGGAAAGTAAGAGCATGAATCATGTAACCATGTTACCTTTTCTAAAAAAATATTAATAAATGTTTATAAAAAAGATTCAAGTATAACAATATTATTTAAATTCTTTATGTGATCCTCTCTGCAATTTTGAATTGAAATAGTGGGCAGCAGAAGAGAGATACATAGCATATATGTTCACAGTAAACTTCAAAAACAGAGCCCACACAGCATGTTTTCCCCTATGATACCTATGACCCAAAATAAAAGAAGAAAGCTAAGAAGGGCCAAACTCTTCACAACATCATTCATGATGGTCAATTTTCTAGAAAGTCAACAAGTATAAGAAGAGTTTGTGAAATGTGGGAGCAACAAGAAGGAAAGGAAATACCTCTTGGCTTGCAGATCTAGAAAGGTAAAACTTAGTTAAATTTGTTTCTTCACTCAAAGAAGTTCATTCATATTGTATGTGTATGCAATGATGGTGAGATGAGGTGTCCTATGAAAAATCAAGTCTGGCCTATAAATAATTTTTTTAACCCTTACCTTTTGTCTTAGAATGAATACTGTGCATTGGTTCCAAGGCAGAAGAGTGGTAAGGTCTAAGACAATGAGACTTAAGTCACTTGTCCAGGGTCACACAGTTAGGAAGTGTCTGAGATAAGATTTGAATCTAAGATCACCTGTCTCTAAGCCTGGCTCTCAATCCACTGAACCATGTAGGTGCAAGGATGGTTGATTCTTAGCAGATCAAGGGTTGATTATCTAGTTGGGGGACTTTATTTTTTATTTGGATCCTGTTTTTTAGCTATGAGGTCTTTGCCAAAGATTGTTCATCAGGGAAAGGAAACAAAATTTGGAACAAGAAATTTGATTTTATATTTGTAGTTTTTTTGTTTGTTTGTTTTCAAGAGAATGTAAAAAGCAATTGTTTTGGACTTCCAGGTTAAGATGGTGGCAGAATAGAAGCAGCTTGCTTAACCTCTTCTAACCCACACATACAGAACTCCTCAAAAAGACATAAAAACAAATCCAGATGAGCAAAAGGACCCCACAACAGGGCGCAGCATTGAAGGTACTTGGAATCATGGCATTTCCAAGCTATAAAGGGGTGAAACAGCTCTCACTAAAACATGAGCTGAGCAACCTCCTCCCCCCCACACCACCTACAAAGCCAAAGCCAGAGCAAAAGACTTAGAGCAAGTTTGGGGCACCCATTAAGTCATTGGCAGCTACCTGGGGTCACCAGGGCCTGTTCCTGAGAGCAGCAAGGCTTAAGACCCCAAGAACCTAAAGAACGTGTGGACTTTGAACACAGACCCTGAGCACAGGCACAGTCACAGCTGCAGATGTGGATTCTGAGCACAGGCACTGACCTTGAATGGGGACCCAGTGCAGAGGGGTGCACACTTGTGGAAGCAGCACCCTGAGACTGTTAAAGGAGCTTTGGGCAGAGGAACAGGCAAGGGGACCACCAGGAGGCTTGACCCTGAGAACAACTAAAGCTGAGACCTCAGGAGTATAAAAAGCGCAGACAGACCCTGGGCATGAGGATAAAGTGAGAGGGCACTGGGCTAACAATGGCAAGCCAGAGACAAGAACCCCAGAAGAGAAAGATCAAGAAGAAATCTTTAACACTTGACAACTTTTACACAGAAAAAATACAGACAACAGAGCAAACAGCAGAGGAGAACAAACAAGTAATCATATCCAAACCTTTCCAAAAAAATGAAAACTGGTCACAAGTTACTGAAGAGTTCAAATCTGAGATTATGAGAAAGATGGTAGAGAACTGGCAAGAAAATAACAGTTTAAAAGTCAGAATTTCGCTATTAGAAAGTGAGGCTCAGAAATCAAATGAATTGATAAGCAAATTGAAGACCAGAAATGACCAGCTGGAAGCCTTGAAAAACCAAACAGACCAGATTCAAAAGGAAAATCAAAAGATAATAGCCAGAAACCAGTCTCTAAAGGCTAGAATTGGGCAATTAGAAAAAGATGCCCCCAAATCAAAAGAATTAATAAGCAAATTGCAGACCAAAATCAAACAGCTGGAAAACAGGATAGACCAAATCAAAAAGGAAAATCAAAAGAATATAGCAGAAAACCAGTCTCTAAAGACAAGAACTGGGCAAGTAGAAGCCAATGATCTATCAAGACAACAAGAACAAATAAAGCAAAGTCAAAAGGCTGATAAAAGGAAACATGAAATATCTCACTGAGAAATTGACAGATTAAGAAAACAGGTCTAGAAGAGATAATCTGAGAATCATTGGTCTTCCTGAAAAACACAGAAATTAATAGAAATTTGGACTCTATACTAAAGGAAATTATTCAGCAAAATTTCCCTGAAGTTCTACAACAAGAGGGCAATATAGACATTGAAAGGATCCATAGATCACCCTCTACACTTAACCCTGAAAAGACAACCCCCAGGAATATAATAGCCAAATTTAAGAGCTTCCTAGTAAAAGAAAAAATTTTACAAGAATCCAGAAAAAGACAATTCAGATATCAAGGAGCACCAATCAGGATCACACAGGATCTGGTAGCCTTCACACTAAAAGACTGCAAGACTTGGAATATGAAATTCAGAAAGGCAAGAGAACTGGGTCTACAACCAAGGATCACCTACCCATCAAAACTGACTATGTACTTCCAGGGAAAAGTATGGGTATTCAACAAGATAGAAGATGTCCAAGTATTTGCACAGAAAATACCAGGACTAAATGGAAAGTTCAATATCCAACCACAAAAACCAAGAGAAACATGAAAAGGTAAATAAGAAACAGAGGGGAAAGAAAGAAAACTGTTATTTTTAAATTTGCCTCTTTAAGGGCTTCAATAAGATCTAATTATTTGTATTCCTATATTGAGAAATGTCATGTATAATTCTCTGTAGCGAATTCTATTCACTATTATAGTATCCACTACTATAGTAATTAGAAGAATTATTCACAAGGAGAGGTTGGAATACTAAATGGTCTAAGATGATAAGGGGGTGGGTGGGAAAGAGGGGGGTGAATAGTAGAGGACACCAAGAGAAACTTGAATGAATAAGAAAAATAGGATATTCTGTTACACACAAAGAGGGCATGGGAAGGGGAGGGTATGAATACTATTATAAGAAGGAGAGGAAGAGAGCATTAAGAGTTAATATTTAACCTTACTCTCAGCGAAATTAACCCTGAGAGGGAAGAGTAGCTATATCCATTGAGATATAAAACTCTATCTAACCCTACTGAGAAAGTCAGAAGGGATAAACCAAGGGGAGCAGAGGAGTTGGGAGGTCAAAAAAGGGAGGGGAGGAGAAGGGAGAGGAAATTCATTAGGCCTTAAAAATAAAAAGAGGGGAACAACAAGGGAAGGGGTAGAAAGGGTAGTAAATCAAGGGAGGGGACAAGGGTTACTGGTTTAAAACAAATCACTGGTTTAAAAGGAAATAGCCTAAGGAAAAGGGGTAGAACTAAGAGAGGATACCAAAATGTTGGGGAATACACAACTGATAATTATAACTCTGAATGTGAATGGGATGATTGATTATACTAAATTAAAAAGCTTTTGTACAAACAAAAACAATGCAACCAAAATCAGAAGGGAAACAACAAATTGGGAAAAAATCTTTATAACAAAAATCTCTGACAGGGGTCTAATTACTCAAATATACAAAGAGTTAAATCAATTGTATAAAAAATCAAGCCATTCCCCAATTCATAAATGGGCAAGAGACATGAATAGGCAATTTTCAGATAAAGAAATAAAAAGTATCAATAAGCACATGAGAAAGTGCTCTAAATCTCTAATAATTAGAGAAATGCAAATCAAAACAATGCTGAGGTATCACCTCATACCTAGCAGATTGCCTAAAATGATAGCAGGGGAGAATAATGAATGTTTGAGGGGATGTGGCCAAATCGGTACATTAATGCATTGCTGGTGGAGTTGTGAACTGATCCAACCATTCTGGATGGCAATTTGGAACTACATTCAAAGGACTATAAATGATTGCCTGCCCTTTGATCCAGCCATTGTTGGGTCTGTACCCCAAAGAGATCATAGGTAAACAGACTTGTACAAAAATATTTATAGCCACGATTTTTGTGGCGGCAAAAACTGGAAAATGAGGATATGACCTTCTATTGGGGAATGGCTGAACAAACTGTGGTATATGCTGGTTGATGGAATATTATTTCACGGAAAGGAATAATAAACTGGAGTAATTCCATGTGAACTAGAAAGACCTCCAGGAATTGATGCAGAGTGAAAGGAGCAAAGCCAGAAGAACACTGTATACAGAGACCAATACACTGTGGTAAAATAGAATGTAATGGACTTCTGTACTAGAAAAAATGCAATGATCCATAACAATTCTGAGGGACTTAGGGAAAAGAATGCTACCCACATTCAGAGGAAGAACTACAGGAGA
Source organism: Gracilinanus agilis (assembly GCF_016433145.1). Classification (NCBI taxonomy): domain Eukaryota; kingdom Metazoa; phylum Chordata; class Mammalia; order Didelphimorphia; family Didelphidae; genus Gracilinanus; species Gracilinanus agilis. Next base: position 283,079,807 of record NC_058130.1, on the reverse strand, counting down.
GGAAACACAGAAGAAAAGCAACTGATTGAACACATGGATTGAGGCGGACATGATTGGGGATGTAGATCTGAAATTACCACACCAATGCCACTATCAACAATTTGGAAATAGTCTTGATTGATGACACATGTTAAAACCTGGGGAAATATGCATTGGCTATGGGGTGGAGGTAGTGGGGTGAAGGGGAAAGTAAGAACATGAATCATGTAACCATGATAACTTTTCTAAAAAATAAAAATTATTAAAAAAAAGAATAAAATAATAATAATCTAAAAAAAGGCAAAAAAAGCAATTGGTTTAAGAATTTTAATGATTTGTGTGCTTTTTGTTCCTTGTTGACACTTTTTTTTTATCCTGGGACTCCATTCTAGGAGCATAGGGCCACAACCAGTGGGTCGCTCAGGGTCACCCAGCTGGGAAGTGTCTGAGCCCGGATTTGAACCTAGGACCTTTCGTCTCTAGGCCTGGCTCTCAATCCACTGAGCTAGCCCAGCTGCCCCTACTTTAGGTTGCAGTTTCTTTAGCAGATGTAGTTTTTACAGGGTGGGGTTTCTAGCCCCACGCCCAACCCTCCTCCTTTTTCATCCGGGCTAGGGACTGTCCTTAGCCCAGGAGTGGTAAGGGTGGGTGATAGGGGTCAAGTGACTTGCCCAAGGTCACACAGCTGGGAGTGTCCGAGGCCGGACTTGAACCTAGGACCTCCAGTCTCTAGGCCTGGCTCTCAATCCACTGAGCCACCCAGCTGCCTATTGACACTTAGTTGAACATAATTTCTATTGGTTATATAAGTGTGGTTACTTGATTATATGTCCAGAACTGAAATAATTTATGCAATGAATAATAATCACACTTTACATTACTTTAGCGCTTGAAGATTTATAAAGTGCTTTCTTTCTAAGAAACACTCTTCCCTATCCCTACCCTCACATAGTTGGTATAACTGGATCATAGGATTTTAGAGTCTATTAAGCCTTTAGAGTATCTAGCTAACCCCTTTATTTAATAGAAGAGGAAACCAAGCTTCAGAAAGGTTTAATAGTGAGTTTAGTAGGGGGAAACAGACCACTTGCTTCCTGTGGTTAGTAATTGCTAGTCAGTAAATCAATAAAGTATTTATAAGGCACCTACTATGTGTCAGACATTGGGGTAAATACTAAGGGAGAAAAGAGTAAAACTTCCAACTTCTGTTTCCTCACTTTAAGATCTGCCTTTCTACAGTCTGTTCTATCATACTGTCTCTTACCAAGTATTTAAAAGCTGACTACTATATATCTAATATTGTGCTAGGTGCTATATCCAAAACAATCTGGAGGTTCCGGGTAGCTCTGACTTCTAAGCCCAGGCAGTTTTCCCTCCTAAATGTAGTGAAACTATTCATTAAAGCCAATAGTTGACACAGCTGTGGCTCAGTAAAAATACAAGAGAAGTCACAGAATAATCAAAGACAGCACTGGCTCTTCCCTCAGATTTGACATATGCTTGCCCAACTGTATGGCTATTACAGATACATAGGTGTGCTCAAGATGAATCAATATTGAATCAATTCTTGTCCGTTATCTTTTCCATGCTATGGCTGAATAAATTTCCTTTAATTAGCCAGTAGATGGGGTATGAGGGTCCCAGTTCATTCGAATCCTCAATCTGGGACAGCAGACAGATCTGAGTCAGGATGGGACCACAACATTTGTGGCTGGGCTTAGAAGTCAGAGCTACAAGAAGTGGAGATCTCGAAGTTGTCAATTGGAAAGAATAATCAGGAATCCTTACCTACTTATTGCTGAGGGCAGGTTGTTTTTGTGTTCAGGTGTGACTGGAGCCTCCTCTCTTTTAATTCCTCTCTGCCTTCACCCCATGTTTTCCCTTCCCTTTTTCCTCAATAGCCCTTACTCTGCATACTAGATACTTATTCCTATTTCATCTTGGTTTTAATTACATTTTTATAATTCATAAGTACTTTATAGAATTTTAGAATTAATCCTGAATTGCTATCTTAGGTCTGAACTAGAATAGTAAAAAATGTCATAATTTGTGCTGACTCCTGGTACCTCTCTAGCTCATGGTCACTATTTTATATTGTAATACCTGCTGAGAGTTATAAAGCTTTAGATCCATCCCATGGGACAAATTATTAAGATCAAACATTCATTTTTTCCAAAAAAGGGAGGTGAAGCTTGGAATTTCTGGTTTTTGTTTTCTATATTCTGTCACTCCCTTGAGGGGTTGGAACATTGTTTATTCTATTTCCTCCTACTTTTCTATGCTTTTCTTTTCCTTCTCTTGTGCTCCCTATGTCAAGCTTCCCAATCCCTGAGGGCAGTAACAACCCTATAGATAATGTAAATAATGGAATAATCTCTAGAATATTTTTAGGACCTTCTCACCAGGGGGTAGGATGAGGTAGGAATAACATACATTGATGAGGCTATTTTTTTCTCATAAAAGTAGTGATATCATCCTTGGGACTGAATTGCTCTGAGTCACTGAGCTTCCCCTTATGCTACTTTTTAAAAGTGTCTATCTCCAAACTTAGTCCTTTCTTCTGTATACAACCCATAGTTGTAACCATGTTGGTAAGGTTGACAAAACTCTATCATAGGAATCCAATGTGTTTTTCTAATGTTCCTTTAAGAATTCCCATTTAATGTTTTGTTTTTTAAAGCTATCTACTCTCATTAAGATTAGTAGTCTTAGCTGTTCTTTCTGTAATAAAAAAAATTAAATCAGGTTTTCATATGTGTGGTTCTTCTGGTCATTAGGAAACCATTATGAAATTCCCCAAGAAGAATCCCTTCTCAGTAAGTTAGCCTTGCATAGCAGTCAAGAAAATTCTTCAGGGAAAATAAAGAAGTACATAATTAATCCTTTTGATGCTAAAGAAAATCTGACATTTTGGAAACACTTGATGGCTTAACCTGGTAAGGAAAATAGTGGCACCAAGTGGACAAATGTTTGGTTGCCTGAAATAGAATAATTCCAGCTCCTATTGAAGAATAAAATGAAGAAAGGTCTATCGGTTTTTGACTAACGACCCCCTGCCCAACTTACTTCCTACCACATAGGCCAACTCCACATACTTTCGTGATTTAAAAGTGACCATTTAAATAGGAAAGAAGAGAATGGTTCTTTAATTTTCATTCTTTAAAGTTCAAATTAAAGAATAGGTGAAAACAAAATTCCAGGATTAATTACTTTAAGTACATTGTCTTTATTTTAATTAACCTCCTTCAGTGGTAATATTGGAGACTGCCAATTTTAATGAAAAATGTAAACTTAATTAAAAAGAGTATTTAAAATGCCAGAAATATGATTTTAGAGAAAAAAAAGCTCGAGGCTGTAAATTTGCCCTCTCAAACTGATACCAATGTCCATTTTCATTCCCTTGGTTTTGAAAACTGTGCAAGTGTTGAAAGGGGATTTGAGGAGGAACATAACTGCTACTATTTTGTGCTATATATATTGTTATATTTCTTTTTTCTATATGACACTGAATATAATGAATGTCTCTAGTACCTCATCTCCCCAATCACTTTACAATTACTAAAGAAAATAAATAATTTCTGGAACTGTTCCTAGGAACTCACTTAATAAAGCAAGTAAAAGGAGTTTAACATTGTCAGTTACCAAATTAGCTGATAAAGAAGATAATGTTTTCTTTTATCTAGTGTAAATAGATATGCTAAAGACCTTTGTAATAGTTTAAAAGGTACTTTTTTTCCACCTAGTGCCTTACCTGATATTATTCAAATTGTGGGTCATATAGCTCAGGTAGAGAGATTAAATATATGTCATCTGTGGAAGTGCTAAACACACGTGTCCATCACTTACAAAAAGTGTGTGTCTCACTCTTATGTGGATAAATGAAATAGAATGTTCTTATTTATTACTTGTGCTGACTTATTTGTATAGCAGCTAGCAAGGATCCTGAAAATTCTTGCATTAGAGCATTAGTGTCTACAATTTAAGGAAGATAAAAAGACCTGATCTAAGGCAATTGTCTTAAAGATATAAAAAAATTTTATTCTTCTTCCTTAGGCTCGTGATAATAACATTAATACTTTATAATTAATAAAATGCTTTTATATACATTTTCTCATTTAACTGTAAAGTCTTTGAGGTCAGGAACAATGAATACTGTATAAATTTTCTAAAATTATATTTAGGCATATAAACAATTATTCAGAGAATTATAGAACTTAAAACTAGAAAGGATCTTATAGATCATTTTAGTTCAACAGATCTTTTGGGAAATAAGTAAAACTGAGAGCTAGAAAAGTCGTTATATTTCCAAGGTCAGAGAGAATAACAAATTTTAGATAAGAGAGTTTATTCTGGAGCTTACCGTTTCATATGTATAGGAGGTAATTAATTAATCAATACATAGTTAATTATTTTATTTACATGTCAATTTAACCTAGAAAGCTTTCAAGAAAAAAATGCCCAATTGTTTCACATTATATATGTCATATATTCTTAGGATTAAAAAACCAACATAGAATCATAGAATTTTAAAAGTCAAAGCAGAGCTTTAAGGTCATCTAGTACAATCTACTTAGAATCTTATATAGGGATACATATTCTATCAGGTGCAAAAAGAGATGAATTTTGTTACAGATGAATTGTCCTTTTCTCATTACTTGGTGGGGAAGAACCTAGGAACAAATTTAGGCACTGATAGCTGTTTTCTTTTGCCTACTTCATATTTTCAGATAAAGTGTTCTCTTACTAGACCACTAGGTCTGCTCAACATAGTCTACCTCACTCACTCATACTTTTAGAGATTAGTTTCTTTTGAAGCAACCCAGAAGCCTACAAAAAAAAATGACAAATCCCCAAAGCCCCCAAAAGGAGGTTTTTCACTATCAGCCAGAAGGCTTTCTGAGTTTATGATTTCTTTGACAAAAGGGACAGAAAATTGGTCTTCAGATATGTCTATATTTTGTCCCAAATATTTCTGAGGTTTATAAAAGGCCAGCACACAGTCCTTCCGTTTTCCTTCTCTCAGGCTCCACCCCCCCCCCCACAATCCAGTCCTGCTAGACAAAATGTCTCTTACCTTCAGAACAATTGCCTATCACTCATGTTATCTATTTATTTACATATTAATTAAAATATAATAAATAATTTAGATTTTTGAGGGCTAAGAGGTTGGGCTTTTATCATACTTTCATGAAAAAAATATAGCATATTTAGGGAAAGACTGAAGCTTCCAAATCCTTCTTTTACCCCAAACCCCAACTGATTTTCAATCAGTCTGATGAGGACAGGTGAAAGTAGGGGGGTTAGGTGAGTAAATAATGAATAAACACATAAAGATCCCTGGTGGAGAGAAGGAAAAGTGGGGATGGGGAAAAGGATTCAACACAAACACACACACAGAGGAACAACAGTTCTGTAGACTAAGCTCAGGCCATTCTCATTGACTGGGCATTGGAATCATTTTGACCCAGCAAAGACTGTCTCAACCCCTGGCAGTTTGACTTTTAGCAACTTTCCTTGATGGCTTGTCTCTCCTGCTTCTTCTCATGACTTCTCTCTCATAACCTCCTATTAGAAATGGGTTTTTTTTCCTCCTTCAAGCAAGCTGATTCAAGGTCAGGTTCAGAACAGATCCCAGGAATTTGGGAATCAGAGTAACTGCATATCTAGTAGGTCAATCCTCTCCCTCAAGTTATTTTGCTGTTATGAGTGAAGCCAAATGCAGGTTATAATTTAATAATTTCAACCAGAAATTACTGATAGCAATTCAATTGTAGAATTAAGATGTTATTGCAAGCTAATCGCAACTGTGTCCTCCTTTAGTGAGGGTACTTAAAAAAATTCCTCCAAGATCCAGGACTCAATTTAAGCTGTGCAGTATGTGTGTATATACATATACATATAAACATAGACATAAATAAACTAAACATATGCACATATATATTTGTAATTTACTTTTTTTAGTGAACTGTAATTTCATTGGTATAAATAAGTCTCATTAAAGAAACTCTCTTTACCAATGAATCCCATTGGTTCATCATAAATATTAAAGGAACTAATGTATGTAAAGCACCACTGTGTGAAAGTCAACTATGAATATTATTATGGTTTAAAATTGTCATAATCAGGGAGAGGAAATCCCAGTAAGCAAATTTCTTCTATCAATGTAGTTGTTGTTCAGTCATTTTTCAGTTGTGTCTTACTCTTCATGACCTCATTTACGATTTTCTTGGCAAAGATATTGGAGTTGTTTGCCATGTCCTTCTCCAGCTCATTTTTATAGATGAGGAAACTGAAGCAAAGAGGATTAGGTGACTTATCTAGGATCACACAGCTTTTAAGTGTCTGAGACCAGATTTGAACTCAGGAAGATGAGTCTTCCTGACACCACCTAGTTGCCCACTTATTCCAACATAGATCAATCATTCATGTGTTACTTACAGGCTTTTTTCTACTACTTGGTGCTGCCTCTTACATTATATATGTGTGAGTATTCACATATGCATGTCTGTTTATGTACATATATAATAAAAATATCTGTATATTTACATATATGTTAAGCCAATTGCTTTAAAATGAATGCATTAAGAATTTGAGACAGATTAACTATAGGGAAGGTATCTCACAATAAAGAGTCGATTAAAGGTAGAAAGCAATTGCCATGAGAGGCAATATCATTGAATTTAACATAATACATTTCTAATATTGACAAAAGACAAATTTATGTCATCCAGTCTTCTCTCTAAATCTTCAATTTCTCCATCTTTGCAGTATAAATTTTCTACAAAAAAGCCTTAATTCTCTCATTCTCAAATCCTCACACTCTACTTTTTCCACTCATTAAATAGTAATCTCTCTTCTGTGTTAGCCAAACTCCTTGAAAAAGAACTCCACAGTTTGTGCCTCAGTTTTTTTTTTAATTTTTTTAACTTTTAATAATATTTATTTTTTAGAAAAGTTAACATGGTTACATGATTCATGCTCTTACTTTCCCCTTCAACCCCCAACCTGCTCCCCCCCATAGCTGATGCGCATTTCCACTGGTTTTAACATGTGTCATTGCTCAAGACCAATTTCCAAATTGTTGGTAGTTGCATTGATGTGGTAGTTTCGAGTCTACGCCCCCAATCATGTCGGCCTCAACCCTTGTGTTCAAGCAGTTGTTTTTCTTATATGTTTCCTCTCCTGCAGTCCTTCCTCTGAATGTGGGTAGCGTTCTTTACCATAAATCCCTCTGAATTGTCCTGGGTCATTGCATTGCTGCTGGTACAGAGGTCCATTACATTCTATTTTACCACAGTATATCAGTCTCTGTGTACAATGTTCTTCTGGCTCTGCTCCTTTCGCTCTGCATCTGTTCCCGGGGGTCTCTCCAATTCGCCTGGAACTCCTCCAGTTTATTATTCCTTTTAGCACAATAGTATTCCATCACCAGCATATACCACAGTTTGTTCAGCCATTCCCCAATTGAAGGACATACCCTCCTTTTCCAATTTGTTGCCACCACAAAAAGCACAGCTATAAATATTTTCGTACAAGTCTGTTTATCTATGATCTCTTTGGGGTATAAACCCAGCAATGGTATGGCTGGATCAAAGGGCAGGCATTCTTTTATAGCCCTTTGAGCATAATTCCAAATTGCCAGCCAGAATGGCTGGATCAGTTCACAGCTCCACCAGAAATGCATTAATGTCTCAATTTTGCCACATCCCCTCCAACATTCATTACTCTCCCCTTCTTTCATTTTAGCCAATCTGCTAGGTATGAGGTGATAACTCAGAGTTGTTTTGATTTGTATTTCTCTAATTATTAGAGATTTAGAACACTTTCTCATGTGCTTATTGATACTTTTTATTTCTTTATCTGAAAAATTGCCTATTCATGACCCTTGCCCATTTATCAATGCGAGAATGGCTTGATTTTTATACAATTGATTTAACTCCTTGCATATTTGAGTAATTAGACCCCTGTGAGGGTTTTTTGTTATAAAGATTTTTCTTCCCAGTTTGTTTCCCTTCTGATTTTGGCTGCATTGTTTTTGTTAGTACAAACGCTTTTTTAGTTTGATATAATCAAAATCATTTATTTTACATTTTATAATTTTCTCTAACTCTTGCTTGGATTTAAAATCTTTCCTTTCCCATAGATCTGACAAGTATACTATTATGTGTTCACTTAACTTATTTATAGTTTCCCTCTTTATATTCAAGTCATTCACCCATTCTGAATTTATCTTGGTGTAGGGTGTGAGATATTGATCTAAACCTAATCTCTCCCATATTGTTTTCCAAATTTCCCAGCAGTTTTTGTCAAATAGTGGGTATTTGTCCCAAAAGTTGGGTTCTTTGGGTTTATCATACACTGTCTTGCTGTTGTGACTTACCCCAAGTCTATTCCACTGATCCTCCCCTCTTAGCCAATACCATACATACCGTTTTGATGGCCTCTGCTTTATAGTATAGCTTAATATCTGGTACTGCTAGGTCATATTTTTTCATTATTTCTCTTGATATTCTTGATCTTTTGTTATTCTAAATGAACACTGTTATAGTTTTTTCTAATTCAGTGAAAAAGTTTTTTGGTAGTTTGATAGGTATGGCACTAAATAGGTAAATTAATTTGGGTAGAATGGTCATTTTTATTATGTTAGCTCATCCTACCCATGAGCAATCAATGTTTTCCCCATTGTTTAGCTCTAGTTTTAATTGTTTGGAAAGGGTTTTGTAGTTGTGTTCGTATAATTCCTGTGTTTGTTTTGATAGGTAGATTCCTAAGTATTTTATATGGTCTAGGGTGATTTTAAATGGTGTTTCTCTTTCTACCTCTTGCTGCTGTGATGTGTTGGAAATACATAGAAATGCTGATGATTTGTGCGCATTTATTTTGTATCCTGTAACTTTGCTAAAGTTGTTGAGTATTTCTACAGTCTTTTGTTTTGTTCTATTTGTTCTTGCTGTCTTGAGAGATCATTGGCTTCTCCTTGCCCAATTCTTGTCTTTAGAGACTGGTTTTCTGCTATATTCTTTTGATTTTCCTTTTTGATTTGGTCTGTCCTGTTTTCCAGCTGCTTGATTTTGGTCTCCAATTTGCTTGTCAGTTCTTTTGATTTGGGGGCATCTTTTTCAAATTGCCCAATTCTAGCCTTTAGAGACTTGTTTTCCTTTTCAATCTGGTCATTTCTGGTCTTCAATTTACTCCCCTCACTTTCCAATTGCAAAATTCTGCCTTTTAAATTGTTATTTTCTTGCTATATCTCTTCCATCTTTCTCATAATCTCAGATTTGAACTCTTCAAGACCTTGTGACCAGTTTTCGTTTTGGGGGGAAGGTTTGGATATGGTTACTTGTTTGTTCTCCTCTGTTGTTTGCTCTGTTGTCTGGATTTTTTCTGTGTAGAAGTTGTCGAGTGTTAAAGGTTTCTTCTTGATCTTTCTCTTCTGGGGTTCCTGTGTCTGGCTAGCTATTTTTAGCCCAGAGCCCTCTCAGCTTTATCCTCACACCCAGCGTCTGTCTGCACTCTTTAGGCTCCTGAGGTCTCAGTTGTTCTCAGGGTCAAACCTCCTGGTGGTCTCCTTGCTTGTTCTTCTGCCTAAAGCTCCTTTAACAGTCTCAGGGCACTGCTTCCACAGTCATGCACCCCTCTGCACTGGGTCCCCACTCAAGGTCCGCGCCTGAGCTCAGGATCTGCGTCTGCTCCTGCACTCAAGATCCGTATCCTCTTTCACCCCTTTAAAGCTTGGAAATGCCCCGATTCCACATACCTTCAATGTTGAGCCCTGGGGTCCCTTCATCCATCTAGATTTGTTTTTGTGTCTTTTTGAGGAGTCCTATATGCATGGGTTAGGAGAGGTCAAGCAGCTGCTTTTTACTCTGCTGCCATCTTAACCTGGAAGCCTTCGGTTTTTCTCTCACTCAACCCACTGCATTCTGTTACTTTCTACAAAGTTACCTATGATTTCCTAATCTAAATTTAATGGCCACTTTTTAACCAGTATCCTTCTTAACCTCCCTGATGTATATTTTATCTTTGAACACTTAGATATGCTTTCATCAATCTCCTCCTACCTAACTGAGCATTCCTCAGATTCCTTTACTGATTCAGTAATGTCATACCCCCTAAATGTAAATGCACTCCATATTCTGTTCTTGGTCTTCTCTCTTTACTTTATTTCTTTATCTCCATCACTGTAACTCTCAGTCTCTCTCACAGATCATCTCCCATTAGTTATCTCTATGCAGAGGACTTCTAGATCTATATACCTTGTCCTACTAGACAGTCTTCTCTCTTGAACTCTATTCCCACATTACTGACTACTGACATTTTAAAATGGGCTTCCCAATGGCACCTCAATATGTAATGTGTCTAAAATATCACTCATATTTTCTCCTGTGTGAAGGAAATTTATTCTTCTGGGGTCACACACTTGTCCTCATCTCCTGCCAATGATTTGACTCAGAAGCCAGGACTGTGTTAGGGAAATCATTGGGTAAATTGGGTCAGTTAAGTCTGTGAATTTGCATCACCTACATCACCTAGGACTGTGACCTATGCATCTGATCCAGACATGACTCTAAATTTGAACTGGATGTGAAAGGGCAGGTTAAAAATTTCGAGAAAAGGAAATGCCCTCTCTGTCTCTGGGAAGCATCCAAGGAAGCTCCTGCTGAAGGTCAGACTGAGACCACTCATGTGGTAGTTAGATTAGAGTATTTTACTTTTATCCTTCTACCTATCTCTGATCTTTTACCTATCCAAGTGATTCTAATAAACTTTTTTAATTATAAGACTAGTCTCAGAATTTTTCATTCTTATACTCCCAAACCTTCCTTTTCCAAATTCTGAATTACTATAGAGGGAAGAACAGTCATTTTACATATGTTAATCTGCATAACTGCTGTCTCCTCCATTAGAAAGTAAACTTTTTGAAGGGAGGAACTTATACTTTTGTATTTTTAGCCTGAGTGCTTAGCATCATCATGCCTCACTTAGAGTAAAAAATTTAGAAAGCTTATTTATCTATTAACAATATTATTTCCAATTTAAGTGACAGATATTTACCTGCTCTGATAATGTCTTAGCCTTTTCTTCTGCTTCTTTTAGGCACATTTTCAAATCTTGCATGTATGTCAAAGTGTAGGCCTTCTCTCCTGATTCCAGGGTTTCTGTCTAAAATTATGATAATATGTTAATTTTTTATAACAGAAGAATAAAAATCACAAGTAACCCAAAAGACCTGGCGGGCATAAATTTTCTGCAGTATATTTCCAGTCAAGGCTTCTCTGTGAGGAGGTACATGAAAGAAAGATGAGGAATTATGGTACAGGAAAAGGGGTTGGACCAGTTATATAGTAAAAATAAAAAAACAGTAAATAGATGCCCTAAGAACTAAACTAGTTCCCTCAATTAAAAGAATCCAAAGGGAAAAAGCCCTCCAAAGCAGTAGATGAATTCTAAAATGGCAAGACAGTTTCCTTAATGAACTTTAGACTTCTTTATTGGGATAAAACATAACCACAAATTGGTGAGGGCCAGAAAATACATATAACTTTTTTTCTTTCTCACCAATAGATTTTAAGACAACAGTAAAAACTTTCAGAAAAGAAAAATATGTCTTGTTCAACAGTTTAGACCTTGAGGGGAACCTAAGAATTTCATATTAATTCTAAGTAATAAGGGAATTCTGAACATTGGAATCTGCTTGCTAGAATGCAGTGGTACAGTGGAAAATCTAGAATTCTAGGACCTGGTTTCCCAACCTAGCCTGGTCATTTATTACTTATTTAACCTTAAACAAGTTATTTAATCTTTTTGAGCCTCAATTTTCTCATCTGGAAAAGGATAAGAGGGGTAGACTAAATGATCTTTAAGGTTCCTTCCAGCTAAAAACCTATGATGCTGGAATTTGGTTTAAAAGTATTAACTTCACCTTTTATGGTAAAATAAAAGCAGATGAAAGAAAGACTTTATATGCCTTAAAAACAGACTCATATCCCCCAGGACATCTCTGATATCTCTCAGATCAGCAGATGTGTAGAATTTTCCATTCAAAACAATTCTAAAGTCATTTGTTGTTGAACACAGACTTTTGGGGGATCTTTAAATGTCCTGAAAGGTATAAAAAATACAATCCTTAGAGCATAACCAGATAAAAGTTTTGCTGGCATCACTGCTCTTTTGTGTCTGTGATTTGAGTTTTGTGGTGAGAGTATAGTAATTTCAAAGCAACCTGAAAAGAGAAGAAAAAAATTAGATACCAGCTAATATTTAATTACAAACCTTCCTGCAATCTTCCTGCCTATGCTATATTCCATAGCTCCCATTTCTAATTAATCACAAAGTGGACAGAAACTCTTTCCTACTGTTCCCTGGGCCTAAAGTCATATCTATATCTATATCTATATCTATATGTATACATATATATATATATGCATTTTCCAGATATGTTTACATAACTTCATGCTAATATATATATACCCACACACAATTTGCCACCATATGACATGAAGGATAAGGAATCAGGAGGATCTGAATTCAAGTTTTACAAATAACACCTGCTGTCTGTGTATCTCTGGGCAAGTAACTTAACCTCTCTTGTCCCAAGTGACTCTCTAAAATTCTAAGAAGCAGAGAAGGTGTCAGTCTGTATTGGTGAAGAAAATTCCTCATCAGGAGCTCCCTAAATTAAATTACAAATCTGTTCTGTACCTCAAATAACACAATACACATTCACATATACACACGCAAACTCATAGACATACACATATATACACTCACACAAATATACATGGATACTGACATATATACACAGTCACCTATATACACATACACATACCTTACACATTCGCAAACACACACATATTAGTGTTTGGTGAAAAATTCCCCTTTTCTCTGACCTTAGCCTCTCACTTTACTGAACCTTTTCCCACTAAACACTGCTGATTGAGCTTATGCCCAGGAAAATCCAGATTTATTTATTCTCCTCTGCTTCTGGAATGCTGTAATAAGTTGTATCAATAAAACCTCTTTTGATCAACTCAGATCTCCAACTATATTCCCAAAAATTAAATAAAATTCCTCCTCCTCTATGTATCTGGCCAACCATAATACAATTCTCATATGCACTTAATTTTCCATTGAACACCAAAACACAATTAATGCTATCTTGTAGAAACTGATTTCTTTTGAAAATCTATATCATTTACACAAAATGAACACTATTGAAGAAATGAAGATTAAACATATAGATTAAGTACAAAAGTCATACAAACGATAGGAAGGGAGAAGCACAAATTTTGTCATATCATGCCATGTGTGGCTTGATGTTCAGCATTGGATAGTGGTTCTAGATAGCTTCCCATCATGATGCTTCCATTCAATTACACATTCTCATAGTTTCTAATGTCTCTGTTGTGAGATTTTAGCTCTCCCTTCTCCTTTAAGATAAGGGGAAAGGAAGATTTTCCTTTCCAGATAAATTCAACCTAGACAGTTCTTAAATTCTAATACACTGAAGATTTCTGTCCAGTCCTTCAAGCATTTATTTCATTTGCATTCCAGCTCTTTGTGGAAAGGTGGAAGGGGATGCAACATTCATGCACACACACATACAAACACACATGGAGTTTTTAGTTTTCTCTTTTGGCTTCATGTACTTGCCAATACAAATGCATGTTCTACTATTATAATAAAGCCATCTTAGGGTCACTAGAACTGAATTTCAAAAATAAAATGTTTCAGTTCAACTCGCCTGTTCACTGGATACAGTATGATGAAATATTGTTAAGATGTGGTCCTCAGAGTTCATTTCTCTGGCCTAATGTTATCATTAAAACCCCTTTGCTACTACAGAACTACAGAAATCACATAAAGTCTTTGAGCAGGATTGGGAGTCAGAAGACCCCAATTCTCATCCAAGCTCTGCCACTCTACCCTTTTTGTATAAGACACCATATTTAGAGATGTAAGTGACCCTAGGGGTAATCTCTATTCCAATCCCAGATGATATAGCCACAGAGAGATATGACTTGGCCTGAGTTACACAAAGAGTTGGAATCAGATGAGACAGACTTGAGATTTGAATTAAGGTCCTTTGACTCCTAATCAAGCACTCTTTTCCCTGTACAATGTTATCTCCTTAACCTTGCACAAGACATATCACTTCTCAGAGCCTTAGTTTCCTCCTCTATAAAAGAGGAAAAGGGGTTTAGACTAGATGATTTCTAAAGTGCTTCCCTCTAATCTTTACATTTTTTAATCTCATTACTTTTTCTATAGTTTCACAATGTTTAAGAGGTTTCCTGGGATATTTCCATCAATAGATAAAACACTGTGATATGTAGACAAGATATTGTGGTGACTTTAACTCCATTTTCCTCCCATCATCAGAGTTCAGTACTGCTCCTCTGGTCTTAAGGAAAGGATCTGGGGAAGTGAGGCTGCATTCAGGAAGGAAGAAAATGAGGGGACTAAAACGGCCTCTAGGGCAGCTAGGTAGCACAGTGGACAGAGTATTAGTCCTGCAGAAAGACTCATCTGTGTGACCTTGGGCAAATCACTTAAATTCTGTTTGCCTCAGTTTCCTCATTTGTAAAATGAGCTGAGGAAGGAAATGACAAAATATTCCAGTATCTCTGTCAGGAAAAAACCCACAAATGGGGTTCACAAAGAGTTGGACATAACTGAAATAACTATACAACAAAAAATAGAGTCTCTCCACAGGAAGGTATGTGCTACATATAGCACAAAATGTAAAACTGAGATGTCATCATATTGCCTTTTCCATACCTGTGGCCAATGTTGGAATACCAGCTTAAGTTCAGAATATTTTCCCAAATTAAACAGTGAAATTCATAGATGTCAGTGCCTTTAGCAGAGTCTATAGTGGCATGAGATTAGTGCCTTATAAACCAAGAACAAATGTTATCTTGAGATAGTTCCTGTTGATTAACTGAATTTTTTTATTATGAGTTTCTTAACCTCATTTACTTTGGATGACCTAGGCCAGTGATTACAAATGTCTTTTTATCAGATATTTAATGCTATCTTTTAGACAGGTAAGAGGCACAAATAGAGTGCCTGTCAGAAAGACTCATCTTTTTTAGTTCAAATTTAGTCTTACTAGCTATATGACCCTAGGCAAGTCACTTATAACTTGTTTGCCTCTGTTTCTTCATCTGTAAAATGAACTGGAGAAGGTCTAGTATCTTTGCCAAGAAAACCCCAAACAGAAAACACTAGAAAGTATAGGAATAGAAGGATATTTCCTAAAAATAACAAACAGTATATATCTAAAACCATCAACAAGCATGATATGCAATGGGGAAAAATTGGAAGCCTTCCCAATAAGATCAGACATGAAACAAGGATGCCCATTATCACCTCTATTATTTAACATTGTACTAGAAACACTAGCAGTAGCAATTAGAGAAGAAAAAGAAATTGAAGGTATTAAAACAGTCAATGACAAGACTAAGCTATCACTCTTTGCAGATGATATGATGGTCTACTTAAAAAATCCTAGAGAATTGGGGCAGCTGGGTAGCTCAGTGGATTGAGAGCCAGGCCTAGAGACGGGAGGTCCTAGGTTCAAATCTGGCCTCAGATACTTCCCAGCTGTGTGACCCTGGGCAAGTCACTTGACCCCCATTGCCCACCCTTACCACTCTTCCACCAAAGAGCCAATGTACAGAAGTTAAGAGTTTAAAAAAAAAATAAAACAAAAAAAATCCTAGAGAATCAACTAAAAAGCTAGTAGAAATAATCAACAACTTTAGCAAAGTTGCAGGATACAAAATAAATGCGCACAAATCATCAGCATTTCTATATATTTCCAACACATCACAGCAGCAAGAGGTAGAAAGAGAAACACCATTTAAAATCACCCTAGAAAATATAAAATACTTGGGAATCTATCTACCAAAACAAACACAGGAATTATACAAACACAACTACAAAACACTTTCCAAACAATTAAAACTAGATCTAAACAATGGGGAAAACATTGATTGCTCATGGATAGGACGAGCTAACATAATAAAAATGACCATTCTACCCAGATTAATTTACTTATTTAGCACCATACCTATCAAACTACCAAAAAACTTTTTTATTGAATTAGAAAAAAATATTAAAAAGTTCATTTGGAAGAACAAAAGATCAAGAATATCAAGGGAAATAATGAAAGAAAATATGAAGGAAGGTACCTTCCTTCATAATAGCAGTACCAGATATTAAACTGTACTATAAAGCAGTAGTCATCAAAACAATATGGTACTGGCTAAGAGACAAGAGGGAGGATCAGTGGAATAGACTTGGGGTAAGTGGCATCAGCAAGACAGTGTATGATAAACCCAAAGAGCCCAACTTTTGGGACAAAAATCCACTATTTGACAAAAGCTGCTGGGAAAATTGGAAAACAATATGGGAGAGATTAGGTTTAGATCAACATCTCACACCCTACATCAAGATAAATTCAGAATGGGTGAATGACTTGAATATAAAGAAGGAAAATATAAATAAAATAAGTGAACACAGAATAGTATACTTGTCAGATCTATGGGAAAGGAAAAATTTTAAAACCAAGCAAGAGTTAGAAAAAAATTACAAAATGTAAAATAAATAATGTTGATTATATTAAATTAAAAAAAGTTTTGTACAAACAAAACCAAATGCAACCAAAATCAGAAGGGAAACAACAAACTGGGAAAAAATCTTTATAACAAAAAACTCTGACAGAGGTCTAATTACTCAAATAGTAATTTATTCAATTATTTATTTAATTATTTGAAATACTTACTCAAGCTAAATCAATTGTATAAAAAAATCAAGCCATTCTTCCATTGATAAATGGGAAAGGGACATAATAGGCAATTTTCAGATAAAGAAATCAATAAGCATATGAGAAAGTGTTCTAAATCTCTAATAATTAGAGAAATGCAAATCAAAACTCTGAGGTACCACCTCACACCTAGCAGATTGGCTAAAATGTTAGCAGATGAGAGTAATAAATGTTGGAGGGGATGTAGCAAAACTGGGACATTAATGCATTGCTGGTGGAGTTGTGAACTGATCCAACCATTCTGGATGGCAATTTGGAACTATGCCCAAAGAGCTCTAAAAGACTGCCTACCCTTTGATCCAACCATACCATTGCTGGGTTTATACCCCAAAAAGATCATAGATAAAAAGACTTGTACAAAAATATTTATAGCCATGCTCTTTGTGGTGGAAAAAACTGGAAAACGAGGGTATGCCCTTCAATTGGGGAATGGCTAAACAAATTGTGGTAAATGCTAGTAATGGAATACTACTATACTCAAAGGAATAATAAACTGGAGGAATTCCATGTGAACTGGAGTGACCTCCAGGAATTGATGCAGAGTGAAAGGAGCAGAACCAGGGGAGTACAGTACACAGAGACTGTGAAGGGTAAGGGTGAAAGGGAAAGTAAGAACATGAATCATGTAACCATGGAAAATTTTTCTAAAAAAGAAAACAAAAGAAAACCCCAAACAGAGTCACGAAGAGTCAAGATTTTTGAATCCCTTAACACTCTGTCTCAGCTGATCTCAGAGAGGGAATCTAACACTCTGAACATTTAAGATTCAGAAGGAAATAATCCACTGAAGGTAGAAGTCTACAAGAAGATCGAGGGAACCCAGGCCAAGACCAAACAAGGACAATTACGTCAACCAAAAGCAAACAGGAGTTAGAAATTAAAGCAAGAGAGATGAGTAAATCAAAGAAACACCAGTCAGGATCAAAAATTATAACAAATCTAATTCCATAACTCTTAAGAGGAGACTCAAAGCAAAAATAAAATGGATTTTCCACAAAGGCCAAGAAGAAATGAAGCAAGAATAGAAAAAGAAAGAATTGGATTTGTGTGAACCCAGAACTTCAGTAATGGGATGGGCTAAATTGGGAAACATTTTATAATGTAACAAATAAACAAACACAAAACTACCAAAATTCTCTTTAATACTCAGAATACTATATTATAATAATAGACTACATAGAACCATCAAGGATCTTAGCAATCACATGTTCAATGGAGACTGTCATACAGTAAGATTGCACTTTATATCATCCATCATCCAAAGGTAGATGCCATCATGGTCACTTTGTACATGTTCAAATAATGGGAAGTGTCACATGCCCAAAGTGCCCATGATGGTATCTGGATGGAAGGTGGATGATGTAAGATGCAATATTTGATTGGCCTCACTATCCCTAAACCTGCATGTTTTCCCAGCCCAGCCACAGCCACAGTATGAGTAGTTTCCAGTTCTACAGCACTTTGGTCACCAATTTCCAGAACGAGTACCAAAAGAATGAGGTGGCCAATATCCTGGATGGAAAGATGATCCAGGATCTCCCAGGACAACGTCCAATGGGATGAGATGAGGATGCTGGCTGGAGACCCCAAGGATCCCACCCCAAATATGCAGTAGGAACAAATACTGTGAGGACTATCAGCTATTTGTAGAGGCTGTGGAACAGGACACCCTGCAGGAGTTCCTGAAACTGACTCCTTCTCTCAACAGAACATAACCAAATTCCCTACCTTAAGGATGGGATTTTGTGCAAAGGAGATGGAACCAAAGGAGAAGACAATTGCTGGCAGTTGAAGCCAGCAGAGGATTCTAGGGAATCCCATCCTTACACCTCCCAACTACCTCTCTCAGTCATAAAGGACCATTTCTCTATGGATTTCTATACCAGTTCCTTCCCTGAAACTGGATCCACATGGCCTTGAAGTCCTCCTGATCCTAGATCCTCTGCCTTTCCTGGATATAACCCAGCCTCCTTTCCCTCTCTAATTCCATTTCCATTCCCTTTGGGCTTTGTTCCATGTTCATTAGAACATGGAACATTAGAAAATGTCTGAAGTATCTGTGCTCTTTCCCCTCTGCCTCATTCTTCAATTCTTTAGTCTGCACAGGGTTTCTAGGAAGGGATTCTCCCTCCTGCTGCTACCACCGCTCTTAGATTAGATATTATATTCAAAAAACAAAAAGAAATATCCAAGTCAGTATGCAATTCCAAGAAATGAGCTTCAGTTCTTTGCCTCTCTATTTTTTCTTTTCTGTTTAGGTGAAGGGATTGGTGACTCACCTTTTTTATTTTAAAAGGTCAGGAGAGTGAGCCAGATTTTGAAGATAAATCATCATTAATGCCCTAAGGACCAAGGAATGACCTTCAGGATAACAGTCCAACTGCAATTAAAATGAGAACTCATCTGACATTGATGCCACATATGGATGTGAATTTGGTATGACCAATGAATGCTGTGTAGAAACTGAGCTAATGGGCTCCCTCACCTCAGACACCAAGGTGATAGGGAAAATGTTTATACTTTTTTCTTGCTATATCTTCCCTTTCAAAAATTCATTGCTAAGTGGTTAAATGAGGAAATGAAGTGGTACAATGTTTAGTGCACTGGGTCTGAAGTCAGGAAGACCTGAATTCAAGGGTGGCCTCAGACACTTAGTTGTGTGACCTTGGGCAAATCACTCATTCTGTTTCCCTGAGTTTCCTCATCTGTAAAATTGGGATAATAATAACATCTACCTCTTGGAATTATTGTGAGGATCAAATTAGAAAGCACATACCACAGTGCCTGTTAGCTCTATTAAAACTTTTCATCAGGGGCAAGCCAACCAAGGTCTTATTCAGATACAAATTTGGTTCAGGAGCTTTAAAAGCTCAGACCAAGAGGACAGTAAGCAGACTTTACCCTGGAGAATATCATTTAGAGAGAACTGAAGTCTTTCAAGTTCCTAGTCTAAGTTGTCCCCAAGAATATCAAAGTAGTAAATAAGCCAGGGAAGTAACAGAAGGATGGAAGAAGATAGAAGCTCAGGACAGACATCATACCCAGAAGAGCATAAATCAATAAACAAGCTAGAAAAATAAGCAACACTCTCCCCAAAAAAGAATTCTACTATAAAGAGTGATTATGGTGATGGGAATCATCATAGTAAAAGACTTGAAAAATGCAACTTGGACACAAATCATAGCAGAATTCATAGAATCAATAAACTAAGAGGTTGGGTTTGAGGTTTTTTTGAGGGCTAGAAAATTATTTTTAAAGCCAAATGAGATAATTTGAGAGGGAAAAAATGGGTAAGATAATGAGAACTATTAAAAAAGATATGGAAAGAGAACTAACAGCTTAGAACAAAAGTTCTAAATAAAACCTTATCAAGAAAATAACTTTGAAAATCAGAACTCACAAACAGAAACTAATGACTCTCTGAGACTGCAGAACATATTAAAACAGTCCAAAGACTGAAAAAATATAAATACATACAAATGAGGAGAAAGGGATGGTGGGAGTAGTGTTATCAAGAAGTAAGTAAGGTAATCTGAGTGGGTCAACTAGGGCAATTTGGATGTGAGGAAGGATAAAGGGGATATAGGGTGATTATAAGGTGATTGGAGGAGGAATGAAGGTATGGGAACCTATATAGGAGATAAAGGAAGTGGGGTGTGTAGGAGAGGGAAGCTCAAACAGGTTTATTCTCAGAGGCTTGAGACAGAGGATACAGGGTGGAAATTAGGGCCAGTAAGAAATGTTTAGGTTTGGATGGAGGGTTTCTCTTATTGGTTTCAAAGTCTCTTGAGGGAGAAGTCAAGGGGGCCCCTCCCTGCCAGTCAAACTGATGGCTGAAGGAAGCCTTGGGGAGGTACTTCCTGCCAAGATGGATGCCTCCAGCTCCCCTCAAGGAAACAGAAGAAAAATGATTCCTTCCCCTTGAGCCCTTGTCTTAATTTTCGACACAATGATTCACCAAAGGGTTTGAATGGGTAACAAGGGGATTTATTAATACCAAGGTCAGTCAGAAGGAGAGAGGGGTTCACGGTTTTCTAATTGCTGCTAGGGAGGGGGGGGATGGTGGGGGATGGGTTGCGGAGAGGTTTAGACAGAGAGAGTCTGGCTCTCCCAGTCAGGAAGATTTAACTGCCTTTTAAGTAAAGTCTTTATCAAATCATTAAAACTAGGGGTAACTTATTTGAGGATACTCTACTAGCCTATAGAAAACTAAACCCACAATGTCTAATCACCAAGCCCTCCCTTCTACCAGGACCCAAAGGAAATTCAGGGAAGGGGAGGGATGGAGATGGGAGATCTGGGAGAGGTCCAGAGAAATGAAATAGGTCCAAATTTCCCCAAAACAAAATAAGCCCAGGCCAAGGCTGAAGCAATTAGGCCAAAGCCAACAGGTTAAGCCACAGCAAAAGCCTCCAGCCACAACAAAAGCCAGAAGGCAAAAGCCCAGTCAGTTGGAACTTCACCTCTATTTATAGCTTTAAGTTCTAACTGACTTTCTGAAGATTCTAAGACTTCTGACTTTTTGTGACCGTTAGAAATTACAGAAGCAAAAAGTTTCTGTTAGCCACCTTGCATTACAGTAGGCAACATTTGCATCTCACTTTCATTAGTACTAGTCAAATGAGAGAATAATATACACATTTAGTTGAGTATGGAAATATATTTCACTGAACAGGGAAACAGGAGGAAAAGAGGAAGAAGAAAAGGAATAATAGAGAAGGAAGTCTAAGGGGAAAATTATATCTTATGCAAAAAAAAATTCTTAAAGGAGTAGGATGCAAAGAGGAGGAAAAGTATAAAAGAATAAGATAAAGAGAAATGCACAATTGGCAGTCATAATGATATGGGGATATAGGCTTCCCCTAGACACTCCAACCCCCCAGACTGCATCCCAATCAGAAGAGTATATAAAAGACTCGTTTTTTCCTTGCATTCCTGAAGACTTGGAAGGTGACTTTGAGGACCTCTAGCCTCTCCCTTCGTTCTTGATGAGCACAAATAGGCACATAGGTATCTATCTAAAAACAAGGTACAGAAATTTCTGTAATGATAAACTAGAAGCCTTTCCTATAAGATCATGGGTAAATCAAGGATGACCATTTTACCTTTCCTAATCAAAATATCAATAATACAAGAAAAATAAATGGAAAGAATAAGCAAAGGCAAATAGGAAAAAAATATCATAATTTAAAGATATGACATTTAACTTAGAAACCCTAAAGTCTTAACAAAAAAACTAACTGAAACAATCACTTCAGCAATGTTGCAAGATTACAAAAGAAACCCATACAAGTTATTAATATTTTTGTATATTATTCCCCCCCCCCAAATCCAGCAAAATGAGATAGAAAAATCCACTTAAAAAGAACTATAGAAAAGATATCATCTTTGGAAAATTACCTATCTACTCACAGTAACTAAATGTGTACAATTACAAAACACTGAAGTAAGGAAAGATCTAAATAATCAGAGGAATAGTCATTGTTCATGGGTAGGCAAGTTATTATAATTAAAATAACATTATCTAAAATTATTTCATTCCATACCAATTAAACTGCTAGAGTTTATCTAGAACAAAGAATCAGGGGTATTAATGAAAAAATCTGGAAGGAAGCGTAGCAGTATCTAGTTTCAAACTATTTAATTAAGTCATAATCGTCAAGACAATTTAGTATTAGGTAAAAAATAATGCTGTTTCCTCATTAATAAATGATCAAAAAATATAAATAAGTCATATTCAGTGGAAAAATCTAAACTATGTGAAAAATGTTTTAAATTACTAATTATCAGAGAAATACAATTTGAAGCAACTGGGATGCTACCTCATGTTGTCAAAAAACCTTAAAATGACAAATGCATTGATTCATTGTTGGTGAGTTGTGAGCTAGCCTGGTCATTCTGGAATCCAGTGATACCATGAATAAGTCTATAATAGTTCTATAAAGAGATTAAAGAGGAAAAAGACCAATTAATGTAAAAATATTTATAGTTGCTCTTTTCATAGTGATAAAAACCTGAAAAATTATGGGGTGCTTAATTGAAGAAAATGAGAATTTCCATTTGTGATATCTACAACCAAATTGGGCTAGATCACACCTTTGCTGCACCATAGCCAAGTTATGTTGAGGTTACTGAAGCTTGGGAAAGATGCAATAGCCATAGTCACAGAAGCTAGGAAAAAAACACAATGGTCAGGGTGATTAGAATGCTATGTATGTAAGATTTGATTGTCTTCTTTAACTCATTCCAGGGAAAGAGGAAAAACCAATTTATAATTAATTCGATCTTAGTCTTTTGAGTTCTTTTGTTTAATATTAAAGAAAAGAATCTGGGAAGAGTCAATCTGAAGATGCCTCAAAGACAAGGCTGAAAGTTATGTGATTAAAAAAGTTTAGATAACACAAGTCACATCCTCATATAGCTCTCCTGAATGTGTCTTTCTCTAATCCATCATCTTGTCTCACCCCGAAACAAACCTAACCATCCCTTCCACCTTGAATGGTTGTTACATTTCAATCCAAGGATCAATAAGCCTTTAGCTTCTTCCCCAACTCACTTCAGCAAGATATTTATTAAATTTCCACCATCATTTGATAAATCATTTATTAAGTCCCTATTATGTGCCCAGCACTGTACTAAGTGATAGGGATATGAAAAGAGGCAAAGACGCCCTCAAGAAGGCTATAATGAAGGAGACCACAAGTAAACAACTATATACAAAGCAAGCTATGAGCCAAGCATTGTGTTAGAAACTGGGAATACAAAAACAGAAAGGAAAAGTTCTCAAGCTCTCAAGGAGCTTCAATTCTCAAAGCTCTCAAGGAGCTTCAATTCTATTGGGTTTATGTTAATTTCTTATTGTTTCTTTCCTTATTCCATGACATTATTTTTTACCCCATATATTAATTATTCTGTCTATGACAAGAGAATATCAATCATCAATTACACAAACCAGAAAGGAGGCCATAAAAAATCATGCCTCAAAAAATGTATTACATTATCTAACAACTGGGTTTGGGGGGTCCAGGAGAGGGCAGGGAATTAATCAACAACAGATTTTTAAGTTTAAACTGCATTATTGAGATTTCCTCCATCGCTTAAACCTAGACCATCAAGAAAACAACAAATCAAGTCCTAATTTAGAGTGCTTACTGATTTTTCCAAAGTATAACTACTCATAGAAAATTTAACATTTGAAGGAATTGGCCACAGCCCATCTCTGCCTATTGTCCTTGTTTTTCAGAAAGAGAGATTTAGGGCTTCAGCAAAGTTGGCCCAGCAGGAGGAAGGAAGATCCTGCCACTTTGCTTCTGGCAAATAGTCTAATCACAAGTAATTCCATCTTTTTGTTGAAAGTATCATAGTATTTCACTGTGTAGTCCAAATATCCTGAACTTGGCTAAAATTTAAAGTATGACCTCTGGTTAAAAAAAAATAAAATAAAAATGTCTTTCCTGAGCATTGGTCATGGTCATAGTGGGGGCACATTTTTTTAAAAATTGAAACAGTACATAAATGTGTCCTAAATTTTGCAATCTAACCAGTTATTTAAAAAAAAGATTGATGATCTGAAAGTGAAAAATCACTTAAGGTTTATATAATAAGTGTTTTAGCAAGAAAAAAACAACTCTTCTTCCAATAACCCCCTACTTTCTTTCCTACTTCTATGCTTTAGTTCATTCAGGAAACATTTAAACACTTACTATATGCCAGGTATATTGGAATTATAATAAAATCTTTCTAATAATTACTGTGTTCTATTCCAAAAATCAATGATTCCACAAGCAGAGCCAAGATGGCAAAATAAGAAGCAAGTAAAGTTTGCACCACTTAAATCCTTTCCACCTAACCTTAAAATATCAAAATGAATACTGGAGTGAAAGAACCAGGGGACAGAATGAAACAATGCGCCTGACCTGATCAAGCTCACAGTGAGGCCAAAAGCCCCTGCCCAAGCAGGTTAGACTCTGAGCTCCAGATCATGTTTCCTAAAAAGTAAAATTTGCCCAATTCTAATTTTTAAAGGATGATTTTCTTCTATGAGTTTTTGAACCTCCTTTTCCTTTTGGTCAATTTTACTTTTTAGGAAATTCTTTTCTTCATTAGATTTTCCTTTTGGTCAAATTTGCTTTGCATTGCTTTTAACTTCTCTTCACCCTTTTTCCTCTGCCTCACTTAATCTTTAAAATCCTTTTTGAGTTTTTCCTTGCTGTTACCTTTAGCTTTATTTCTTCTTTTCTTTAAGTTTCAGTTCTTCCAAGGTATTATGATGATCAGCTCTGAAAGCCACATCCCGCTGATTTCATCACTCCCTGGAACTACTACTGATGGCTTGCAGAACTCAAACCACTGTAAGCTACTCTGATCTGGAGCTCAGAGTCTAACTTGCTTGGGCAGGGGCTTTTGGCCTCACTGCGAGCTTGATCAGGTCAGGCGCACAGTAGGCTGTCTTGCCCTGGGACTTGTAAACCTCTCCTTGAGTTTAGGTAGGAGCTCATGTCCTAACTCTTGGCTTTCACAGGCAGGGTGATTACCTTGAGCTGGGATTTATAAACCAGAAACTAATGACTTCATGATACATCATCAAAAAATAAAATAAAAAGAATGAAAAAATAGAAGAAAATACAAAATATCTCATTGGAAAAAACAAATGATCTGGAAATAGAGCTGGGAGACACAATCTAAGAATTATTGGACTACCTGAAAGTCACAATCGAAAAAAGCTTAGACATCATAGTACAAAACAATCATCAAAGAAAACTGCCCTAATATTCTTGAATGAAAGGTAAGACAAAAATTGAAAGAATCCAGAGATGACCTCCTATATAGGTCCCCAAATGACAACTCCTAGGAATATTAAAACTAAACTAAAGAGCCCTCAGCCAAGGAGAAAATACTAAACACAGTCAGAACAAAAAATAAAAATTCAAATACCATGGAGCTACAGTCAGGGCTTAGCATCTTCATAATGTGCTAATGAATAATTAATTAATTATGTATTAAAAGATCAGAAGACTTGGAATGATATTCCAGAATGTAGAAGAACTAGGTTTGCAACCCAAAATCACCTACCCAGAAAAAATGACTATATTTTTCATGGGGGAAAAAAATGTTCATTTAATAAAATAGAAGACTTCCAAGCATTCCTTATGAAAAGACCAAACCCAAAGAGAAAATCCGAGGTCCAAAAACAAGACTAAATAGAAATATAAAGAGATAAAAAAGAAATAGAAAATTTAAGGGATTCAATAAGATCAAATTGTTTATAATTCCTATGTGTAAAGATGATATTTGTAACTTCAAATTATTATCAGTATTAGAGCAGTTACAAGGAGTATGTGGAGACATAAGGTGTGGGATTAAAATGATTAAGATGATATGATATGAAAAAAATCAAGGGGTGAAAAAAGGATTGTACTGAGAGAAAAGGGAAGGAAGAAGTGGAATGGGGTAATTTATCTTACCTAAAAGATGTGAAAAACTGTTACAATGTTGGGGAGGATAAGGGTGTGAGAGGCAATGCTTAAACTTTACTCTCTTTCAGAACTGGCTCAGAGAGGGAATAACAACCATACTCATTTAGGTATGAAATCCTAACTTATACCATAGAAAAGTAGGACGGGAATAAGATGGGATGGGACAGGAGGTTAGTAGAAGAAAGGGGGAAGTTCAAAGTGGTGATTTAAAGCAAAACACTTGTGAGGAGGGTCAGAGTGAAAGTAGAAAGAGCAGGATCAAATGAGGAAAATAATTTGGAGGAGAATACACATTTGATAATCATAACTATGAATGTGAACAGAAAGAACTGACCCAGGAAACAGAAGTGGATTGAGAGTCAGACACGGAGACGGGAGGTACTGGGTTCAAATTTCACCTCAGATACTTCCTAGCTGTGTGGCCCTGGGCAAGTCATTTAATCCCCATTGCCTAGCCCTTACCATTCTTCCTCCTTAGAACCAATACCCAGTATTGATTCTAAGACAGATGGTAAGGGTTTAAAAAAAAACCCAGAATCCTATGATATGTTGTTTGTAAGAAACATATTTGAGGTAGGTATACATGTACAAAGTAAAGGTAAGGGGCTGAAGCAGAATTTATTGTGCATCATCTAAAGTAAAAAAGGCAGAAGTAGCAATCACGATCTCAGGAAAGCTAAAGCAAAAAAAGATATAACTAAAAGAGATAAGGAAGGAAATTACATCTTAATAAAAAGACACATGGATAAGGAAATAATATCAGTATTAATATATGCACCCAATGGCATAGTCTCCACATTTTTAAAGGCAAAATTAAATGAGTATCAGGAGAAAATAGTAAAACTATGCTAGTGGGGGACCTCAACATTTTTATAGTATCATTTTATTTCCCTTTTTATATAAAAGAAAATTATGCAGTTGCTGCTAATTTGAGCATGTGTATTTAAAATTAGCTTTGAAACTTGAGGAAGATTGAGATTTTTATAAAAGAGATTCTTCAGCAAACTAAGGCACAAAGGTGACTTCATTGATTAATCACAAATACTGTGGAAACACACTGAAATCATGTCCCTAAGCAAGTACAAATTCGATAACAGGATAGCCTTTAAAAGAGATTAATAACAGAGATATAAACATACCAGATTAGTACTTGAGGCAGCAAAAGGCTAAACCAGGAAAAGAGGGATCTGTTTTAATGGAAGCTCACCCCACAGAAATCCCTTAAAGGGAAATACACTCTCCTAGATGCTACATGAGGAAACATCCTTATACATTCCTTACACATGAGAATCCATGCTCCTTCTTTTATCTCTATGTCAGTGTTATATGTGAAAGTGTTTGTATAATACTATCCATTGAATACCTTTTAAAAAAATTATACTTAAAAATGTTAGTCAAGACATAATCTTACCTACTGTAGTAAGTTTTATTCATTCAGAGAAGTTAACGTGAAATTTTTAATTATCTGATTTAAAATTATCTGATTTTAAAAAGAGAAATGTTAAAACATGAAACAGAATATAATGTTATTCATTTTGATTTGGGCACGTGAGGGAATATTCAGCTTTTCACTAAATATAATCATATGCCCTCCTTGTTCTAAAATATAGATTTGGAAAGTATTATGCTTCAGATTTTAATTTATGAAATGATTTATTGCTGTCGTGAAGTTAAAGTTAAATAAATTACAGGGAAATAAAGAAAAACAAAGGAAAGAACTAGAATGTGTCTTAGATTGCCTCAGATAATTGGGGATTGGTAGAACAAATTGTCATATATGAATGTGATAGAATATTATTATGTTATATGAAATTGTCAAAGAGATCATTCCAGAAAATTCTAGGTTGCATAACTTCATAATAATAGTATAACTTGAAAACTTGAGTGATGTGAGTATAACCAGGAGAACTATTTATACATTTACAGGAACACTTTTGATGTGGCCACTATGTGAATTCATGTTGCTTAACTATGAATATTTGCCATAAGGTTTTCTTTTTTTTTTCTTTCTCTCCACTTGGGGTGAGTTGGGTTTGGGGGTTAGGGAGGGTTAGAAAAAGTAATGAAAACTTTGCTGCTTCAAGTGCTTCTCCAACTCATTTTACAGATGAAGAACTGAGGCAAATGGGGTGAAGTGACTTGCCCAGGATCACAAAGGTGATATGAGGCCAGATTTGAACTCAGGAAAGAGTGTCTTCTTGACTTCAAGCCAGGCACTCTTATCTCCACTGTGTTGCCTAGTAGCCCAAAGTTCTGATGTGTCCTGGCTATCTTACTGATTTAATGTATTTAGAGATCTATTTAATTGCAAAATTAAGCCTTTTCTTAAAGTTGGGAGTTTGGGAACATCTTTATTGCGAGCATGAAGTTCTCTGTAATTTTTAAGTCTCTCAATATTCTGACCATTTAAGTTTTTAAGTGGAAGAAATTTGAAAAAGTAATGTTAAGTTTCACTGAATAGCAAATTTCTGCTGATTATTTAGTTTCCACAAAGAGAAAGTTAATAGAGGAAATAACCAGATTATGTCACTCCATTGATCATTCACATTGGAGAACTGAGACAAACAGAAAGGCTGTACTTTAAAAGGAAATACAAGGCAAGAAAAACAAGAGATTCCGTACTGGGAAAAAT
Organism: Gracilinanus agilis; assembly: GCF_016433145.1. NCBI lineage: Eukaryota > Metazoa > Chordata > Mammalia > Didelphimorphia > Didelphidae > Gracilinanus > Gracilinanus agilis. The sequence continues at coordinate 283,050,886 of NC_058130.1, read as the reverse complement.
AGTTCACAGGGAGGATCCGGTTCTCAGCTTTTAAAAATATTGCTTAACTTGAAAGAACTTTTTAAGAAGACAGTTAATGAATAATTTGTTGCCACCCCTTCCTGTCAGAGGTTTATGTTATTTGAGTAAATAAAATCTGGGCTTAGGATTCTTGGCCTATGTGCTTTTATTGTTTAGGATAGGTTGCTGCCAGTAAGACTTAACTCTTAAGATTTTTTTATATTAATATTATAACCAAAAGATCATATTTCATTACACTAATAACATCATCTTTACAGAAAAAATAAGCTCTAATGGTCAGATGAAATAGGTTAAAACATTTGAAATCAATTACCTTCTGAAGATATATATTAGTTGGAAGCTAAGAAATATTTGTAAAATTAATGAGGCTTTGAAGTATACTAGTTAGGAAAAAGAGATGTTGTTTCCCAATAAGTATCTTTCAAAGCAAAAACACACACACATTTTTCTTAGCACAGGCCCAATCGATATAAAATCATGCATGTCATCTATGACCGTATATTAATACAGCTTAGTGGATCTTGCTTGGGAATTGCCTTCTTCAAAACAGCTTAATTGCTGCCTACAGTTCTTCTCTGAACCCTATAAAATGTAAATCTCGCTGAGACTAAACTGGAAGTCATCCCTTTTTTCCAGCTGCCCTCTCCTCTACTAACTGACCTAAAAGTTTCTTACTAAAATTATTCAGATTTTGGAGTTTGATCTTTTCGAATATCAGCAAAAATAAAAAGAATTGGGGCAGCTCAGTGGAGTGAGAGTCAGGCCTAGAGACAGGAGGTCCTAGGTTCAAGCCCAGCCTCAGCCACTTCCCAGCTGTGTGACCCTGTGTGACCCTGTGTGACCCCCATTGCCCACCCTTATCACTCTTCCACCTATGAGACAATACACCGAAGTACAAGGGTTAAAAAAAAAATAAAAAAATAAAAAATAAAAAGAATTCAGTCTGGCAAAATGTGAAACATTCTACTCCTTCCTCAGGCTCCCACTTTATGGTAGAGGAAGAGAGAGGTACAATTCAGTTTCCATCCCCTGAGATTTTTTTTTTTACAATGCTGTGGGGTCCATCTTTCTTTTACTATTCTTTTGATTGACATTATTGTAGTCATTATGTATAATGTTCTGCTCTGCTAATTTCAGTCTACTTCAGTTAATAGAAAACTTCCCATATTTTCTTGAATTACTCAAAAATGTAATTTATCATGAAGATTCATTTTTTAAACCCTTACCTTTTGTCTTAAAAATCAATACCAAGTATCAGTTCCATGGCAGTAGAACAGTAAGAGTTAGGCAATTGGAGTTAAGTAACTTACCCAAGGTCACACAGCAAGGGAGTGTCTGAAGCCACATTTGAACCCAGGATCTCCCGTCTCTAAGCCTGGTTCTCTCTCTTCTGAACCACCCACCTGCCCCATGAAGATTCATTTTTAGTGGATAATTTCCAGTCACAATTATGGCCATTATTTGCTTGTCAGTAATTTTATCAGCACTTACTTACAAACCTTAACTTCTATAAATGTTAATTTAGTCAAGTTAATCTCAAATCACCTCTCAATCACTCAAGCATCTGGCACTGAGCTAATGGATCCTTCCTAAGGCATCTGTGAACTCATTCATTCATTCCCTTTCTTTCCCTGAAAATTATATAAACACTTTGAGTTCTGTAGTTCAGTGGAAATTCCCAGTAATGAAAATATAAAAAGATGATGCTAAAAAATGGCTAGTAAGGTTAGCTTCCACCACGGTTCTGTGCATTAATACCAAATGATTTAAAGGCCATCAGGACATTCAAATCAATCCAATAATGCTGCATGCCTATCACTCCTGACAACATGGATCAGTTAAGTTCTTCAGTGAGTTCCTTGCAATAATTTAAAATTAAACACATGTAAGGTACTGTTACATGGTGGAATTTGTAGGTAATATAGGTAAATAATGGAGACACCAGGGATATTATAATAAAACTAAGTGATTGTGGGTACACACACTGGGGTTTAGGAGAGATTGGACCAGGATGGAAAGACCAGAGTTTACTGGATTCACACAAGAATAGCAGTTGGTCTTAACTGTCACACAGCTTCCCCTAGACCAGAATCTAGAAACAAGCAGGCAAGGTAAAAGGGATTAACAGGTTTTAATTATATTCAACTAAAAAGTGGGATAGGGATTTCTTCTCTAAAACCTTAAAACCTAATGACAAAACCACAGGGAAAGGGAGGATTTCCCTACTCTAATCTAAAGATCTAAGCAGGCAGGGCAGTAATGGAGTCTCTGGGTCCTGCCAGGCTTGAGCAGCACAGCTAAGGGCTGATATGGCTTTTGGGTTCTCACTGTAATGCACCGATGATCTCTGGTTGCCAAGAGCCAAGGTGGACTCAGGTACCAAGTTGAGAGGGTATGCTTGAGACCCTGTCCACCAGATCCCAAACTTCTCCTCTTCCCTTGGTACTGCACTGTAGATCTTGTCCTCTTTGCTAGATGCCACCACCACACAGGATCCCAGGGAAATCAGGATGTAGGGTGTCCTTTACTCTGAGATCTCCCAGGGCTAACCACCATTTGTGCTAACCCCTAATGGAGTCCCTCTCAGAGCACAAGTCACTTCTTCCTGCTCCTTCATTCCATCTTGGAATTCCCAGCTCCAGCTCCTTTCTGCTAGGTATACCTTAATTCTTATTTAATAACTACTTAATCTTCCTCACAACAAATTCAATATAAATATGTGTGTGTGTGTGTTGTATATGTGTGTGGAGTTCACTATGTGTATAAGGAGTTAATATGTGTGTGTGCATGCACAAAAACCCCCTATTCCTTTTGAGAATTTGTTTGTAGATTTGCCATCCCAAGAAAATTCAGTGTATAACCAGAAGGGTACATTCTACAAGTCAGATTCTCATAGATTCTTTTACCTACCATTACTGGTCCCTGACCTCATCTTTCCAATGAGTAATTAGAACATTCCTTCTTTGTGATACCCTGATGGGACTGATGCTGCCCTCTCACACTAAAAGAAAAGCATGAAGGCAAAAGGAGACTAAGTCAGAGACTTCTAGACATATGTTATATTTATGACGTACAAATATCAACCATTTCTTCAAGATTCGAGGAAATACTCCTGGAGCCCAAGTTCTGTGCTTTTCAGGGCCCTTCACTAAATGTGCGATAGAGAGAGAAACACAGAGATAGACAAGAGACACAAAGAGAATTGCAGTTCACAGTCTAGGGGTGAACAATAGAAACTTTAAAACTGATGCACTACCTCCTTTCTTCTCTCAGCAAATTAAAACAGGGCTTTAATTGGCATATTTGTCTAAATACCCAATTCCTGAAATGTCTTTGGGTTCCTGGGGAGCATTACTACTGTTCTTTCAAGTGCCAGCCTCAAAGGTTTGCACAAAAAAAAATTTTAAAAGGCCATATGACAAAAATTACAATTGATCTGTCAAAGTCTAAATTAGGAAACAAATATCCTAAGTTTTTATAACATGTAGATTAGTACAAGTTTTTGTTGCAGTATTCATCTCTATTTAGGAATTAATATAATTCTGGAACAATTACACCTCCCAAGAAAAGAATATAATTATCAGAGTTCACCATTCCCATTCTTGTTCTATAGTCACAGAAACAAGACTTCTAGACCCACTAATGAAGGAAAAAATCTCCCAAATGTTTTTTGGGTAAATGTCTCACAGTAAAAGTACCTAGCCTTGGGAAGGTTGTCAGGAGGGTATGAGGAATATTTGGCAGAAATTATATTTCTTCTACTTAAATAATCAAAAGAAGTAGTGGTAGTGAAAAAATTGTGGATTGGACAGAGAATAATGAGCCTGGGCTAGTAAAAGGAGAGTATTAGCATATGAAAAAATTTGAAAGAGACATTTGTCTCAGTCAAATGCATGAGATTAGAAGATGAAAATATTATAACAGAAATCATTAGGGCAATAACACAGTTAAAGAGTAATAATTTCCCAAATAACCAGAAACTCATTTCTAATCAATGATTTTTTTTCCAAAAAATTTGGTATGCCCTTCAAGAAGGGTATCTCGTTCTTGCTATGTTTACTAGGCTTTAATTCTGTTTATGACAATATATTAGTATTGATCCTATTTTCATTCAACTCCAAATTGCAGTTCAAAGTTGGAGTGGAACAATGGAAAACTTTTAAAACTGATGGGAGAAAACTGGAGACTGAATATGATATGTAGTTACCTTTTTTAATAACTATAAAAAGGACAAAACTGTTGGTTGCCATGAAACAGAATCAAGGATCTCACTAATTTACTTGACTATGATTTTAATACCTCCATGAAAGAGTTGTTTTCTAAAAGTTTTCTTGGTGAAAAAATTATTAGTTCATTTTATTATATGTGTATTCATGGTAACTCCATAATTTACTTCTTTTCACATTGAAAAAAGGAATATGGAAAGATTTACTGAAAGCCGAAGAGTATGGGGAACAAGGAAAGATCAGGAACCTTTGGTATAGTGGTTATGTCAAGATTGAATTTTCTTCTGCAATGTTTTTGGAATAGACTTAAGTGGAAAAAAAGTACATCTCATCAGTACAAATTTCCTTTTCCCAATCTTCAGTACTTTAGTCTTTGTATTGAGTACTTTATTCTTTGTATTGACTTGCCTATGACAGTCTTCATAGCAATAGTTAGCAGTTATTTTTTCTTGATTTTCTCATTGCTATTCCAACTTCAAGAAACTTATGCCACACTAGGAGAATCATTCTCTTTTTAATCACAACAATCCAGCTTCTGCAACTATCCAAGATTATGTTTCCAATCTTCATTCTATTCAACTTCATTCTACTCAAGCCTTTGACACTGTTGATCACCCTTCTCCACCTTGATGTTTTCTTTAGGTTTTGGGGATAACAATCACTTCTGGTTCTCCTCCTACCCATCTGACTACTCTTTCTGTCTCCTTTACTGGATCTTCTTCCAGATCATGCTCCCCAATCATAGATGTCTCATGAGATTCTGCCTTGAGTCCTCTTCTTTCCTGCCTTTATACTACTTCACTTAATGATCTCAACTTTTAATTTAATCAAAATTTGCAGGTAGGATAAAGGAATGTTTTAAATCCCATAACACTGGTAAACTTGGAAAGTGCAGTTTCAATCAAACCATAAGATTGGGGGCCCATTTAACAGGTATTAAGAAGTTAGTAGCAGGTAAGAAAGTAGAGGAAACGTGTTTTTTTTCCTCTCAACATTTGGCTATTAAAAGGGAATAAGTAAAAGAAGAATGCTTGAAGGGATGTAAGATCAAGTGAAGGATATTTTTTAAGGACAGAAGAGGTCTTGGCATGTTATTAAGAAACAAAGAGTCAATGGACAAGGAGAAATTAAAATTAGTTCTGACTTCAGTGGCCAAATAGAGTTGTAATCTTTCTTATACATTACAGTTTAAATATTATCACATGATCCAAAGGTTTCTCTTCTTCAACATAAACCCCAGTTTCTTGGACTAATCATTAATTATCTGGATCTTTAACCATTATCTCTTATCTTCCTCTGAATGGTCTTCAATCTATCAATGTCCTGCCTAAAGTGTGGCATACCAAACTGAATATGAGATTCCAGATGTGATCTGATCATAGCAAGGGTACAGCAGGATGATTACTTCATTTACTGAGAGTACACAAGGTGCAAAGCACATATGTGTTATTTATAATTCATACATAAGGATTAATCAAAAACATAAGAGAGGCAGAATAATATTGATTTTTTTTCTCCATGATTCCATGATTCTTATTGGCTCCCTCCTGTTTCCCCTCCCCCTCTTCTGGAGTTGACAAGCAATTCCAATGGGTTATACATATCACTCAAATCCCATTTCCATATTATTCATTTTTGTACTAGAGTAATCTTTTAAAACCAAAATCCCAAATCACATACCCTTATAAACAAGTGATATAAATCATATGTTTTCTTCTGGATTTCTACTCTCACAGTTCTTTCTCTAGATGCCAATAGCATTCTTTTAAGAGAGGCAGAATAGTAAAGAATTTTGGATGTGGAATGAGAACATCTGGGTTTTAATCCTGGCTCTATTACTTACTGTCAAGGTAACCTTGGATTAGACTTTCCCTTCTCTAGGCCCCAGTTTCTATATCTGTAAAAAGAAGGTATTGGACAAGATAGACCTTCCACTATATCTATAATTTTATGTGATTTTCACCAAAGAACTCACTAAGCTGTTGCTAACCCAAACCTTTTATTTAAAAAAAGCCAGAAATTATTAAATAAAAATGTTAATACTTGCTGTAAACTCATTCAGTTAACTCAATATTTGTTAAGATACATGTAAAAAAGCATTATAATAGACAAGTGGAATAGATTAAAAATTTAGATGAGAAATAGATCCCTTTGTTTTTGAATGGAGTTTTTGGTAAGCAACTTGAAGTTAGTGATAGTCTCACTTTTATATTCTGGGACCTAGCATAATTGTCTAAATACCTAATTCCTACATGATAGACATAGTGGGCAGCTGCTTTTTGATAGTAAGGGGAACTTGATACACAAAACAGATAAAGGTAACCCTGCTCCAAGAGGAGCTTCTAATCTTAGAAGTCACAGAATGGCAGACCAGCTAAACACACATACAAAATCTCACCCTGTCTCCTTACCACTTCCATGAATTTATCCCAGTCTTGAATTCATACCAGCATAGTCTTTTGTATGTACTACAACATATGCAGCATAATTTTAATGCAAAATAAGTGTATAAGAGATGCAAAGGATTGTGGGTGCTGCTTTTTCTCACTTTTAACAAACAATAAAACTCTTTATGCATCTATTTTTTTTTTAAACTACATCTGCTCTCATGGAAAAATAGCTCCATCTTGTGGATTTCAAGAACCTCCCAATAAAGGTTTATAAAGTGATGTGCTTTTCGAATGTTAGATATAAACCCAATGAACTGTAACTTAAACAATGACTAGTAATGATAGCTAAGATGCCCAGAGAAGATGACTTCCTGATGCAGTTAGAAGATCATGTAACTCCCACACTTACTCCTGCAAAAACATGAATTCACACTACACTGAAGAATAATTGATAAATCCAATGAGAAATTATAGTAAGTAACCACTGTCACTGCAGAACTGCACACAATATCATGCAAAAGCCCTTGAGCAATAGGAAGAAGGATCATCAGAAAAGTCAGTGAAAGGCAAGGCAAACAAGGCTGAAGCCACCTAGCCTGACCAGAGACAGTCCAGAAATTTGTAGGCTTCAGGGCCTGTCAAAAGCCATTAAGAACAAGAGGCTTTCATTAAAAAGTTGAAGGCTAATCAGAAAGCCTATGGGTATGAGAAATTTACAAAAAAATCAAGCCATTCTCCAATCAACAAATGGTCAAGGGACATGAAGAGGCACTTTTCACATAAGGAAATTGAAAATATCAATAAGCACATGAAAAAGTGTTCTAAATCCCTCCTAATTAGAGAAATGCAAATTAAAACAACTCTGAGGTACCACCTCACACCTAGCAGATTGGCCAATATAGAAGCAAAGGAAAGTGATAAATGTTGGAGGGATGTGGCAAAATTAGGACATTAATGCATTGCTGGTGGAGTTGTGAATTGATCCAACCATTATGGAAGGCAATTTGGAATGATGCTTTAAAAGAATGTCTGCCCAAAAGAGATAATAAGGGGAAAGACTTGTACAAAAATATTTGTAGCCACACCCTTTGTGGTAGCAAAACAAATTGGAAAATGAGAGGTTGTCCATTGATTGGGGAATGGCTGAACAATTTGTGGTATACGTTGATGATGGAATATTATTGTGCTGAAAGGAATAAATAACTGGAGGAATTCCATGTGAACTGGAAAGACCTCCAGAAAATGATGCAGAGCAAAAAGAGCAGAACCAGGAGAATACTGTACACAGAGACTGATACATAATGGCATAATCGAATGTAATAGACTTTTCTACTAGCAGCAATGCAATGACTCAGGACAGTCTAGAACTTGGGAGAAAAAACTCTGTCCACATCCAAAGAAAGAACTGTGGAAATGGAAATGCATTAGAAAAATATGTGATCGATCATGTAATGCGATAGGAATATGATTGGGATTTGATGTTAATAAAGGATTGATCTATTGCAGATATTTATAACATGGAAATGGGTTTTGAACAATGATATATGTATAACCCAGTGGAACTGCTTGTTGGCTGAGAAGGGGGAGGAAAAAGTGGGGGTAGGGGGGATTATGAATCATGCAACTCTGGAAAAATATTCTAAAGAAAAAAAAGGAGAAAGAAAAAGAACTTCTAAAAGAGGAAATTATCAGAAATTATTTTGCCTGGTAATATACTAACGAAGTGAATAATTTAGAGAATATATTAATATTTGTAAAAATATAAAATGCTATGAGGAAAAGGAGTAGATTACTTAGATAACCTAATTTCAGTAGAAGAAGTTAAACAAGTGATAAACTAACACAAGGGGAAAAAGTCTAGGACCAGATGGATTGCAAATAAATTCAATCAGATATTCAATGAGCAATTGATTCCAATCCTATGTATAAGCTGTTTTAATAAGAAAATAAGAAAAAAAAGTATGTACCTTTCTCTTTGTATAACATTTCCTTCTATGATTAAAATATTATATAATATATATATATATAGTCTTCATACAGAAACCAAGCAAAGATAAAGCAAAAAAAGGAAAATATAGACCATACCCCTAGTGAACATTGAAGCAAATTTTAAAAGTAAAATATCAGCAAATAGTCTATAATATGTTAGAAATATTATGTTATGACTAGGCTAGGTTTATATGAGGAATGCAGGAGTAGTTCAACATAAGGAAGATTATAAAGATATTAAATCATTCAATAATATAAATAATAACCATATGATTGCATCAATTGATACTAAAAAGTTTTTGACAAATCCCTATATTCATTTCTATGAAAACTCCAGAAATCTAGGAATATGTGGACCTAGATTTTATAAACATAAATAAATAGTATAAATCTAAATCTAAAAGCAAAAATTATATAAAATAAAGAAAAATTAGAATGCCTTTTCAATTAGATTAAAGCTGAAGTAGCTAGAAAAATATTCCATCCAAAATAACTATAGCCATCTCTAAAATATTGGGAGTATATTCACTAAAATTCACTGAGGGACTATATAAATCTAGTTATAAAATACTCTTCACAGAAATAAAAATAGACAAATAATTCATTGTTCATAGGCAGACTGCAACAATAAAAGGACAATTCTGCATATATTAATTTACTTAGTGCCATACCAAACTTCCAATAGAAGTAGGGAAAAAAAGAATAGCATTCATCTACAGAAACAAAAAGAATTTCATGGACAATGACAAAAAATGAAAATGAGGGGAGCAAAGTAGAGTCAGATATCAAACTTCGCTTAAAAAAGTAAGCATAAAAAAATTTTTATTCATTAATGAAAAGAGAAGTTGGTCAATGGATAGAAAATGCAGAAGCCAGCAAACACAGTAACCTATGGTTTGTTAAACCTAAAGACTTCAGTTACCTGGAGAAAGAATTACTATTTAACTAATACTGCTAATAAAACTAGAAAGCTGTCTAACAGAAATTAGACATAGACCAACACCTCACGATACATCACCAAGATAAGCTCTGAAATATAAAGGCTACATCATAAATAAATTAGAAACAGAAGAAAGAAAATGTTTTTCAGATCTATAGGGAGGAAAAGAGTTCTTGAATAAAGAAGCAATAGGATCACATAAGATTAAATAGATAATGTAGATTATATAAAATTTTTTAATTTCTGCTTAAACAAAAACAAATGGAGCTAAAATTAGAAGGGAAAAAAGTGACTAGGACAAGATCTTTGCAACAAGTTTCTCTGATAAAGGTGTCATTTCCAAGATATATTAGCAAGAAATTAAAATGTCAAAGACTAAGAAACATTTCCCAATAAAAGTCAAAGATATGAATAGGCAGTTTTCAATGGAAAAAATCCATGCTATCAACAATTATTAGAAAAAATGTTCAAGATACTAATAATAAGAGAAACAAATATATGAATAGAATAAAATGTTATTGCACTATAGAAATGATAAAATAGAAAATTTCAGAAGAATTTAAGAAGATCTATAAAAATTGATAGAAAGTAAAGTGAGTAGAAATAGGAAAACAACTTGTACAATAACATTATATACAAAAACGACTTTAAAAGACTTTAGAATTCTAATCAATGCAACAATAAACACTAATTGCAAAAGAATGAAACTGAAACATGTCACTCACCTCTTGAGAGAAGTGATGAATTTAAAATACAGAAAGAAACATATACTTTTGGATGTGAATAATGTGAGGATCTGTTCTACCTAACTCTGCAACTATGTATTGAAAGCATTATTTTTCTGTTTCCTTTTTTTTCTGAGTGTGAATTAGGGGTCATAATGTGATTGAAGGATTTATTTTCTATACTTTGTTAATTAAAAAAATACTTTTAAAAAGAAAAAAATTTCTTCCAAATTACCAAAGCAAACTTAGATGAATGCTACTGTTAATTCTGGTAGTCAACTATTTTCTAATAACATAAATAGGAAAAGTACAAACAGATATCTAACACTCATAGGATTTTAGAGCTAGAGATAATATTAAAAGCTATCATAGAAAGTATAATTGTCCCACACTATATCACAGTTCACTGTATTGTGTGTAAATGGAATTAACTCTAGTCATTCATAGCTAAACTCTTACTTAACCTAGGCATAGAAATGATGTAATTCCTCACCTTCCTTAGTGGGGAGGGGAGACGAGTTACCCACACGTGACAATAAGTAACAAATCAAGAACAAGGGACTACCCTTTGGGCAGTCCAAATCAATGTAGAGACTGCCATTTGTCCACTTGAATTAGAGGTGGACCCACGGGAAGTGACGAAAGACACTATCTCTTTAAGTAAGTTGGTTACTTCCTGTGGAGTCAGTTCCGGCTCTGAACTTGGTGCTGAAGGACCTCTCCTGAGACCACAGAACACTTACACTCTGTATTGTCACGTGGGTAAGTTAGGCTAACTTTCTTGGCCCACCTAGGCCGCTTCTAAACTCTGCCTTAAATAGGCATTAGCCTATCTGGTTGTTAGGCCTTGTAGCTTGTAGCCTGATTTATTTAGCCTTTTAACCTTCTCTCTCATCCAGACCTAACCAGGCCTAACCAGGCCTGTAAGAGGGAAAATTTAGGTAATTATAGATATATATTTATAATGTGGCCACCAGGTTGATTCCGTAATTAAATCAGACCCAAGTCAGCATCAGGTTGAGGCAAGTTTATTTACAATCTGGAAGGTAAAGTGTAGGAATAAAGAGAAAGGATGAGGCTAGTCCAGGCCAAAGGCCTGGACGGAGAGAGAAGGTTAAAAGGCGAAATAAATGAAGCTGTGAGCCACAAGGCCCAACAGCCAAAGCAAAGTTTGGAAACGGCCTAGCTAGGCCAAGGAAGTCAGCCTAACTTACCCACATGACAATACAGAGTGTAAGTGTTCTGTGGTCTCAGGAGCTCCTTCAGCACCAAGTTCAAGGCGGGAACTGCCTTAACAGGAAGTAACCAACTTACTTAAAGAGATAGTGTCTTTCGTCACTTCCTGTGGGTCCACCTCTAAATGAAATGGACAAACGGCAGTCTCTACGTTGATTTGGACTGCCCAAAGGGCAGTCCCTTGTTCTTGATTTGTTACTTATTGTCACGTATGGGTAACTCGTCTCCCCTCCCCACTAAGGAAGGTGAGGGTGACATCATTTCTACGCCTAGGATGGGTAGATTTTTTTTTTAAATTTTAAACCCTTAATTTCTGTGTATTGACTTATAGGTAGAAGATTGGTAAGGGTAGGCAATGGGGGTCAAGCGACTTGCCCAGGGTGACACAGCTGGGAAGTGTTTGAGGCTGGATTTGAACCTAGGACCTCCTGTCTCTAGGCCTGGCTCTCAATCCACTGAGCTACCCAGCTGCCCCCTAAGATGGGTAGATTTTTGACTATGAATGGGCTAGATTTAATTCCATTTACACAGGCCTGGACTAGCCTCTCCCTTTTCTCTTTAATCCTATACCTTCACCTTCCTAGTTGTAAATAAATTTGCCTTAACCCAATGCTGACTTGAGTCTGATTTAATTACGGAATCAATCTGAACTGTTGATTCCTGGCGGCCATGTTTTAAATATATATCTATAAAATGCCTAAATTTCCCTCTTACAATTGCAAGTTTTTAAATACATATATACATATACATACATATATATATATATATATACATACAATTCTATATTGCAGAGTTTTCGCTATATTGTGGGATTTTTGCAGATAAATATCATGCTGTAAACAATAGAACTGCAGTACACCACTACCACTTGCACAAGTTTGCCAATGCAAGATTGTACACAACACACAATTTACTGATGGAATGAAAGGTTACCAACCACAGCTCTATGTTCTGTATCCTGGGCACTGATTGGCTCAGTGACTGTAGGTTAATAAGAGTGTGGAAAAGGTTTATAGGAGAGTGGGAAAGGTTTATAAAGCCTTAAAATATATATAAATAATAAAATAAATATAACATCACTACTTTGCGGATTTTCACCTATTGCAGGGGTCTCTGGAATGTAACTCCTATGAAGGGTTAAATTTTTGGGGTAGGAGTTTGAACAAAAGTCAGGATAGCAGTTTCTTAAACATAAAACACTTAGTTTTATTATTAGGAAAATACAGATAGGAAATAGAAAGGAGGAAAGTGTGATTAATCTTCTAATAGCTTATAACTGGGATCTTAGATACAATCATAATTAAAATTTTTCTTGAAAACCCTAAATCTGTCTGCCTTAAAGGGCGGTGCCTTCTGTCAGAGCCAGGCTTTGGCCTAAGTTTTCTACTCTGACTATCTAATAATTTACCTGCTATCTATCTACCTATCTACCCAAGATAATCAATAATCAATAAGGCTGTTAAGGTCTTAAATCCATTTCTCAGTCTCCTCATAGTTCCAGAGAGAGCAAGGCACACCCTCCTCTCCCCAGGGGATCCAAAGACAAAAGCCCCTTTCCAACTGCCAGCTGTAACTGACTAACTCTCAGCCACACATTTCTGTCACCAACTGACAGTTTGCATAGCAGGAGGGCTCCTACTCAGAAACCTTTTTTGTTCCCTTGCCTCTTAAATATAAAAATGGGAGAAATTAAGAAAAACTCTCAACACTCTAGGGATAGGTGAGGGATCACTGTAGTTAGAAGAGTTTCCTCATTCTCAAAGTGAAAGCCCAGAAAGCTGTGAGACTTACTCAAGATCAAATCTTAGCTAATTAACAGTGAATGCAAGTTATTATTTCCCCTTTAACACATTATGTTGCTTGTTCTTGGCTAGCTAAAAAGTGTGGAGTTGGTCCCAGGAAAGTAAATCTAAATGAGTTTCTTCTGAGTTAATCTTTTTGGAATTTCTTGAGCACCTACCATACATAGAATGAAATGGAATTTTCTTTCAGTGTGCGTATCTGTTTTCAAAAGCACCCCAAAATCAAAAAGGGATGTGTGAAATCAAGAGCTGTTTTGTTCATCATGCAGATGGATAGTAAAAATTCCAATTCGTTATTTGCATTAGTAACTCTTCCATGAGTTCTAAAATAGTAGAAAGAAGATGTCTGGGATATAGTAATTTTAAGTTGCTATCGCCCCAAAGTCTCAAGTCCTAACTTCTGTCCAAACTGTTTATTTCAGAAACAGGAAAAAGAGACAAAAGCAGCAAAGTTGCTTCAACCTTGAAAGATAATGACACTTTCAAATGTAAACTGGTAGGGCTAAAACATTTAACTCCAGGAAATAAATAGGGAGTCTTGAGCAGAAATTCAATTTGGACTGCAACTCTGAAATTGCATCTTACCCAATGGTCTTTGGATATCAAATAATCACATTATCTATGTATGATTATCACAATAGGAGAGAGGAGGAAAAAAAGAAAGTATAAACTAAAGAAATGGAAACTGAATTCTCCCTTTATCTAGGAAAAAAAAGATTCAGAAATATGAGACTAAATGACCATCAATAGACTGAAAAAAATTTCCAATTAAATTGTATTTTATAACTCTCAAATGAGTTCTTTTGGGCAAAAAAAGTCCTCACTGAATTGCTGTGGATTTAGAGGTATGTTCTGTACAAACAGGGTCAGAATAATTGAAATATAATTAATATTGTTGAAATTCTAAAGGATGTTATAAAGTTTTCTCAGTAGGAAACAATGACTCAGAAGTGAGGGACTGAATATCTAACCCTCATAATAGTATAGTGGACAATGATAGAGGCCGAGTCAAGATGGTGGCTTAGAAGCAGCAAAAGTCGACAGTCCTCTGTGAAAACCCTTTCATACCAAACAAAAACAAAGCACTTCAAGGGGGACACAAAATCAAATCCAACAACAGGACAGAGCCAGGGGACCCTCCTGCTTGATTCAGCTTTAAAAGGTACGCAGAGAAGTTTGAATTCTCAGGCTTAAAGAAAATAAAGAAGGAAAGTCCCAGGATCCTGCCCCTACCTAATATGCTGAGACTCCAACAGTTGCTGAGTTCTCAGGATGCTCTAGCCGAGAGGAAGTATTTTGTCTCCACAGCTGTTCGAGGCTCAGGGATCTGACCACAGCTGGCAGGGAGGCAGCTGGAGGAGAGGGGTAGACAGCCTAGTTGCAGACGTCAACCACCACTCTTCCATTTGGGGCCTTTGCTTTTGGGGGTTTTGGCCTCAGAGCACATCCAGCTCTGGAGATCAGGTAGGCCAGGCTTAGTCTCATCTATCAACAGTGCAAATAAGAAGCCTTTAGAGGGCAGGGAAGCTCAATCTCCTACACTCTTCCCCCACCTACTGCACTGAGACCTTCCGAAAGAATCCAGCTGACTAGGATTCCAAAGTAAGGCTGCAACCATGACAGAATACCTTGGTACCACTGTCAGAAGGTCAGGGCTTGGACCAGGTAGCTAGTAGGTTGGTGGCTGGCAGAAAGGAATAGAGAAGAGAATGAGGGTAACTCTCTTCAGCCTCCACACCTTCACCTATACCTCACGGTTCTGCTACCAACTGGGGAATATCTGATCTAAGGGCTCATTAATACTTCATCAGCCTAATCCAGTTAATCAGCAGAGCAGAGAAGAAGCCTCTTCAAGAGAGAATAGTTAAAACCCACAGATTCAGCAAATAAACAGAGGACCAAGATTATTGCCAATGGGGGAGGGGGCAGAGAAGGAAAAAAATATGAGTAAACAACAGAAAAAGAAAAAAGAAATTACAATAAACAGCTTCTATTCAGGTAATGAACAAAGAACAAATGGAACAGAAGAGGACAAAAGAACACCAAGCCAAAACTAAAAATACAATTCAAAAAACAATTAAGATAAGCCAAGTGCAGCAGGAGAGTGGAGAGGTCAAAAAAGGGAGGGAAGAAGGGGGAGGGAGTTCATCAGGCCTTAAAAATAAAAAGAGGGGAATAATAAGGAGGGGGTAGAAAGGGTAGTGAATCAAGGAAGGGGACAAGGGTTAAAGGCTTAAAGCAAACCACTGGTTTAAAAGGAAATAGTGTAAGAAGGGGTAGAATTAGGAGAGGATACCAAAATGTTGAGCAATACACAACTGATAATTATAGCTCTGAATGTAAATGCGATGAACTCACCCATAAAATGGAAGCAAATAGCAAAGTGGATTAGAAAGCAAAAGCCTACCATATGTTGTCTACAAGAAACACATATGAGGTGGGTGGACATAAACAGGTTTAAGGTAAAGGGCTTGAGCAAAATCTTTTGAGCTTCAAATGAAAAAAAGAGGGCAGGAGTGGCGATCATGACTTCTGACAAAGCCATAGAAAAATAAATATGATTTAAAAAGACAGGGAAGGTAATTACATCCTGGTAAAAGGCAGTATAGACAATGAGGAAATAACAGAGATCAATATGTATGCACCAAATGACATAGCATCCAAATTCCTAAAGGAGAAACTGGCAGAGCTCAAGAAGGAAATAGATAGTAAAACCATACTTGTGGGAGATCTAAATATTCCTCTTTCAGATCTAGATAAATCAAAACCAAAAAAAATAATAAAGAGGTAAGAGAGGTGAATGAAGTCCTAGAAAAATTAGATTTAATAGATATGTGGAGAAAAATAAATAGGGACAAAAAGGTATACATCTTCTTTTCAGCTGCACAAGGTACATTCACAAAGATTGACCATGTAATAGGGCATAGAAACATTGCAAACAAATGCAAAAGAGCAGATATAATAAATGTAACCTGCTCAGATCATAATGCAATAAAAATAATAATTAGTAAGGGCACCTGGACAGGTAATTAAAAAGCTAATTGGAAATTAAATAATATGATTCTCCAAAACCAGTTAGTCAAGAAGAAATCATAGAAACAGTCAACAATTTCATTGAAGAGAATGACAATGATGAGACATCCTACCAAACTCTGTGGGATGCAGCCAAGGCAGTACTCAGGGGGAAATTTATATCCTTGAGTGCATATATTAACAAATTAGGGAGGGCAGAGATTAATGAATTGGGCATGCAACTTAAAAAACTAGAAAGCAAGCAAATTAAAAATCCCCAGATGAAAACTAAATTAGAAATACTAAAAATCAAAGGAGAAATTAGTAAAATCAAAAGTAAAAGAACTATTAAATTAACAAATAAGACTAGAAGCTGGTATTTTGAAAAAACAGATAAAATAAACAAAGTACTGGTCAATCTAATTAAAAAAAGGAAAGAAGAAAACCAAATTGACAGTATCAAAGATGAAAAGGGAGACCTCACCTCTAATGAAGGGGAAATTAAGGCAATCATTAAAAACTATTTTGTCCAATTATATGGCAATAAATATAACAATCTAGGAGATATGAATGGATATTTACAAAAATATAAATTGCCTAGATTAACAGCAGAAGAAATAGAACACCTAAATTATCCCATATCAGAAAAAGAAATTGAACAAGCCACCAAAGAACTCCCTAAGAAAAAATCACCAGTACCTGATGCATTCACAAGTGAATTCTATCAGACATTCAAAGAGCAACTAATCCCAATACTATACAAATTATTTGATATTATAAACAAAGAAGGAGCCCTACCAAATTCTTTTTATGACAAAAATATGGTACTGATTCCAAAGCCAGGAAGATCAAACACAGAGAAAGAAAACTACAGACCAATATCCCTAATGAACATAGAAGCAAAAATCTTAAATAGAATACTAGCAGAGAGACTCCAGCAAGTGATCAAGAGGATCATCCACCATGATCAGGTGGGATTTATACCAGTAATGCAAGAATGGTTCAAAATTAGGAAAACCATCCACATAATTGACCATATCAACAATCTAACAAACAAAAATCACATGATTATCTTAATAGATGCTGAAAAAGACTTTGACAAAATACAGCATCCATTCCTATTGAAAACATTGGAAAATATAGGAATAGAAGGACCTTTCCTAAAAACAATAAACAGTATATACCTAAAACCATCAACAAGCATCATATGCAATGGGGATAAATTAGAAGCCTTTCCAATTAGATCAGGAGTAAAACAACGATGCCTATTATCACCTTTATTATTTAACATTGTACTAGAAACACTAGCAGTAGCAATTAGAGAAGAAAAAGAAATTGAAGGTATTAAAATAGGCAATCAGGAGGGGGCAGCTGGGTAGCTCAGTGGAGTGAGAGTCAGGCCTAGAGACAGGAGGTCGTAGGTTCAAACCTGGCCTCAGCCACTTCCCAGCTGTGTGACCCTGGGCAAGTCACTTGACCCCCATTGCCCACCCTTACCAATATTCCACCTATGAGACAATACACCAAAGTACAAGGGTTTAAAAAAAATAGGCAATCAGGAGACTAAGCTATCACTGTTTGCAGACGATATGATGGTCTACTTGAAAAATCCTAGAGAATCAACAAAAAAGCTAATGGAAATAATCAACAACTAGCACAGTTGCAGGATTCAAAATAAATGCACATAAATCATCAGCATTTCTATATATCTCTAACACATAACAGCAGCAAGAGGTAGAAAGAGAAACATCATTTAAAATCACCCTAGACAATATAAAATACTTGGGAATCTACCTAACAAAACAAACACAGGAATTATACGAACACAACTACAAAACACTTTCCAAACAATTAAAACTAGATCTAAACAATTGGAAAAACATTGATTGCTAATGGGTTGGATGAGCTAACATAATAATAAAAATGACAATTCTACCCAAATTAATTTACCTACTTAGCACCATAACTATCAAACTACCAAAAAACTTTTTTACTGAATTAGAAAAAAGTATAACAAAGTTCATTTGGAATAACAAAAGATCAAGAATATTAAGAGAAATAATAAAAAAAATGTGGAGGAAGGTGGCCTAGCAGTACCAGATGTTAAGTTATACTATAAAGCAGCAGCCATCAAAACGGTATGGTACTGGCTAAGAGACAGAAGGGAGGATCAGTGGAATAGACTTGGAGTAAATGACATCAGCAAGACAGTGTATGATAAACCCAAAGAGCCCAACTTTTGAGATAAAAACCCACTATTTGACAAAAACTGCTGGGAAATTTGGAAAACAATATGGGAGAGATTAGGTTTAGATCAACGTCTCACACCCTACACCAAGATAAATTCAGAATGGGTGAATGACTTGAATATAAAGAGGGAAACTATAAATAAGTTAAGTGAACACAGAATAGTATACTTGTCAGATCTCTGGGAAAGAAAAGATTTTAAAACCAAGCAAGAGTTGGAGAAAATTACAAAATGTAAAATAAATGATTTTGATTATATCAAACTAAAAAGCTTTTATACAAACAAAAACAGTACAACCAAAATCAAGGGAAACAACAAATTGGAAAAAAATTATAACAAAAAACTCTGACAAGGGTCTAATTACTCAAATATACAAGGAATTAAATCAATTGTATAAAAAAATCAAGCCATTCCCCAATTGATAAATGGGCAAGGGACATGAATAGACAATTTTCAGATAAAGAAATCAAGACTATCAATAAGCACATGAGAAAGTGTTGTAAATCTCTAATAATTAGAGAAATACAAATCAAAACAACTCTGAGATATCACCTCACACCTAGCAGGTTGGCTAAAATGATAGAAAAGGGGAGTAATGAATGTTGGAGGGGATTTTGCAAAATTGGGACATTAATGCAATGCTGGTAGAGTTGTGAACTGATCCAACCATTCTGGAAGGCAATTTGGAACTATGCTCAAAGGGCTAAAAAAGAATGCCTGCCCTTTGATCCAGCCATACAATTGTTGGGTTTGTACCCCAAAGAGATCATAGATAAACAGACTTTTATGAAAATATTTATAGCCGCACTTTTTGTGGTGGCAAAAAACTGGAAAATGAGGGGAATGGCTGAACAAATTGTATATGCCATCTGCAATGGAGATAAATTAGAAGCCTTCCCAATAAGATCAGGGGTGAAACAAGGATGCCCATTATCACCTCTATTTAACATTGTAATAGAAATGTTAGGAGTAGCAATTAGAGAAAAAAAAGAAACTGAAGGGATTAAAGTAGACAATGAGGAAAGTAAATTGAATCCTAGAGAATCAACTAAAAAACTAACAGAAATAATTAACTACTTTAGCAAAGTTGCTGGATACATAACAAACCCACACAAATCATCAGCATTTCTATATATTTCCAACACAACTCAGCAGCAAATTAGAAAGAGAAATTCCATTCAAAATCACCCTAGACAATATAAAATATTTAGAAATCTATCTGCCAAGACAAATACAGGAATTTATATGAACACAACTACAAAACACTTTCCGCGCAATTAAAAGTAGCCTAAATAATTGGAAAATTATTAATGGGTAGGATAAGGTAACATAATAAAAATGACAAAACTACCCAAATTAATTTACTTATTCAGTGCTGTATCTATCAAACTACCAAGAAACTTTTTTATATAATTAGAAAAAATTATAACAAAGTTCATTCGGGAGAACAAAAGATCAATAATATCAAGAGAAGTAATGGGGGAAAAATGTGAAGAGTAGTGAGTTAGCAGTACCAGATCTTAAACTGTACTATAAAGCAGTGATCATCAATACAATATGGTACTGACTAAGAGACAGAAGGATGGATCAATGGAATAGTGTAGGGCAAATGACCTCAGCAAGCTGGTGTTCAATAAACAAAAAGATCCCTGATTTGGGTACAAGAATTCACCACTGCTGGGAAAACTGGAAAACAGCAAATGGGAAATATTAGGTTTAGATCAAAATCTCATACCCTATACCAAGATAAATTCAAAATGGATCAATAACTTAAATATTAAGAGTTAAATCATAAATAAATTGGAAGAACATAGAATAGTATACCTGTCAGATCTATGAGAAAGGATAGAATTTAAAACCAAGCAGGAGATAGATATTACTACAAAATGTCAAATGAATAATTTTGATTAAATTAAATTTAAAAGGTTTTGTAAAAACAAAACCAATGCAACCAAAATTATAAAGAAAGCAACAAATTGGGAAATATCTTTATAACAAAAATCTCTGAAAAAGGTCTAATTTCTCTAATTAGGAGCTAAATCAATTGTACAAAAAAATCAAGCCATTCCCCAATTGATAAATGGGCAAGGGACATGAATAGACAGTTTTCAGATAAAGAAATTAAAAATATCAATAAACATATGAAAGTGTTTTTAAATCTCTCATAATTAGAGAAATGCAAATCAATACAGCTCTGAGGTACCACCTCACACCTAGCAGATTGGCCAATCTGAAAGCAAAGGAAAGTAATAAATGTTGGAGTGGTTGTGGCAAAATTGGGACACTAATGTATTGCTGGTGGAGTTGTGAATTGATCCAACCATTCTGGAAGGCAATTTGGAATTATAGCTAAAGGCTTTAAAAGGCTTCCTGCCCTTTGACCCAGTCATACCACTGCTGAACTTGTACCCCAAAGAGATAAGAGGGAAAAATATGTGTACAAAAATATTCATAGCCACGCTCTTTGTGTTGGCAAAAAACTGGAAAATGAGGGTGTGTCCATTGATTTGGAATGGCTGAACAAATTGTGGCATATGCTGGTGATGGAATACCACTGTGCTGAAAGGAATAATAAATTGGAGCAATTCCATCTGTTATATTCAAGCTCTGAAAGTTGGTTTGTCTCACCTTGACTGACAGGGGAAGATAGTTGGAGACCTCGGAATGTTCGCAGAGGCTGTTATGAGAGGGGAATGTAGGTTGGCCTGAGTATATAAATAGCCCTCACAGCCATCTGGGGGAAGTCTTTGGTCTTTGGTCTTGGAGCTTGGACCTGAGCTTGGATCTTTGATCTTTGAACATTGCTCTGAATCTCCCTAGGTATTTAGACATTTGATCATCATTAGCAATTTAGGTATCTAGGCCTGGGAGGAGGGAAGGAGAAGAAGTAGAGGGAGGTGAAGGGTAGATATTTCCTAAAAGCTGGGCAGGCTGACATCACAATCTGAGAACAGGGAAGCTGAGAGAAATCACAATATCTATATCAACTGAGCAGTTTGCCCTCCCTGGTTTGACAGTGGCCAAGCTAAACCAGAGGAGTTTGAAACCACTATCTCCAGCTTACTGAAACAACAGCCTACAGCCCTGAGGGATTATTGATCATAGATATTAATGACAGGATCTCCTATCCCAATCCATTCCTGATTATTCCTTTTCCTATTTAACATCAAAAGATAAAGTTTATTAAGTACCTTCCCGAGTGGTCATTATATCACAACCCTTGGGGAGGGAGCAACACAGTCAGATGAAAACGTTATCCAAGGCTAATAGAGCCCAATATTAATAATCAATCCAACCCCAGGTGGGACCTGAAAGGGTTACCCATTCACTTGACCATTAAGGGTCCTGCCTGAGCACTGTTATAAAGAATAGGGCAATTATAACATCCAGGTGGGTGCTAGGGCTCGGTGTTTCCCCTGCACTAGCTATCTAGGGGAAATACAGAGGCACAGCTTCCCAACCAATATCCCTTGGAAGCAGTAGCATCTTAAGAGCCCTATCTACTACAACTACTATTACTATAGACAACTATTTATTTACTAAAAAAATTTTATAACACATCTGAACTGGAAAGACCTCCAGAAATTGATGCAGAGCAAAAGGAGCAGAACCAGAAGATAGTACACAGAGACTGTTACATTGTGGCACAATCAAATGTAATGGACTTCTCTACTAGCAGCAATGCAAAGATCTAGGACAATTCTGAAGGACTTATGAGAAAGAATGCTATTCACATCCAGAGAAAGAAATGTGGGAGTAGAAATGTAGATGAAAAACATATGATTGATCACATGATTCGATGGGAATATGATTGGGGATGTTGACTTTAAGTGATTACTCTATTGCAAATATTAACAATACGGAAATAGGTTTTGAACAATGACATGTTCATGCTCATCAGTCCTGGGAGTGGGGGTTGGGGGGAAGAACATGAATCATGTAACCATGGGAAAATATTCTAAACTAATTAATTAAACTCTTAAAAAATGATAGTTTGTAGCCTTGGTATGGGTACATAATTACAAAGAAATTTGGAGCTCATAGAGAACTGGGGGATTTATAGAGAGTAGAGTCAAAGAAGTTGTAAGATTAGAATCTTACTCAAGGTTTGCTAATCAGGAAGATATTCGTTTCATAATAGTACCTTTCACTCTCATTCCATATATGTCTCTCCATTCTACTTGAAGTAAATATTCCTTGTGCTAGTTAGAACATCTTTATTAATAACTAATTTAAAATTCAAAAACATTTGGATAGTTTCAATGCCAAACAAATTGAGACATTACATGTATGTCCTTTGAGATAATTTTAAAGGGCCCATTTAAGTTCAATTTCTTACCATTGTTCTGCTTCTTTGTGGCATATCCTTCACAGAACCTTCATCATTGGACATAATGCTGAAACAAAGTTAGAATTTAGTATCCTGAAATGAAGTTTCAAAACACATGCACATCAAATGTAACCTTATCATCCCACTGAAATGGCTCCCTCCACAGTTCTATTGATCTCTTAGTTACTAAATCTAATGACCTTTTCTCAGTTCTCAATTTCCTTGACCTCTCTGCAGCCTCTGACACTGCTGATCCACTCTCTCCTCCTTGATACTTTCTTCTTTTTAGATTTTCTAAACATCATTCTGTCCTGGTTCTCCTTCTACCTGACTAACTATTCTTTGTCTTTCTCCTTTGCTGGACCCTCTTCCAGATCCTCCGAATTTTTTCCTGGGTCCTCTTCATTTCTCCTCCTATACTACTTCACTTAGCAATCTTCATCAGTTCCCATAGATATAGTTGCCATCTCTATGCCAATGACTCTCAAATCTACCTATCCTGCCCCATACTCTCTGCTCAAATTCAGTTCCACATCTCCAGAGGAGAACATCCTCCTCCTAAATTCCTCAGGTTCACAATGAGTCATCCAGGATACCTCACTATTTCTCATCCCCCTATATCCATTCTTTTGCCAAGGTCTGTTGATTTCACCTTTGCAATATCTCTCAAACATATCCCCTTCTCTCTCCTGACACTGCCACCATTCTAATGCAAGCCCTCATTACCTCATGTTGTAATTACTGCAATAGTCTAATGGTAGGTCTGCTGCCTCAAGTCTCACCCCATTCCAACCTATCCTCCATTCAGCTACTAAAGTGATATTCTAAAACACATGTCCAATCATGCCACCCCCTGCTCAATAAGTTCAGTGGCTTCCTATTAATTCAAGGAGATAAACAAAAATGTTTTGGCATTCAAAGCTCTTCATTCATAACCTAGCTCTCCTACTTTTTCCAGTCTTCTTAAAGCTTACTATCCATTACATAATATTACCCCCAGTGACACTGGACTCCTGGCTGTTCCACAAATAATACAATTCATCTCTCATTTTTTCAGGGCATTTTATCTGGCTATTATCCATACCTGGAACTCATTCCCTCCTCTTTCTTCTGACTACTGACTTCACTGGCTTCCTTTAAGTTTTAACTAAAATCGCTCTTTTTTTCAGGAAACCTTTCCTGAAAAACCTATTATGTATCTTCCCTCTGTTATTTCCTATTATTCCTGTATATAATTTGCTTTGTATATTTTTGTGTGTATATCATCTTCTCCCTTAGATTAATAAACTCCTCTAGGGAAGTGTCTTTTGTTTCTTCGTATCCCCAGCACCTATATCCCCTAGTGCTTGTACATAATAGGAACTTTTTTTTTAGTCTTTTTTTTTCAAACCCTTAACTTCTGTGTATTGGCTCATAGGTGGAAGAGTGGTAAGGGTGGGCAATGGAGGTCAAGTGACTTGCCCAGGGTCACACAGCTGGGAAGTGTCTAAGGCCAGATTTGAACCTAGGACCTCCTGTCTCTAGGCCTGACTCTCAATCCACTGAGCTACCCAGCTGTCCCCATAATAATGGGAACTTAATAAGTATTTATTGGTTGGTTGGTCACACACTAAGAAAAGAGTCAAATGGATACAGGACTTAGATATAAAAGGCAGCAATCAGACTTTGCTTTAGACAAACCTTAGAGAAAACTGAAAGTTGAAAGGTTCTTGGAGCAGTCCCTGGGATCTTTGATGAACAAAACACTCAATACCAAAAGAAAGGAGCAGCAAGACCCTAGTAAATACAAATCAAGACCAAACAAAGCCCAACATTAACTCCAGAAATTTACAGACTTGGGTCTAACAAAAAATCCCAATTTAGGTTGGAAGTATAATAGAAAAAGATATTCATGATATTATAGACCCAGAGGCACTCCAGAAACAAACCTAGAAAAATACAACAATGTTATATTAATCTATAAGCAAAGCCTCTGAGTAAAGCATAATTAGTCATAAGATCAACTTAGAATTCCTGGAAGAGATGAAGCAAGAGTTTAAAAATTGTAATATATATGAAATGAGATCTCTTGCAGAGGCAGCTAAATAAATAGCTCAGGGGCTAAAACATTATTTGTAGAATCAAGAAGATCTGCGTTGAAACCCTGTCTCAGACATTTTCTAACTATATGATCCTAGGCAAGTCATTTAGCCTCTATTTCTCAATTTCCTCATCTGTAAAATAGGAATAGGACTGCTGTAAAGATAAAATGAGATAATCTTTGTAAAGTGCTTTGCAAAATTTTAAGTTCTATATAAATACTGTCTATTACAATTGAAGAAAGAATTAAAAAGGAAATGAGAGGACAATATTAAAGACTTGGAAAGATAATTAACAATTTATAAGAGGTACTTAAAAGTCTTCTTAAACATTAGAATGGACCATAAAAAGTCCATTAAACAAAAATAAATATTAAAACATCAAGAAACTGAAAAAATAGAAAAAAAATGTAATTTTTAGATGATTTTTAATGTCCTGGGGAAATGGGTCAAGGAGAAAAATCAAAGAATCATTGGATTGCTGGAAAAATTCAAGACTAAAAAAAAGCCTGGATGCCATATTTCAAGATATCATAAATGAAAAGTGTCAAGTTCAATTAGAATAAGAGAGTGAAGAGAAAATAGAAAGAATCTACTATTCACTTCCTGAAACCCCAAAATGAAAATTCTAGGAATAGCAAAGCCAAAATTCAGAACTTCCAGGTCAAACTTTAAAAATACATAAAGTGTTCAGGGGGGAAAAAAGAGTTCAAGTATTGAGGAACCAGTGTTCACAAAATTCAAAAGGAAGGAGAAGAATTGAAATATGATATTCCAAAAGGCAAAAGACATGGGATTATAACAAAATAATTTGCCCAATAGACCTAAATATTCAACTACCAAAAATTAAAGGGAAATAGAAGCCTTCCAAGCATTGTTGATGAAAAAAATCAGAGGTGAGTAAATTGAAATTGAAATGCAAACACAAGAGTAAAGACAAACATGAAAAGTTAAAAATATGTAAGTAAAGTCACTTCTACTAAACACATGGTTTTGAAAATGCAAATTAATTCCAACACAATTGATTAATTAGGGAACAAGTTGAGCATAATAAATTTTGTGTTTACTTGTGCAAGATTATAATCATGAGAAATAGTGAGAGAACATAGAAAGCAGAACTGCAGCACTGCAGCACTTTACAATAATTCACAAGCTGCATCCTTCCCAACATCTAATTCCACAAGCAAACCAGATCTTTTTCAAGGTAAAGTGTTATATACATTTTTTTTTTGGTGCATTTGGAACTGTGAGCTGAAGAGGAATGATCCCTTCCTCCTGGTGTTTTGTCCTAATAGGTCCACATTCTCATTTTCTTACCATTTCACATAGTCTGGGACCACTAGTCAAAGACTTGAATACAAGTAGTATCTCACCTGGTCAAAGGATGATAGATCATGTTCTCACACAAAGGATTTTCTATAAAAATACATCCCATATAAATACAACAGGGAAACAAGAAAGATTAAAGAGAATAAGAGATAATAAGAGGGAAGATAAAATCAGGGAGGGATTATTCCTAAACTAATAAAACTCTAGCCTCATGAATTGAATCATGCAGCTAGGTTATAAATAAAAGAAAGAAAAGATAAGAAGCTATTCTTAAGTTTGAGTGAAGGAATAAAGCTGAAGTTGATTGCATGAAGCATACATAACTATTACTTTACACTTTTTTACAAGAGGGGGTAAGAACTAAAAAGGATGAAAAATATAATTAAAACAAGATGTTGAGAATCACAATTAATAGTCATAATTGTTAACATTAATGAAATGAACTAGTAAAAAAGAGAAGATAGAGTGACCTAACAATATCTTTTTTATAAGAAGCATGTGTAAAACTTAAGATGAATATGGAGTTAAAATAAAAGGCAAGAACAAAATCTGTTTTACTTCAGCTAAAGTAAAAAAAAAGCAGGAATAATAGTCATGACTTTGGATGAGAAAAAAAAATTATATTTGGTTAAAAGATATAACAGATGTCATGCTTACATAGCAAAGTATCTAAACAAAGGAAAAGTTAAATGAATTATGAGGGAAATAGACAATAAAACTATAATATTTGGGGGAACTTCTATAAGCCTTTGTCAGTCCTAAAAAAAGTCTAAAGAAAAATTAAGCACATATACAGAATTTTAGAAAAGTTAAATACGATAAATGGCTCATGATTAGTGAATGGGAACAAAAAGAACACACACCAGAACTCAATGGCATCTTTCAAAAAATTAGCCATGCATTAGAATATAAAAACTTCACAAACAAATGTAGAAGAACAGATATATTTAAAACACCTTTTAATAGCCCCAGTGCATTAAAATTCAATGACAACAATAATGATGATAACATTTAATATTGATATAGTGCCTTAAAGTTTGCAGAGCTCTTTATATACATTAACACATCTGATCTTCACAGCAACCCTGAGAGGTAAGTTCTATTATTATTCCTATTTTACAAATAAGGAAACTGAAGTTGAAGGAAGTTATTTGTTCAAGGTCACATAGCTGGGCAATGTTTGAAGAAGGAATTGGACTCAGGACTTTCTGTCTCTTAAGTCCAGGACTCTAAATCTAGTACTGCCTCTTAGAACTCTTTTATAAAGGGCCACTAAAAGGGCCAATAAAAGGACTAAAAATTAATTGGAAACTAAAGCACTTAATCCTAAAATACTGGTGCACCAAGATAATCTACCTTCAAAGACCCACATTGGAACTACATGGATACAACCACAAGATATACAGAGATAGACACCTAAATAACTGGAGAAACATTACTTGTTCATGAGTAGACTGTATTAATATGATGAAAATGATCATTCCACCCATATTGATTTACTAATTTAGTGACATTCCAGTCAGATCTAAACTAAGATTTACTTAAAAGAGCGAGAAAAAAAATAAGGAAATTTATCTGGAGTAACAAAAAGTCAAAAATTTAGAGGGAAACCAAGAAAAAAAATTGTCAAGGAAGGCCACCTAGCAATATCAGAGGCTAAACTTTACTACAGATCAAAAATAATCAAAATAATTTGATGATTATTAAAAAATAGGTTGATCAGTGGAAAAGACTATGTATACAACATACAGAAGCAAACAAACACAGTAGCCTAGTGCTTGATAAACCCACAGATGCCAAGTTATTAAGAGGACTCACTATTCAGCAAAAACTGCTAGGAAAACTGGAAGAAAATCTGGTAGAAACTCAATTTAGGCCAATATCTCATACACATGATACTAAGAGAAGCTCTAAATGGGTTCAAGACTTGAGTATAAAAGATCATATTATAAACAAATTTGAAAAGTAAAGAACAAATAATCTTTCAGATATACATAGATATATTGAAAAAGCTCAACAGATAGTGAGGATGACTGAAGATAAAATAGACAATTTTGATGATGTAAAATTAAAAAGGTTTTGCACAAAAAAATCAAAGTTATCAGTAGTCATATGAAAAAATGCTCCAAAATCACTAACAGAGAAATACAAATTTGCAAACAACTTTTAAGTTCTACATAACACCTATCAAACCAGCAAAGTTGGCAAAAATGGAAAATGACAAATGAGAAAACTGTGGGAAAACAGATTCATTAATGCCTTTTTGGTGGAGCTATGAATTGGTCCAGTCATTCTAGAAAGCTCTTTGGAAATAAGCCTCAAAATTACCAAAATACTACTTTATTTTAATCCTTGATCCAGTTAGACCACTATTAAACCTTTTCTCCTAAAAAGATCAAAAAAAGAAGGAAAAGATGCATAATTCAAAAATATTTATAGCTTTTTTTCATGGTGATAAAAAAGTAAAAACTAAAGGAGTTGGTTGTCCATTAATGAGGAATAGCTGAATAGATGATGGTTTATGAATAAAAAAGTATTCTTTATTCTTTTATTCTATTATTCTTTAAGAAGTGAGGAAAAGGACAGTTTCTTTTTTTTTTAAGTTTATTTATTTAATTAATTACTTTAGAATTTTTTCCCATAGTTACATGAATCATGTTCTTTCCCTCCCCTCCACCCAACCCACTCCCATAGCCAATGAGCAATTCCACTGGGTTTTACAGAAGAAAAACAACTGCTTGATCACATGGTTCGATGGGGAAATGATTGGGGATGTAGACTCTAAACAATCACCCTACTGCAAATACTAATAATGTGGAAATAGTTCTTGATCGAACCATGTGATCAAGCAGTTGTTTTTCTTCTGTATTTATATTCCCACAGTTCTTTCTCAGGATGTGGATAGCATTCTTTCTCATAGGTACCTCAGAATTGTTTTGGATCATTGCATTGCTGCTAGTAGAGAAGTCTATTATATTCTATTGTGCCGCAATGTATCCTTCTCTGTGTATAATGTTCTCCTGGTTCTATTCCTTTCACTCTGCATCAATTCCTGGAGGTCCTTCCAGTTCATATGGAATTTCTCCAGTTCATTCTCCATTCTCCATTCATTCTCCATCTTCCATATGACATCCTTTCTAATACTTGAAGTGGTCCACTACACTGTCCTCCCCTAATCCCATCTTGTTCACTTTTTATTTTATTTTATTTTTATTTTTTTCCATGGTTACATGATTCTTGTTATCTCCCTCCCCTTTTCCTTCCCCCCTCCCAGAGCTGACAAACAATTTCTGGGTTATATACATCTTGTTCACTTTTGAAGACTTATTATATATATTACAATGACCATTCCTTAAAACGAAGCCAACTTTTACTCATTGCAACTTTCACCCATTGCTCAAAATTATCAAGGAAAGATGAGGAAAAGGAAAACTTTCTTATAAGCACTATCCTTCAAAGGAATGGGCTGCCGTTGTGCCTAATTCATCTTTTTGGAGTAATTATATAGCACTTTGTGTCAAGCTTTACAAATATTATCTAATTTAATCCTCACAGCAATTTTGTAAGGTTAAGAGCCTTATTTCCATTTCACAGTTGAGGAGGCTGAATCAGACAGAGGCTAAGTGGCTGGCCCATGGTCATACAGCTAGTATGTGTCTGAGGCTGAAGCTAAACTCTGGTTTTCCTAACTCCAAGCCCATTTCTATTCACTGCACCACACAGCTGAAGTGAGGTGGAACAAATTTGTTGTATCTTCCATATGACATCCTTTCTAATACTCGAAGTGGTCCACTACACTGTCTTCCCCCAATCCTAAGTCTTTTTACAAAATAAACATCCCTAAGACCTTTAGCTAATGCTTATGTAGCATGACACAAACTAGTTATCAATGATCTACTTTAAAGTGATATTTATAACTAAAAAAAATTCTAGATGTAATCTCATCAAAGCAAACATCTCACCTCTCTAAGGCTGGACACTCTATTAGTGAAATTCAAGATACCTTTAGCTTTCTTGACTTTAATATCAAATGACTCATTACTGAGCTTACACTCCACAAAAATACCAGCTCCTTCTGTTTAATTTAAGGAAAGCTGTGAAATCATGACATGTAAATAAGGATGTGCCTACTTTTTGTAGTGAGTAGGAGGGAAGATACCCACCACAGTTAAAAGTCACACTCCTAGGAATGATAACAAACCTGCTCCCCTTGCTCAGAGTCCAAAGTAAGTATTCTTTCTGCATTACTGAACAGCCTGCTGCTGGTCTATCCTATTAATTATAACATATATATATATATATATATATATATATATATATATATACACATAGATATATATGGTATTCAATGAATTATGAACTTACCTCCTTTTGTCTGTAGTGTCAAATATAGCTTTATCAGGCTGTGGGGTCACAGACCCAGATTTCCTACTATGGCATAACCCCATCTCAAGCCTGGCTGCACTGAGGGCTCCCCTCCATTGGGCAGGCACTGACTACCCCATTCCCTGCAGTTTTAGAATTCCTGTCACCATTGCGATGTGCCCTGTTGCTAGGCAACCACAATAGTCAAAGAACAGACCTGTTAGCTTCATACCAAGTAAAAATCTGTGTCCCTAACCCTATCTAATGACTCATAAAAAGATATTTTTATAAGTGTTTTGGAGGCTTGTGGAGATAGTCTCCTGACGGGAGAGAGTCTTCAGGGGAGCTTAGCTAGAGACTGTGGCTTGGATCGTGGGCTCGGAGCTTGGCTTCAACTTGCACTCTGACTCCTGGACTACTTTGTGGGGACTAGAAGTAAATTAAATTAGCATATAAAGTTGGACTAAGGAATTCTGGGAAGATGGCAGCATAGAAGCAGCAAGACTCCAGACCTCTGTAAAGCCCTTCACCACCAATCAAGGACAAAGGGCTCCAAGGGAACAGAAAACCAAATCTGACAACAGAACAGAGCTGGGGGATCCTCCAGCTGAACCCAAAAGGTACATAGAAAAAAAGAGGAAAAAAAGCCTGAATTTTTGGAACTGTCCAGTGGGAGGGGAAAGAAAGGAAGAAGATCCTCAGATTCCTTCCTCCACCTAATGTGCTAAGTCTCCAGCAGATCCTGGAATCTTTGGGTGGACTGGGGCACTAGTCCAAGGGAGCTCCTAGCCAGCACAGCTATGCCAAACTCAAGGCTCTGATCACGGACAGCAGGGATGCTGCTGGGGAAGAAACAGAGAGGGTGAACATACAGCTCCATTTTGCGCTGTCCCCTCCCCTTTCTCTCAAGGTTTTAACCTCAGGGTACTTGGAGCTGTGCAGATCAACCCCACCTGGCTTAATCCTATCAGTACAGCAGATAAGAAGTCTTCAGAGGGCAGGGAAGCTCCAACACCCCTCCCCCACAGACTACAGTGAAAGTAGCCAAATTTACTTCTTTAGCTTTTACCATCAGCTGGAGAAAATCTGGCCTCAAGTTCCACTAACCTAATAATTAATCAACAAAACAGAGAAGAAGCCCTCCAAGGACTGAATAGCCCAAACCGACAGATAAAAAAAAATGATCAGAGGACTAAGATTACAGCCAATTACAGGGGAGAAAGAAGGAAAAAATATGAGTAAACAACAGAAAAAGAAAAAAGAAACCACAATAGACAGCTTCTATAGAGAAATTGAACAAAAAGCAAATGGATCAAAAGAAGATAAAGGAACACCAAGAAAAAACATAGAAACTTAAGGCTTTGGAAGAACTTTAAATTCAATTAACTCAACTAAAAATTCAAATAACTCAAGAACTCAGAAAACAATCAACAGAGACTGAAGACAATTGGGAAAAGGAAATACATAAACTAAAACAAGAAAATAATGTCTTAAAAGTCCAACCAGCTGAAAAATGAAGCAAAGAAGGTGAAAGATGATCTGCAAAGAAAACCAGACCAGAAAGAGAAGGATGACCAAAAAGTCAGTGATGAAATTCAGTCTTTAAAAATTAGAATTCAACAACTAGAAGCAAATGGCTTCACAAGTCAGCAAGAATATATAAAACAAAATCAAAAAATGAAAAATTTGAGGAAAATATGAAACACCTCATTGACATAACCACAGATCTGGAAAACAGATCTCAAAGAGACAATTTAAGAACTATTGGTCTACTAGAACATCATGACAAAAGAAAAAGTCTGGACATCATCCTACAGGAAATTATACAAGAACACGGTCCTGTGGTACTATGGAAAGCAAATTTGGCTGATTATGATTCCCTTCTTTTAATCCTACTTCATTATTTTAGGATAGGAAGAGCTAAAATCTCCCAGACCACAACTGTTTATGCTCTTTCAGACCTGTACTTCTCACTTTCATGACTTCAATACAATGCTTCCATGTGAAGATTGTCAGCTCTCTTTTGTGTGTTGTCTTCCCCCTTTCGAAAATAAGCTCCCAGAAGACAAGAACTATCTTTTTTGTATTGTTTGTATTTGTATCTCTAGCACTTAGTATAGCACCTCCCATATTATATGTATTTAATAAATATTTATTACTTTGCCACAATGTCATTCTGGACAAGTGATTTCAGTAATGTAAGTAAATCTTTATAAAGAATTCTCTCCACCAGTGCAGATCAATCAGAGTGCTGTAACTGATAGCCTTGGAGTACAAATTAATTCAGTCACTTGCCTAAAGCCATCCAGATAGAATGTATTGGAACCAGGATCAGAACCTAGGTTTTTCTGTCTCAGAGACTTATGTCATCAAGAATCGTTATTCACATTTATAGAAAAGGAAACTAGGATTCTCAAATGTTGAGTGGTTTGTTCAGGGTCACTTAGAGCTAATATTATCATCAGAACTAGAAATCCAAGTCTTCTGATTTCTGAGTTCATTGTTCTTTTGGTTTCATTTTAACACTCAAAACCAATTTTCTCCTGCCTACTACCAAAAGTAGATGGATTTAGTTGGGGGTTGGGAGGCGCACAGGGAGGTCCAAGGGAAATATTATCAAAACCATTGGCCTTAGAAAGAGAGTTCTATAAACAAAGTCGCTAGTGATTGCCAAATAAAATACTTCTGGTTTTTTTTTTTAAACCCTTACCTTCCATCTTGGAGTCAATACTGTGTATTGGTTCCAAGGCAGAAGGGTGGTAAGGGTAGGCAATGGGGGTCAAGTGACTTGCCCAGGGTCACACAGCTGGGAAGTGTCTGAGGTCAGATTTTGAACCTAGGACCTCCCATCTCTAGGCCTGGCTCTCAATTCACTGAGCCACCCAGCTGCCCCCTCTTCTGTTTTTCTTAATGGAACCATTAGGTGGCAATAGAGATCTGTCTATATTCTGGAGAAGTACAAATGGCACCTTAGTGTCTGATGTTAAGACTACGTAAAGCCCTGTAATGAACTATGAATAAATCTTAAACTGTTTATTCCTAACATCCATTATTTATGAGTCATCCCCACTTCTTACACCAGTGGATACCATCAGAATACAATTAAATAACAGACCACAAAGAAATAAATACACAGCCTCACTTTTAGTATTGATTCAGAGGGCATAAGCAAAAAAAGCAGACAAATGAATTTTGAAGTTAAATCCTAATATAATAAATAACAAATGGGTCAAAAGAAAAATAATAGAAACAATGGCATGAATGACAACATACCCAAATTTCTGGGATGCAGCTTAAACAATACTGGGGATAAATATTATGCTGAAGTCAGCTCAAGCCTAACCTTACAGGAATGAATTTTCTACATGAGCATTTGTACCTCAGAAACCTGCAAACGCTAAAAATCAAGGCTTGATTTATTTTATTGATTATCTAGACTTAAGAAAGTATTGAAGAAAATGTAAATAATGCAGATTAAATTTTAAAGTGTATCTACAATTTTTTGGAGAACATGTTAGAAAATAATTATCAGAATATCACTGACAGTATCTTTTAAATATACATTAACCATATTTTAAATGAATGGAATATGAATTTTTAAATGAGAAAGACAAAAAATCAAAATGCATAAAGATTATAAGAGAAAATTTGATACATGAGAAATCTGTATGAAAGTACGTTTAAAATTTTTTGTTCAAATGAAAAAATTAATAAATATTTCTTAGTTCTAAAATTCTTTCCAAACTTAACTGAAGGAAATTTTGAACAAAGAAAATCACTCTTTATGACAAACCATTGTCACACAGTTTAAGGTTAACATTCTATTCAGTCTAATAGAACAGTGGTCACTAAATCTTTCAGGAATGCCCCTAGTTAATCATTCTCCTAAAACCACTTAGAAGTATTTGAACACTCTCCTTAAGGGCTTTCCCCAAATTGGTCATAGGTAAAATAAGAACAATGACATTTTCCTTATGATCAATGATTTAATCCCTTCAGGAAATCAGTGGAGAGAATGCTGCTTTTAAGCTGGGTCTAGTTCCTTCTGAGAAGGAAAAGGATAAAAGATAAAATAAGAGACATATAGTTAAGACATTATAAGTATTCCTACAATTGACACTTCAAAATGTCTTATGAAGCATATCTTCTGGTTTAGACATCTCATTCTCTTTCATTTCCTCTTTCTCTCAGTTCCTCTGTCTCTTAATCAATGTCTCTCTGATTTTGTTTCTCTTATGAATGTTTAGAATTAGAATAATAATAAACTAATAAAGATTATTTCTGTTAAATTTGCCTGAAGCATAAAATATGATAAAACATTTATTTCTTCAACACCAAAAAGACCACAGAAGTAATAAACACAACTAAAAGTGGGTTCTTTGGAAAAAACTAAGAAAATTAGTAAAATTTTAGCCAGACTGATTAAGGAGGAAAATAAAACTAACAAAAAATTTTAAATGGAAAAGATGAAAATATAACGCAAAAAATAAAAATAATTATGAGGTCACATGATCAACACGATATAATACTAGACATTTTCTTCAATCCTCAAAACTCTCCAAAATAATAACTATGCAAAATAAATAATTGCAATTGACTCCAAAGAGTAAGACACAAAAATCCCCTAATGAGGTAACAATCAAATAAATTAACAGCAAAGAAAACTAACCTATGCATTAGATGGGTTGCACAACAGGACTACCATAAAAAAAGAAAGGAATAAGAAAGTGAGCAATCAGGTAATTTAAGCGTGGAAGACAAAAACCATTAAAGTTCAAAGCGAGGTGAAAAATCAGTTGAAAAACTTGTGCACAAGCAGACAAATCAATGAGTAAAATTTAAATGGCATAAAAACGAAGATACACACCAAAGTGAATGAACAAATTCAAACATGTATAAATATACGTTATAAGAAAATGAAAAATAATCAATACCTTGTAAGAATTAATTTTTTAAACCCTTACCTTCCATCTTAGAATCAATACTGTGTATTTGTTCCAAGGCAGAAAAGAAGTAAGGGCTAGGTAATGGGGATTAAATGACTGGTCCAGAGTGGACAGCTAGGACCTCAGAGAGGTCACATTTGAACACAGGACCTCTAGGCTTGGCTCCCAATCCACTGAGCCACCCTAGCTGCCTCCATAAGAATCAATTCTTGATCCTGTTTTTTATATTTGATTATAATTTGTTAAGTGATTTTATTCTGTAATCATATTCTGTATTTATGTAACAAACCTAAGCCTCTTCTCTGTCTCTGAGTGAAGACGCTCATGAGTTCAAAATTTCAGTTTTCTTCTCTCTGAAGTTAGATACCAAATGCTTAAGTTTTCCCACAATCATTGTTGGTTAAAAAATACCACTGTTCTCAATATTCTAAAAAAATTGTCTCAATATTTCATGCTAGGTTTGTGAGTTATCCTTGAGAAGATGGACAAACTAACCTGGCCCTATTTTTAGCAATTAAAGATGATTTTATCTAATCCCCAAGACAGTGGTCAATCTATTATACATAGGTCTTATCAGTGACCTCAGGATGTAGCTAGGACTCATAAAAATCACAAAAGCATTCCTTAGAAATAGAGAACTGTGGTCTTCATCCCATTTGTCTGCTATGCCCACTTTCTTTAATGTAATCAATCATATGATCCCTCATCCCTCTAATGCTGGCCCAAGATATGATTTTTGTTCTGTTCTTTGTTCTAGGCTTATAAAAATTAGTTGCATCTTGACAATTTGAGGTCTTTTAGTTAGAGGCAATGCCATTTGACTCATCTTTTATTAAATGGCCCAGAAAATTCCATTCATTTATTTTTTCATTAAACTTCAGTAGATCCTGCAAATTCCTAAAGGAGCATGAAACCACAACAGAATCATGAAAACAAAATTTGTATCCTGAACAGCAAAAAGAATTGGCAGGTTAGAAAACCTTGGATTATGATGGTCAGTCATATTCATAGAAATGATAGATCTCTTCAGGATCATAGATATTCCAGAAGAACATAACAAGTCACAAAAAAATCAAGATCATAATGCAAGAAACAATTTGAGAAAACTAGACAGAACTTCTGAAGACAGTAAATAGCATCAGTTTTAAAAGTTCACAGATCACAACCAGAAAAAAAAATTATGGCCTCAAACTCCAAGACACATAGATGTGGTTAAATTTAATAATAACAAAGTATAAATTAAGCAAATGACCAGAAACCCAAGACTATTTTGTACCCACCAGAAACTGCAGAATGGAAGGAAGTAATATATTACAAAGAAAAAAAGAGCTCAGGATGTAGCCCAAATTGACATCCTACAAACTTTAACCTAAACATCAATAGGAAAAGATGGATGTTCAATTTTTAAAGACATTTGGAGAATTCCTTTTTTTAAAAAATCATTATTTATATTACAAACACCCCAGATAACAAAAATGCAAGAAAAGTAAACTAATACAAAAACAGGTAAGGCATAAATAAGTAATGAAAAGAATTATCCAAGGAAAAATATGGGGAAAATAGAGACATCTAAGGTATTAAAACAACTACTACCACAACAAGGATCATTAGGAGCTTTTTCCAAAATCTTTTTCCAAATCTTTTAGAAGCTTTTACAAAAAGTTGTAGAAAACAAAAGAATTCTAATTAGAAGGAAAAATTTATTTAACCTCAACTAAAAGAAAAAAGATTGAACAATTAGATAAAAATTATATAACTATATGATAATATGTGATAAAATTACATATAATAAGTAGACAATTATATAAAAGGAAGAAAGAAATTGAAGCATTATTAAGTTAATTAAGACTATGAAATTAGAGAAATGGGTCACACATGGGAGGATTGGTTAGAAGAAGAAAGAGAGTAAGAGGTGGGTGGGAAAGTAGTGTAAACAAAAATAAATGAAGAAACGATATAGTATCTCTATGAAGTGTTATGATTAAAAATGAGGATGGTAAAGATCAAAAGGAAGAATAGTATTTTAATAAAAGCCATGCTGATAGAGATAAACTGACCACGCACCTGTAAGAAACCTATTCCAACCTCACCTCAGCCATTTACCTCCGCTCTCCGTGCGCTCAGGTAGCTAAAAAAGCAGGTAGCTAAAGAGGAAGTTCCTCCTCACCCTGGAAATTTAAACTGTCCTCTGCGTGGAGACGTAGGTGTCCCCACGCCCAAAGAACCGGAACCAGAAACCCGTTGGACCACGGGAAGTGTAGTTTTAAGGACCCCCACAGGTCCACAGAAGTTTGTCAAACACTATATTGAGGTTCAATCCTTCCAAATAGAACCCCAGGTGATTTTAACTAACACATTACCCCCCTGTGATCCTTTAGGAGATAAATCTCCCCAATGGATCAGGAAAATATAATCAAATTAGAGTTTACAATAATTTAGAGATAAAAGGGAGAAAGAACACCTGTATTTTCCTCAGAGGTTATTTTTTTCTCCTTTCTTTTTCTTTTTCTTTTCCTTTTTATTTTTCCTTTGGACTTTTTGATGTTTTGAGAATTGATTCATATACCTTATGCCTTGGCCATGTATTCCTGTGTGATTCCCATGTGTATCCCCGTATTTTCCTCAGGGGGTAAATGTAAAGTTGTTCTCCTCTGGGTGACTATGTTACTTCTGTAAATTTGGACTTGAATTAGACCCTAATTTAGAACAGAAGACTACCTCCCAGAATCCAGAAGACGCCATGAAGATGCATGCAGAGACCACACACTGCTGCAAGAGATCCAGAGTGAATTTCGAAACATGGCGAATTTGAACTTTGGGGGGTTGAATGTATTTATTTTGAATGGACACTTTATGCCAGAAAAGGGGACTGCCCCCTAAATGGCTTGTTGTCAATGTATCAAACATTGGTTTTGTTCTTTCTCCCTTTTATTTCCCTTTTATCTCTGAATTATTGTAAACTTTAATTTGATTGTTTTCATGATCCATTGGGGAGACTTGTCTCCTGAAGGATCACAGGGGGGAATGTAAAGTTGAAAATACCTTGTACTCCCTTTAAAACTACATTACCCATAATTCCTTAAGCCTTTTCCTATTGGTTGTGAGTTAAAACTACATTACCCAAACTCCTTTTCAACATACCCATAAGGCCTTTGGCCTTTTCCTATTGGTTGTGGGTTTCGCGGGCTGTTTTTGATATGGTTATGGGGGGGCGTATTGTCGGGGCTTTTTGGAGAGAAGGCGCCGAGGTGAAAGGTGAGTGAGGTTCTTCCCCAGGGCTTTTTAAATAAAATCCTTATAAATATCATACTTTGGAGGCATTGAATATTAATTTCAATCTTTACAGAAGGAAAAGAAAAATGAAAGAAAATGTCATCCTAACTCATAACTTTAGATGTGAAATAGATTAAATAATTCAACAAGACAAAAAAAGAAACACACTGGACAGAAAAAAACAAAACTTCACAATTTGTTGCTTATAAAAACCTACCTCAAAATTGAAAACATAAACAAAATAACAATAAAGAGCTAGAAAATGTACTATGAATTAGGAAAATCCAAAAAAAAGGAGTTGCAAACATGCTATCAAACAAAACAAAAATTAAAATTTCCATCATTAAAGGAAATAACAGCAACTACATCATACTGAAAGGAAGCATAAACAGCAAACCAATAACAACATGAAACTTTTTTGTGCAAATGCCTTAGTACTAAAATTCACAAAGGAAAATTTAATAGGATTTCATCAAGTTTGCAAAAAAACTTAATGCACCTCTCTCAGTTTTAAATAAATATGACAGAAAGATAAACAAATTGCTAGAGTATCTGGAGTTAAAAGAATTATGGCATCTTCTAAAAGGGATTACTAAAGAATATACATATTTCTTAATACTATATGGAATGATTACAAAAATTTTCCAGAAGATGGAACAAAGAGCTTTTCTAAATAAATGTAAATAGGTAGAAATAGTAAACATATCTTTTATAGATCATAATTCAATAAAAACAGTAATCAATTTAGGGTACACAAAAATACTGATCCAAATGTTAACATAACAATGAAGTTCTAAATAATGGGTGGTTCAAAGTACAAATTATAATAATTAATAATGATGTGAAAGAAAATGCTAATTATGAAACAAGAACCCCAAATTTCTTGTCCAGCTAAAGCAGTCCTCAGAGGAGAAATTATATCCCTAAAAATATGTATTAATTATGCAGAAAAGGAGAGAATTAATGAACTGAACATGGATTTTTTAATACTTGGGAAATAAACCTAATAGTGGTATTGTTCGGTCAAAAGGCATATACAGTTTTATAATTCTTTAGGCATAAATCCAGTTTGCTCTCCGAATTGGTTAGATCAATTCACAGTTCCATGAACAAGGTCTCCATTTTTCCCCATGTCCTCCAACATTTTTCATTTTGCTCTTTTATCATTTTAGCCAGGTATAAAACAATATTTCAGAATTGCTTTGATTTGCATTTTTCTAATGAATTATGATTTAAAGTATTTTTTCACATAGTTATTTATAGCTTTTATTTCTTCATCCAAAACCCTTTCATATATTTTGACATTTATCAGTTGAAGAATGGCTTATATTCTTATAAATTTGACAAAGTTCTCTATATATTTAAGATATGAGACTTCCATTTGAAAAGCTATAAAATGCTTTTCAGAGAAAGGAGGATCCCTCTTGTTAGGAAAAGTAGGGAGTATGATTGAATGAAAAGTATCCTTGGATAAAAGAAAATGGAACACTGATGACATGCATTTTTTTAAAACTGGAAAGCCAACAAACTCAAAAATAAGCACGAAAGGAGATATTGAAAATTAGAATAGAAATATCCAAAATAGAAACCAAGAAATTATAGAAATGACAAAGCAAAAAGCTGGTTCTTTGAAAATATTAACAAAATCAAGAAACATTTAGCCAGCTTGATTAAAAAATAAGATAGAAAATCAAATCAATAAAATATCAAATGAATAACGTGAAATCATAACAAAACCAGAAGATTATCAGAACCTACTATGCACAGATATATGCTTAAAAAAGAATATAAAAGAAAGAATACCAAATTTAAATGTAATATATAAATACCAAATATAAAATACAAAAACTACTAGACAATCAAGTAGAGATTTTAAATAATTCAATTTCAGTAAAGGAAGAAGTATCTGTAAATGAACTATAAAAGAATAAGCTCCTAAACCTGATGAATTCACAGAAGAATTTTATCAAACTTTTGCAAACTAACTAATACCAATACTACATAATTTTTCTCAAAATTTGAGAAAGAATTCATTGCCAGATTCTAATATATATATAAGTTCTAATAGCTAAACCAGAGAAGGATAAAGCAAAGTAAAACTATAGACCAATATCACTAATGAATATTGATTCAAAATTTAAAATACATATCAAATGGACTCTAGCAATTCATATAAGAAATTATTCATTTTGATGAAGATGTATTTAAGCAGCGATGTAAGGATAAAGTTCAACATTAGGAAGACAATCAACTAATTATTTTAAAAACAAAACATCTAAAATTACATGATTATCTGAATAGATTGCAAAAAAAAGCCCTTAGGCAAAGTACACTTATTACTGCTATTTTTAAAGCCCAACAAAGTTTATAGCTAGAATTTTTAATATCGTAAAAATTATTTTCTAAAACCAAAATTAAGCATCAGACACAATGAAAATGTACCAGTTTTCCTAATAAATACAAAAATAATGTAATACCAAGACCAAAAATATACTTGAGTAAAGCCCAAAATGGTCACATTAAACCTACAATAATTTGATGTAGTTCTAGTAATTGTCAGTGTGTGGAAGGAGATTCAGTGTGTAATTCTCAGAATAAAATTTGGTTTGTAACCCCGATTTTCAAGACCCCTGAGTCCCATAAAATTTTTAGTTTTCCTGACATTATTTCAAAAACTTGGAGAAGAGTTTATCTATAGCCTGGGAAATTTGCCAACTCTAGGAGGAGTAAGAAAGAACAGGGAGTTTCAAAAGTATCTTTATTGTTCTAGGCTGAAAATCCTATGATAGTCACAGGTTTTTTTTTTTTTATCATGGGGGTCTTTTGGGGTATGTAATGTTGAAAATCATGTGCTCTTCACTTGAAATGTCACAGCCCCCACTTCTTTGGGATTAGACAGAGGGAAGGAAGAGAATCTTACATGAGGATCATTATAAAAGTCTGTGATTGTACGTAGAAGGATAGAGGACATTTCTGCCCTGAACAAGTAGCTTGTGTGGGCAGAATACCTTTTCCTTCCCTTTGCCCCCAATTCCCCCACTGTTTTCTCCAAATAAAGTTGCGGAATAAAAATAAACAGTATTTCAATATAATAACAAAA
This sequence comes from Gracilinanus agilis, assembly GCF_016433145.1. Classification (NCBI taxonomy): domain Eukaryota; kingdom Metazoa; phylum Chordata; class Mammalia; order Didelphimorphia; family Didelphidae; genus Gracilinanus; species Gracilinanus agilis. The sequence continues at coordinate 283,008,876 of NC_058130.1, read as the reverse complement.
TCCAAAGAGCAAAAAAAGAAAGGAAAATTTCATTCGACATAATGACACAATGTATAAAATATGTGGGCACTGATCTACCAAAGCACACAAAGTAATTACAGAATGACTCTTGAAGAAATAAATAATTAACTGGAGGAATATCCAGTGCTTGTGACTAAACTGTGCCATCATGACAAAAATGATAAAACTAGCATAGTTGATTTATAGCTATAATACCATGTAAATCAAAACATCAAAGCAATACTTTACAAATCTGGTAAAAATTATTATTATTTTGAAATGTTTTTTTTTCATTTTTAAGCATTTTCCTTCCTTTCCATTTCCTCCAATCCAAGGAAGGAAGGAAGGAAGAATATAACAGAACCTAAAGTTCATGCTCCTCCTCTGTAGTTTTAGGAATTACACTTTAGATGAAAAGCATTTGTTCAATCATAATCACTCTCAACATTAGTTAGAAGTTAGATTCTGACTAAATTTACATATATATACATATAGATAGATATAGATATAGATATAGATATAGATATAGATATAGATATAGATATAGATATAGATATATCCCTGGCCTCCTTGTAGTTGAGACAAAATTCAGATTATTGAAAACATTTGGGAAACAAAACAACAGATTATATGATATGTCTGTTACTAAGAGCAGAGGTTGAAAAAAAAGAGGTCTTTTCTTAGTATTTCTCTCAATCCTTGAGCAGAACTGATAGTGTGAGCCTTGTTTTTTTGCTCAGAGATGCCCATAAGAGCTAAAGACTCCTGATTCTCTTCTCCTTTCTCTGTCATTGCTTAGGTTTACTTTCTCTTTCTCCTTTTACTGGTTGCTCTAAAGCTGCTGGCTTTTTGATCAGATTGCTCTGACCCTTCCAGACCCTCTGATAGTTCCTTTCTTTTTTTAATACAACTTCTTTAAAATATGTCCAAGCCATTTTATACAATGACTTTGATTAATTCAAGGAGATACGCAAGCCCTATTCATACTTGGTTATGACTGAATTAATCAAGAAGTATTCTTACCTACCACAAACAATAATTGAATTTAAATTTTTTTTCTTAAAAAGTTTGGCTTCAAAGAAGAAATATGAAGGGCAGCTAGGTGGCTCAATGGACAGAGAGCCAGGTCTGGAAATCAGTGATTCTAGGTTAAAATCTGGCCTCAGACACTTACTAGCTGTGTGACCTTGGGCGAGTCACTTAACCCCAATTTCTTAGCCCTTACCATTCTTCTGCCTTGGAACTCATACTTTATTTCTTCCCATTCCTTTGTAGAGTTGGGAATGGGGAAGAATGAGGACATCTGTGGATCATTACAAAGATTATCATTTTTTAAATATATTGATTGATTTTTTTTATCTTCTTTCTCTTTTTAAAAAAATCTTTTCTATATAAACCATCATTTTCTAAGAACAGGGATGGGACAGATACATGAGAGAAAGTAAAGGATGCTTAAATGTGAATAAAAATTTACCTCGTTATGAAATGTAATTACTTTTAAGTGAGTAGGATAATCAATGGAGTCCCATTCTTTATTGTTGTTTAGTCATTTTCACTTGCGTCCAATTCTTCATGACCCCATTTGGAGTATTAGTAAAGATAATGGAGTGGTTAGCCATCCTCTTCTTCCACTTCATTTTTTAGATGATGAAACTGAGACAAACTGAGTTAAGTAACTTGCCCAGGCCTTGTTAATTGATGTCTAAAGCCAGATTTGAACTTACAAAGATGCCTCTTCCTGCCTTTAGACTCAGCACATTATCCTGAACCACCTGTCTTCCAGTCCTCTTATATAATGTCAAAGAAAATGAGGGTTAGAAAGGAAAGAATTGAAGAATTGGTCATTTAGAACAAAAACTCGTAAACCTTGTCCAAGAAATTGAGGCTCTATCAACAAGTTCTATATAGTGTTTTTTTCCTTAGCTGGGAAGATAGATTAACAGATCAAAGGAGATAGAAGCCTACTATGATAGGAGAACCTGGAATTTATATATATATATATATATATATATCTCAAGAGCAATTAGAACCTTCCTGGCTGACTGATTCACTTAAGGAGTGTTCTAATTGCACAGAATTTTCTATTTGTATGTATGTATCTTTTGGCACACTGCTGGATATGGTGAAGTTATACTTTCATTCTCTCCTGCCTCATTAGTGCCTAGCCAAAAAGCAGTTCTGCACTTAAGATTTTCCTATTCTATTTAACCCTTTGCTTCATTTTACATCTCTGTTTTTATGAGGTTTTGTCTGTAGCGTTGATTATAATTAGTTATTAATTGATTATTTAGTCTAATAAGGATCAGAGATGTAGACCAGTTGGGATTTGAATTCCATTTCAAGTATTATAATGACAACAGGACAACGGAATTACTAAGAACGCTATTTGCAAGGACAATGGACTAAGATTAGAGACTATTTACAAGTACACTGTGTTATAATAAAGACTGAAGACTAGATTTATTTCAAGAACACTGAACTTTGAACTACAGGAGTAGAAACACAGAAGAAAAACAACCACTTGAATACATGGGTTGATGCGGACATGTTTGGGGATGTGGACTCAAAACTGACCATATCAATGCAACTATCAATAATATGGAAATAGGTCTTGATAGATGACACATGTTAAAACTAATGGAAATGTGCATTGGCTATGGGGGAGGGGGTCGGGAGGGTGAAGGGGAAAGTAAGAAAATGAATCAGGTAACCATGGAAAATTTTTCTAAAACTAAAAAAAAAGAATTAAGAAAAAAAGAACACTGAACTTTGTATTTAATGAAAAGTGATTTATGTACATAAAGGTTTATAATACAAGGGAAGAGATAAGTATATAGTTATGATTTCTGTGTAAATTGAATATTAATATAGGGGAAATATAGATATTAAATGGTAATATCAAAATAATAAACAAGGAAATAAAATATGTAATTGAAACATAATAGATATTTAAAATGATAATGAATATATTAAATATATATATGATATATATAAATATCTCACTTCAGGGGGAATTTTTATAACTTCCTCAAAGAGATTTATACCCACCTCAGGGGGGAAATATTATGTATATTTTGGAATATAATGTTATTATATGAAAAACATGATAATATATATAAAATGTTTCTTGCGAGTTTTTTTCCATAGTAATTATAAGGATTCTACATTGTAACTAAGTTGGATTTGAATTATTAGTTTTGTTTCTGTAAAGAATAGTCAGAAGTATGTTATTTTTTTATTTTATTTTTAAACCCTTAACTTCTGTATATTGACTTATAGGTGGAAGAGTGGTAAGGGTAGGCAATGGGGGTCAAGTGACTTGCTCAGGATCACACAGCTGGGAAGTGTCTGAGGCCAGATTTGAACCTAGGACCTCCCATCTCTAGGCCTGGCTCTCAATCCACTGAGCTACCCAGCTGCCCCCAGAAGTATGTTATTTTGTAATTGCAAATATCTGTAACTATGAATATCTGTATTCATTTTGTAAGATGTTTTGTTCTCTTTTTTTCTCTCTTTTAATTTTGCTCTGTCTCTAGCATAAATTTATAGAATAATTTTAGGTTAAAGATCTATTTTGGGAGAATGTTTCTCCTAAAAGGTTCTCAGGGAGAAATGCTGATTATAATTAGTTATTAATTGATAATTTAGTCTAATTAGGATCAGGAAAATAGACCAGAGAGAGGATTTTGCACTTTTGTCCCATTAAGCCAGGGGCAGAGAATATTTTTGCTGTGGGTTCTTTAAGAGTTTTGCATAAAGGGAATACTTTTTATACTTTAATACTAATAAATCCTAAATATTGGGCCCGTGTCTTGGACTTCCTCTCCAAGAGCAGATGGCTGGGTGATTTCTCTGACAGCAAGGAAGATTTGTTTATGATTTTATGTCATAGAAATTGCAGAGTGGAATTCCAGTTGCAAGAAAGTGGGTCAAGCCTCAGCTAAGAATTCCAGAGGGCCCCCCGCAGAACTCTGGGTGAGGGGGCAGTTTAAGGCAGTTAAAGATAGTTGATTCCTGTGGGTTGAAGTGAACAGGTCACACTCTGTTTGCTGATCCCTGATCTTGGGGCTCTTGAGATCTGCTAACCTTGCGTTAGCCAAAATAGACCTTCAATCAACATTCATAATTACCTCAAATTAGTTGTTTAGACCATAGGAGAAGATTATCTATTAGGTTAGAGAGCTAAATTGCTAACCAAGATACCTTTCTCCTCTGGGGGAGAGGGGCTGCTTGGATCTAATGGTTTAGGGCTCCCCTGACCTTACTTTATCCTTGTCAAATCTCCCTTTCTTCCTTTCCCCACATATCATTAAACTCTTCATCTTTTGGGAGCTATGCCTGGCTATTATTTAGGGATATACTCACCTCCTCAAACTGAATTTCTCCAGCTGTGTGGCCCAAAGCCTGACCATTCATCTGTCCCTGAAAGCCTCATGACCATCAAGCTTTTACTATTTTCTCCTTATTTAAAACTGTAGGGAAACAGCTTAAAGTTAATATCTCTTTGAGACCAGCCTTACCTATTTCTTGATTCAGATCTGAAGACAATAGAGCAACCTCCATCTGTAACTGATTCCTAAATACTTGGTGGGAGGTGGGAAGTAAAGGAGCACTGAGCCAGTTTATGCCCCTCCCTTTCACTCAAGCCTGTCAGTGGCGGGGAGTGAGTCCTGCTGGCTACAGACCACTGGTATATTTACAGTTTCCCACAAATATCACTGTTAAAACCAACATAACAGATTTGAGTGACTTTACTTGAAGATTGGAGATTTATAAAGAACTGAAAGAAAGTGTTACTGAAGACCCGCTTCACCACAGGAGAGCTGAAGAGCTTCTGTTTCTCTGGCTGTCTTAGAGAACAGAAGTGGTTGATTTCAGCTTGGTCCTGACAGTTGGTGACAGTTGAAGAGAAAGAAGAAAGAGATTTAGGAGGTGGAAGAAGGAAACTTTACCAAGTTGTAATCACAAGAGGAGTGACTGAGATTTTGGTTTCCCCAGCACACTGAGGGAAGAGTTGAAGATTTGAGGCCTATTCTCTACAGCAACCAGCAGGGGGTGGTAGAGAGCTAAGTTGTCTGTGAAAACTTGTCACCAATAGATATTTGAGAAAAGGATTCAAACACTGAAGTTTATATTTATATATATATATGTATATGTATATGTATATGTATATATATATGTATATATGTATATATTTTATATATATGTATATGTATATATATGCATATATTTTAAAAGTTCATATATTTGAAGTTCATAGTCTTAGAATAGACTAGTGTAGAAATGATAAGTAAAGGTAATAGAGACACCAAATATAATAAATCTAAATGATTGTGGGTTCATACACTGGGGTTTAGGAGAAACTGGACCAGGATGGAAAGACCAGAGTTTACTGGATTCACACAGGAATGGCAGTTGGTCTTAACTATCACTCAGCTTCCCCTAGGCCAGAGTCTAGAAACAAGCAGGCAAGGTAAAAGGGATTAACAGGTTTTAATTATGTACAACTAAAAGGTGGGATAGGGATTTCTACTCTAAAACCTTAAAACCTAATGACAAAACCACAGGGAAAGGGGAGGATTTTCCCTACACTAATCTAGTGATCCAGCAGGCAGGGCCCAAGGAGCAGTAATGGAGTCTCTGGGTGACTGCCTCAGACCTGGTCCTGCCAGGCTTGAGCAGCACAGCTAAGGGCTGATGTGGCTTTGGGGTTGTCACTGTAATCTACCGATGATCTCTGGATGCCAAGAGCCAAGGTGGTCTCAGGTACCAAGTTGAGAGGGTGTGCTTGAGACCCTGTCCACCAGATCCCAAACTTCTCCTCTTCCCTTGGTACTGCACTGTAGATCTTGTCCTCTTTGCTAGATGCCGCCACCACACAGGATCCCAGGGAAAATCAGGATGCAGGGTGTCCTTTACTCTGAGATCTCCCAGGGCTAACCACCGTTTGTGCTAACCCCTAATGGAGTCCCTCTCAGAACACAAGTCACTTCTTCCTGCTCCTTCATTCCATCTTGGAATTCCCAGCTCCAGCTCCTTTCTGCTAGGTACATCTTAATTCTTAATTAATAACTACCTAATCTTCCTCACAACACTAATAAGTTAGAATTAAATCTTATACAGTAAGGGAGTTAAGTCTAATTTTATCAGACAAGACACTCCTTATGGAGTGGATTTGGGATTGGGTATTTAGAACTTATTAGTATTAGGGTATCAATAGATTTCCCTGCATCAAGAAGAAAATAAATAAAAAAATGTTGTATTAGACTGCCTCCAGCCAGTTCATCCACTGCCTAAACCAGCTTGGCCCTTAAAGCTTTAACAGCATCAATACCAGTTCAATATACAAAATTTAGATTTACCCATTACTAATACAAGTTTAAATATTGACTATTACATATCAAACCCAGTAAAATATATACTATAACATTTGTAAATACAAGTTTGTAATTGCTTATTACAGTAGATAAAAATAAAATTATTTTTCTTGCATTTTGAACAAATGTGTTATTTTGTTGTATATTGAACAAATGTTTGCTATGAAAGAATGGGAATAAAGATAAAAAACAATGATGATACCTATTGCCTTATTCTTTACAGTGAGTCTGTATTAAGCTCTTTGGTCATATTGGAATTAACAAAATTAAAAAAATTATTCCAGGACACAGGAAAATTAGAATGAAATCAATGGGGAGATGAAAACAATGGGGAAAAAAATCAAATAAAATTAAAGGTAACAAGAGATAATCTAAAAATCATCTGACTAACTTGGAAAGTATGACCAAAAAAAAAACAAAAAACGGCTAAATGTCATATTCCAAGTTTCTATGAGAAAGCGTCTATTGTGATTGGACATGCAGGCTAGGGGAAGGCACTGGAAGTGATGCATACATGACCCCTATAAAAGAGGGAGTTGAGTGAGTGAGGGGGTGGTGTGTATTTTGGTGAAGGGGACCTGAGGGAGCTTTGCTAGTTGGTGACCAAGACTGTTCCATGTGGTAGGTTTAAAGACTGAATCTTCCTGAACTTCTATTAAGAAACTTCTTTTTATAGACTCTGTGAATGAAGTTTGCTCCATTCACCTCTGGGCCTCAGGCCCTTTGACCCTTGCCTGAGGATTAAGATCTACCTGGACTAAGTGGGATAGATTCTTATTTCCGTACTTCCTTTCTCTCTTCTCATGTAAATAAATTTCCATAAAAGTCAATTCTGATTTGAGATTATTCTTAATTGAGGATTGATAATAGTTCAATCCTTTAATATACTGAACCCATAAAACCCCTTTTTCACCCTTGCAGTATAAAAGATAAAATATGTTGATATTATATAATAATATATATGTATTTTATGCCTTTATGAGTTTCTAAACTTTTCTAAGTCATATTCTGGCCTTTGCCTATTGTCTATGGCTTCTACAAAACTCAAAAATTCTCATTTAATTTCTTATGCTGACCAATAATATCTAGAAACCTCAATGGTGTGATATTGGAAATTTGGGTGTCTTTATATTGAGATCCATGATATAAACTTCCTGTGGTCTTAATATTGAGATCCATGATATAAACTTCCTGTGGACATTTAGGGGACCTGAAAATGACATTTCCCATGATTCAACAGGCTTCTTGTCTTACTGGTGATGTGAGCCAATATAAACAGAAGCTTAAATAGGGAGAAGTTGATTGGTACTTCTTCTTTCCTAGGAAGCAGCCAAGGGGAAGGTATGGCGGGCATTCGAATTAGATCTTAGTAGGCATATGGCTTTCATAATTATCAATATGGATTACAATAAACCCTTAATATTTTTAAATATACCCTTTTATATTAATTTTATTTGTAACAATTATGGCGAACACAAGTTTGGAAAAGTAATTCTCAATTTTTCTGATAACCTACCAAGCCATGCAACTCTGAGAGGATTTAGAATCCTCTCCAGAGCTATGGACCTGTTCTTGCCGTTTTGGAGGTTTTGGTTTTCTCTTCCTCAGCCATGAGGCTTTTCAAGGGAAGGGGAAAGTGTTTTTGTTGATAGCAGTAGTTTATTTTTGCCTGCCGATTATTATCTTTCTGATTCCCTCGGACACTGCCGCCAGCTGAACCAGACCCACCCTGGGGGGGGCAGGGAAGCCTCTTCTGGCTTTTGGCCTTACCCCTAAATACCAGTCCCTACTGCCCAGTGCTGCTGCTGTTGCCTCTGCTGCTGATTCCTACTAAAATGCTGCTGCTGCTGCTGACCCAGCCTGGAGCTCCTTGGAGGACCCCAGTTGATGCTGCTTAAGACTTGAGCAGTAAAACTTCCCTTCTCTCTCATAGTACACACCTGGGACTTTCCCAAGGGTGTTTCCTCATAGACACTAATGACATTTAATCTGAAGAGAGGTTCTCCATCCCCCTTACCCCCCCCCAACCCTTGGGCCACTTGGGATTCCCAACCTATGGGTTTTCCAGTCCTTACCCCAAATTGGCTGCTTGGGGGGAAGGGACTGAGTTAGCACTTGGACCATTGAGTCTGATCAAGACTTTGATATACCCTTATGGAGTCATCCACACTGTGCTCAGTGCAGAGCTCAGTTAGAAGGATCTTGAATTGGACCAGAGGTGGATTTTAAAACCTGAGACTGCATGTGTTTTTTTTTTTAAGTCTCTTTGTCTTATTATATTTTGCTGATTGTTGTTCTGTGATTTAATTTTGTTTTACATTGATTTTTCTGTTACACTGGATCATTTAAGTTAATGAAGTTTTGGCTGCTAGATTAATTCTGTTCATGATTTTATTATAACTCCCAAATAGTGAACAAATCTATTAGAATTAGTAAAAAGTGTTTTTGACTGCATTGCTTGTAATCTGTTCCTTATATTGTATTTCCTGATTTCTTTAAGGTTTCAATTTTTTAAGCTTACCTGTACTAATCTAATTCTGCTATCTGTACCATTTATGAACATCTTAAACATTTTTAAGTTGTAAACAGCCCATAAGTCCTATACATTACTGAAATTGCCATGCCTTAAGTTTTTATTCCATCTTGATAATTGTATACAACCTTGAAGATATTAATGCCTTGAGAATTTAAATTTAAATTTTATAAAGAGTTTTTAGAAATGACTTTGATGCCTAGGAACTTCTATATGGATGATAGAGCCATATATATGCATATATGTGTGTATATATATGTACATATGTATATGTATATATTAAAGAATTTTGTCTTAAAGGGATAGAGGAAACTAATGGAAGTTTCCTGTCCAAGCTTTTGTATATTACACAGGAAGCCAAGAGAGCTCCTGTATGCTTGATGTTTCGGCTTGCTTTTCCATCAGAAGGATCTAGAATTCCTGGTGATGACTTAGAACCAAAAGTTTTTTTTTAATGGATTTTTTTTTAGGCTCTGCTCCACAATTGTCATGGAGGCAATATTAGAGTTTGTTAAGAAAATATCTCAGCCAAGTCTGGATGATTATATACCTGTTGAATTTGTGACAAGTATACAATTTTTAAACATCATAGCAAGTGGTTATAATAATGGGTTTGTTTGCTATTGTCTTTAAATATGTTATTGGAAATTGTGGTACTTTATTTGAATGTGCATTATGAATCTGCTATTTTGTAAAAGTCATTTACACTCACAGTTCATGCAAAAGCTTACAAGGAAAGGATCTCATTTTTGGATGAGAAACTCTTCACTAATTCTAAGCTATATGTTTTTATTTTTTAAAACATTCTTTTTATTATTTTTCCTTATATGTGCAATACAATTTATTGTTGTTTTTTCTCTCTCGTTTTTATACTTGAAAATATTGTATTTTTCCCTGAATTTTAAAATTTTCTTATTGCTTTTTCTTTTAATTTTTTTAGAATAATTGACTTTTCTTTTTTTCTCATTTTTGTACTTAAAGTACATATAATCAATGTTAATCCTTTTTTGGTTTTATAGTAATATAAGTTTAATATAAATATGTATTTGCTGTAATATTAATGCATATCCAAAAAGACTTAGACTAAAAATAACCTGCCAATTATTGGTAAATATTAAGGGGGACACAGCTGGGTAGCTGATTGAGATTCAGGCCTAGAGACGGGAGTTCCTAGGTTCAAATCTGACCTCAGACACTTCCCAGCTATGTGACCCTGGGCAAGTCACTTGACCCCCATTGCCTACCCTTACCACTTTTCTGCCTAGAAGCCAATTCACAGAAGTTAAGGGTTAAAAAAAATATAAATATTATGGGACTGTGACTAATGTCTCTCTGTCTGATTCCAGAAGGAAATAAAAGAGCCACAAGGTCATGGAGACAGACTGAGAATCTGCCAAGTGCCAAGGAGCAAAAGGTCATGTAGACCATGGTTTGAGGAAGTTCTATGCCAATTCCAAAGGGCTTGAAACTAGTGTTTGAGGTTCAGGTTTGCAGTTTTTCTAACATATATTAGAGGCCAGACTTCCCTGAAGCTTCATTCCTAGGCAAACACCTAAGATTGGCTATCATTATGGCTCATCCCTGAGAAAGTGCAGGAAAATCAGACCAGGGAAAGACACTTCCCTTGCACACATATTTGGTCCTGTTATTTCTCATACAGAATGGCAATTTTCTGTAGTCCTGACTCCTGAATGGTTAATTTCAAACTGCTTAAATCCCTTTAATTGGGCCTTGATTCAAGGACCTGTTATAAGTTTATTTTTCATGACATTTTTTGCACACAAGACTTTGGCATTTTACATTTCATTCACAAGTTAATTTTTCTCTTTTATTTGAATTTTATTTTTTTAATTCTTTTTATTTCTTTTGCCAATTGATTTCATACAACCCCATAACTCAGCCATGTATCCTTAGCTGATCTGGGGAACCCTCTTCAGGGAAGAATGTGTTATTAATTCTTCTCAGAGGGGTGTGTGTGTTTTATAATCAGAATATCTGTATCATAATCTATACTGTAAAATTTTAACTCTTTTGAGAGAAATTTCAGGGGGGAATGTATAATTCTTCTCAGAAGGGAATGTATGTTTTATAATCCATAATGTAAAGTTTAAATTCTTTGAGATTAACTTTAGGATAAGAAATTTGCCATCTCCCCAAAATCCAGACAACTAACCTGTTTAGAGAAGGTACCATGAAGATGCCTGAAGAACTTTCACTGGATCACGAAGATCCAAAATGAACTTTGGGGTACAGTTGATTGAACTATGGTGAGTTGAATGAATTTGTTTTGAATGTATACTCTTATGCCAAAGGGGACTGCCCCTAATTGGCTTTTTGTCAATGCAGCTAGCAATCATTGGTTCATTGTTTTGTCTTCTTTTCTTTTATTCCCAAATTTCTGTAATTTAAAAGTTAGTTATGCTTCTTCCTGGTTAAGATGGGGGCAGAGTAAAAAGCAGCTGCTTAACTTCTCCTAACTGAAAAATATAGGACTCCTCAAGGGGACATAAAAACTAATCCAGATGAAAAAAGGGACCCCACAACAGGGTACAGCATTGAAGGTACATGGGTTTGGGGTATTTCCATGCTATAAAGGGATGAAACAACTCTCACTAAATCGTGACCTGAGCAACCCCCTACCCCGCCAACACCACATACAGTATCAAAGCCAGCTCAAAAGAATTAGAGCAAGTTTGGGGCATCCATTAAGTCATTGGCAGCTCCAGGGCCTGCTTCTGAGAGCAGCAAGACTTAAGACCCCAAGAGGCTAAAGAACACGTGGATTTTGAACACAGACCTTGAGCGCAGGCTCCCATGAAGGTGAGGTCTCAGGCGCGGGCGAAGGCTCAGAAACCTTGAGTGGGGAACCAGTGCAGACAGGTGCACAACTGTGGAAGCAGCACCCTGAGACTGTTAAATGAGCTTCTGGCAAAGGATCAAGCAAGGGGGTGGTACCTCCAGGAGGCTTGACCCTGAGAACAATGAGACCTGAGACCTCAGGAGCCTAAAGAGCACGGACAGACCCTGAGTGTGAGGATAAAGCTGAGAAGGCTCTGGGCTAAAAATGGCAAGCCTAAATCAGGAAACCCAGAAAAGAAAGATAAACAAGAAGAAATCTTTAACACTCGACAAATTTTACACAGAGAAAATCCAGACAACAGAGCAAACAGAAGAGGAGAACAAACAACAATCACATCCAAACCTTCCCAAAATAATGAAAACTGGTCACTAGCTCTTGAAGAGTTCAAATCTGAGATGACGAGAAAAATGGAAAAGATTTGGCTAGAGAAGTGGGAAATAGCTCAAAAGGAAATCAGGCAAGAAAATAATAGTTTAAAAGGCAGAATTTTACAATTGGAAAGTGAGGCAAGTAAATTGAAGACCAGAAACGACCAGATTGAAAAGGAAAACCAAAAGATCATAGCCGAAAACCAAAAGATTATCGCCAAAAACTAGTCTCTAAAGGCTAGAATTGAGCAATTAGAAGCTAATGATCTAGTTTTCATCTGGGGATTTTTAATTTGCCCACTTTCAAGTTTTTTAAGTTGCATGCCCAATTCATTAATCTCTGCTCTCCCTAATTTGTTAATATATGTACTCAAGGATTTAAATTTCCTGAGTACTGCCTTGGCTGCATCCCAAAGAGTTTGGTAGGATGTCTCATTATTGTCATTCTCTTCAATGAAATTGTTGATTGTTTCTATGATTTCTTCTTTGACTAGCTAGTTTTGGAGAATCATATTATTTAATTTCCAATTAGTTTTTTATTTGCCTGTCCAGGTGCCCTTACTAATTATTATTTTTATTGCATTATGTTCTGAGAAGGTTACATTTATTATTACTGTTCTCCTGCATTTGTTTGCAATGTTTCTATGCCCTATTACATGGTCAATCTTTGTGAATATACCATGTGCAGCTGAAAAGAAGGTGTATTCCTTTTTGTTCCTATTTATTATTCTCCACATATCTATTAAATCTAATTTTTCTAGGACTTCATTCACCTCTCTTACCTCTCTCTTATTTATTTTTCAGTTTGATTTATCTAGATCTGAAAGAGGAATATTTAGATCTCCCACTAGTATGGTTTTACTATCTATTTCCTTCTTGAGCTCTGCCAGTTTCTCCTTTAGGAATTTGGATGCTATGTCATTTGGTGCATACATATTGATCTCTGTTATTTCCTCATTGTCTATACTGCCTTTTACCAGGATGTAATTACCTTCCCTGTCTTTTTAAATCATATTTATTTTTCTATGGCTTTGTCAGAAGTTATGATCGCCACTCCTGCCCTCTTTTTTTCATTTGAAGCTCAAAAGATTTTGCTCAAGCCCTTTACCTTAAACCTTGGTTTTTCCCTTCTGACTTTCTCAGTAGGGTTGGATAGAGTTTTATATCCTAATGGACAAAGCTACTCTTCCCTCTCTGGGTTAATTACACTAAGATTAAGGTTTAACTATTACCTCTTAATGCTCTCTTCCTCTCCTTCTTATAATAGTATTCCTCCCTTCCCCTTCCCATGCCCTCTTTGTGTGTAATAGAATATCCTATTTTTCTTATTCATTCAAGTTTCTCTTGGTGTCCTCTACTATTCACCTCTCTCTTTCCAACCCCCATATCATCTTAGACCATTTAGTATTCCAACCTCTCCCTAACATAATAAAAATGACCATTCAACCCAAATTAATTTACCTATCTAGAGCCATACCTACCAAACTACCAAGAAACTTTCTTACTGAATTAAGAAAAACTATAACAAAGTTCATTTGGAATAACAAAAGATCAAGAATATCAAGGGAAATAATGAAAAAAATGTGAAGGAAGGGGGCCTAGCAGTACCAGATATTAAACTATACTATAAAGCAGCAGTCCTCAAAACAGTATGGTACTGGCTAAGAGACAGAAGGGAGGATCAGTGGAATAGACTTGGGGTTAATGACTTCAGCAAGACAGTATATGATAAACTCAAAGAGCCCTACTTTTGGGACAAAAATCCACTATTTGACAAAAACTGCTGGGAAATCTGGAAAACAATATGGGAGAGAATAAGTTTAGATCAACATCTCACACCCTACACAAGATAAATTCCGAATGGGTGAATGACTTGAATATAAAGAGGGAAACTATAAATAAGTTAAATGAACATAGAGTAGTTTACTTGTCAGATCTCTGGGAAAGGAAAGATTTTAAAACCAAGCAAGAGGTAGAGAAAATTACAAAATGTAAATTAAATGGTTTTGATTATATTAAACTAAAAAACTTTTGTACAAACAAAAACAATGCAGCCAAAATCAGAAGGGAAACAACAAATTGGGAAAAAATCTTCATAACAAAAAACTCTGACAGGGGTTTAATTACTCAAATATACAAGGAGTTAAAGCAATTGTATAAAAAATCAAGCCATTCCCCAATTGATAAATGGGCAAGGGACATGAATAGGCAATTTTCAGATAATGAAATCAAAACTATCAATAAGCACATGAGAAAGTGTTCTAAATCTCTAATAATTAGAGAAATGCAAATCAAAACAACTCTGAGATATCACCTCACACCTAGCAGATTGCCTAAAATGATAGCAGGGGACAGTAATGAATGTTGGAGAGGATATGGCAAAATTGGGACATTAATGCATTGCTGGTGGAATTGTGAACTGATCCACCCATTCTGGCTGGCAATTTGGAACTATGCTCAAAGGGCTATAAAAGAATGCCTGCCCTTTGATCCAGCCATACCATTGTTGGGGTTGTACCCCAAAGAGATCATAGATAAACAGACTATTACAAAAATATTTATAGCCGCACTTTTTGTGGTGGCAAAAAACTGGCAAATGAGGATATGCCCTTCAATTGGGGAATGGCTTAACAAATTGTGGTATATGATGGTGATGGAATACTATTGTGCTCAAAGGAATAATAAACTGGAGGAATTCCATGTGAACTGGAAAGACCTCCAGGAGTTGATACAGAGTGAAAGGAACAGAGCCAGAAGAACATTGTACACAGAGACCAATACACTGTGGTAAAATCGAATGTAATGGACTTCTATACTAGCAGCAATGCAATGACCCAGGACAGTTCTGAGGAACTTATGGTAAAGAACGCTACCCACATTCAGAGGAAGAACTGCAGGAGTGGAAACACAGAAGAAAACAACTGCTTGAACACATGGGTTGAGGCGGACATGATTGGGGAGGTAGACTCAAAACTAACACTCCAATGCAACTATCAACAATTTCGAAATAGGTCTTGATCAATGACACATGTCAAAACCAGTGGAAAGGCGCATCAGCTATGGGGAGGGGGGGATCAGAGGGTGAAGGGGAAAGTAATAGCATGAATCATGTAACCATGTTAACTTTTCTAAAAAATAAAAATTATTAAATGGAAATAAATAAATAAATAAATAAATATACTACTGACAGAAAAAAAAAAGTTAGTTATGTTTACAAGATCCATTGAGAAGACCAGTCTTCTCTGGATCTCATGGGGGAATGTGATATTGGAAATTTGGTGGTCTTAATATATAAACATGATATAAACTTCCTGTGGACATTTAGGGGATTTGAAAATGACATTTCCCATGATTCAATGGGCTTCTTGTAAAATGTAAACAGAAGCTTAAAAAAGGAGAAGTTGATTGGTACTTTCACTTTACTAGGAAGCAGCCAAGGGGAAGGTATGGCAGTCATTCGAATTGGAACTTAGCAGGCACATGGCTTTCTTAATTATCAATACAGAATACAATAAACCCTTAATATTTTTAAATATACCCTTCTATATTAATTTTATTTGTAACAATGGGGAAAGTTGCAATATGGAACAGATAACTATACTTAATAGTGAGAAGAGACAATGTCTCTTTAAATCTTGTCTTTGAGGGTCTACCAAGGAGTTAAATAATAAAAATACAATGCCTGACCGTGGATCTGTTTTGTTTTGATGATCATAAGGGAGAAAAGAAAGGGGAAGAAAAGGGAATAAAACTGGGAAAAGAGAGAGGACTGAGTTTTTCTCATCATCATAATAATAAATGGGCGGCTATTTGGCTTATTGGATTGCAAGCCAAGCCTAGAGATGGTAGGTCCTAGGTACATATCTGTTCTCAGACACCTCCTAGCTGTGTGACCTGGGGCAAGTCACTTAACCCCAAATGCCCTGCCCTTGCTGCCCAATTCTGGGCTAGGTAAAGCTGGGAGGTAAGAGTTTGTTGGGTTTTTTTTTTAATCAGTTGGCAAGGACAAGAATAAAAAATATGAAAGAATAGGTGGGGAGAAACAAGCATCACACAAACCTCACTTGTATTTGAACCATTCAAATAAGGGCTGACCATATGCACACATACAACCAAGTTTGGTGTAGAAATAGATTAAATTCAAGAGGGAAATAACCAAAGAGAGAGAGATGAAATTGGGGAGGATAACTTAAGAGGAAGGGTATTAATAGGAAGGGATGAGTCACAAGCAAAATAATCTTCAACTTCAGAGAAGTGAATTGTGAAAGAGGCATTAAAAGGGGAGTGGGTGGAGTTAAGAACCAGTTATCAAGTCTAAGTAAGTGGAAGGAAGAATAGACAGAGGAACAGAAACAGATCAGTCCAATTACAGATTACTTGCATAAATCAGATACCTACTTAATAATGGTAGCCAGTCAGTCAGTCAACAAATGTGTGCTATGTTCCAGGCACTGTGCTAAGGGTCTGAGAAAAGCCAAAGAAGGGCCTTACTCTCACAGAGTACATGGAGTACACAATACACAAACAACTATGTACAAACAAGATATTGACAGGTTAAAGTACAGATAATCAACAGAGAAAATGGGACATTTTGGATATTAAACAAAGACTAATGATAGGTGTAATTCAAGGGTTGAAAGAAACTTTATAGTCTCATCAGGTAGGAAAGTGGAATGAGGGAACTCAAGTACAGCAAAAACTGTTCAGTTTAAAAAAAAAAACCTAAGCCTTCTCTAGTTAATGGGCTGGTACAACTAGTAGCACCAAAAAATAGCATTATCAAGTTCAAGAGTTAGCAGACTCTTTTCTTGAGACTGCATAATAGTTAAAACCAGCAGATGCTAAGAAAGTGTGTAACCTGCACCTCAAAGCTCCTTTGCATAGGAGTCCTCTTATCAAGGGAAACTGATTACTCACTATTCTTGCACTTACAGGAGGAGTAGAATTGGTGAAAGCTTTGAAAAAAGGGAGATTCTGGTCTTTGGACTTCCTGGTACAAAAGAAAAAATGCATAGTTCCAGACTCTCTTCAGGTCCCTGAAGGAAAAGAAAGAGTCTGGAAAGAAACCAACATGTAAAGGAACTAACACCTTAATTATATCCCTTTTCCTTTATTAGAACATGAGAGATTCTGAGGAATTTCCCCTTGAATGAAATCTGGGACCCTCTTTCTTGGTTGAAAAAGAGATTTCTCTGCCAGCCAATGGGAGATTTAATTTACTCTGTATATTACATAGTGTACATTTTCATCTGTATATATGTTCTCATTTCTGTTTCTTACTTTCTGTGTCAGTTCATTGTGGAATTGGCATTTAGTGGGATGGAATAGATATAGAACTTTGGACATGCCTTCTCCATTAAGAAATAGCTATTGGGAATTCAGCTTGAATCTAAAAATTATTTCCTCTAGAGTCTAGACAACAATATGTTATGATTATAATTATCTTGAGAAATTGATTTTTAGCCAAGAATATCCATTTATTGGTTAGGCCAGCATCATAACTGATAAAGTGACATAAGTTTATGGCCCTGTCAAATGACCAGACCCCAAATCTTGATAAATCAGCTTCATTGTTTTTAGGTGCTCATTATTCAGCCCTTCCCTTGAACATCCTAAGACATCTCTAATTGACAAATAGCTAATTAAGAGATGGTCCATCAAATCATCCACTCTTCCCCACACCCTACACAATGAGAACACATTTACAGGGGGAAAAATCCTGGTACTCTTCATTTATTAACCAAATTCTGTTAAAAGAAACACATTCTTTGGGATTTCTAAGGATAAAAAATATCCAAACAGCATTATACTTGATGAAACCTCTGACCCAGATCCCAAACATAGGCATACACAATAATGCTCCCCGATATACAAGAAATGGGGCCCTCCTCTACTCCAAGAAACTGATATAAATTTAATGCAGCATATAAAAAAGAAATTCTCACAAATATTTGAGGGATAAATAAATAAAATTCCAAACCAGTATCCCTTCTCTGTAGAGAAGAGAATGGCTAACCTCTGATGGCTACCTCCTGCTTCCCTCCTGGATAGAATCAGTCTCCCTTGGAGAAGAGTAGGAGGATGATACCAGGGATTCATGTCTCTCTGAATGTCACATCTAGACAGATCCATGTGTACAAAACACAGCACATTCCCACTTTTACAAAAGAATAATAAAACCAATATATGCAGTAACAGAAGAGTCCACCATAAAGCATCATGGCAGAGCAAATAAAACAGGACCACAGCTTAGCAGGGAAAGCAGCTTGCTCAGAAATGTCAGGGGCTCTGCAGCATCAAAAGCATTTGTTGCTGCAGACATGTGTATATGCTCACTACTTATATTCTTCTTATGTGTTTCCAGGTCATGGAATCCTCTTCAGTACTAGTTGTGTTAACAACATATAATTGTATGTAACTTTTACTAATATTAAGGGAAATTTTTCTCATCACTGATTTTGCTATGCTGTTTAATGTTTTGCTTTTAAGTGATTTGTCCTTAGCTTGACTGGTAGACACAAACAAAAAACCATACAAATGAGAGTTAATTAGTAATGACTTTGAGTGGATGCTAATCTTTACCCAGAAAATGGTGCAAACCTACATAAGAAGGATATGAAAACATATAAATACACCCTAAAAAGTATTGATACAGCTAGTTTTAGTAAGTGCTATATATGAGCTACTTCTCAAATTTGGAAAATGACCCACTTTTTGTCTATGGGAGAGTGACAACTGCTTTATTTCTCCATCTGTGGAGTTGTTCAAAACAAATAACATATACTAGTATTGTAACATTTAGTATTTTTAAAGATATTTCATGTGGAAAACAGTTAAGGGTAACTATTAAGTAATTGTTCCTAAGAATCAGGAATAAAAGGTTAGGAAAATGGGACTATATCCAAGGTCCCATATCATTTCAAATTAATTTATTTTGACATTAGTTAATAGTATTTACTTCATATAGATTCTTGTTTTTAGACTCTGCAACTTTACATAAATTGTAAAGATTAGAGGGGGTGGGAGGAAAGAATCATCGAGTCAAAGAATAACTTCCTGAATAAAAGCAATTTATGAGCAATCTAATGTAAATGCTAGAAACAGAACTGGTACAACCTAATTCTTGAATCCTTCTTCCTCCATTATCTTTTCAGTTTATTCAAAAATAGCCAAATGAAGAGTAAATAGAACTTGCCACACATTTGCTTCTTCCCTTTGAATGAGCTTCCAAGACATTGCTTTTTTTAAAAAGCATATATTAAGTGTATGTGTATTAAATCCCATGAAAATAAAATAATTAAATGAATGGCTTAAACTTTTAAAATATGCAGATATTTTCACTGTAATTTTTCTATTAAAAGGGATTGAATATTTAATTACTTTTGGTGTACTATCTCCCTCTCCCCCTCCAGTATATACCCCATATTCAATACAATGAAAGACAGTATGATAACAGGGAGAGAGTGGTGAACTGAGGGCTAGGAAAACCTCAGTTCTGATTCTCTGCCTCTATCACTTCACTATCTGTGTGACAATAGCATATAAGTTAACCTTTTTGACCCTTGGGGCAACATCTAAGACGTACCTGTTATATATCTATATCTCTATGTAGAGATATAGATATAGATAGATAGATAGATAGATAGATAGATAGATAGATAGATAGATATAGATAGGTAGTCATCCTTTATACTGACTTATTCAAAACAACAAAATTCCATTAGGAAGAATTTGGACAATCATTTAGAGTTAATTTGCTAGTTAACATATATGACCATAGATAATTTAACCTTCAACTTCAACCAACTTAGCTTTATCACTTGAAGAATACTGGCTCTGAAGTCAGAGGACAAAGGTTCAAGTTCTGCTTCTGACACTACCTCAATAACTTGGGTAAATCACTTAATGTCCTTTATTTTCAGTGTCTTTACTTGTAAAATGAGTAGATTGGGCTCAATGGCTTCTGAGGTCTCTTCCAGCTCTTAATTTGTGAATCTATTATATTCCTCAAAATATCTTGATATATCTCTGCAGGAATTTATCAAAGGAGAACATTCATTTGCTTAGGGGCATCATAGCTTATTCTAATTCATTAATTTCTCTCCTATAATTAACAATTTCTTGACCCATTTATGACTGACTTTCTCTTTCCCACAAGGTACTAGGCAATAATAAATGAATGCCTGCAGGGTTAAACACTGCCTTTTGTCTAGGTCACCAGGGACATTTTTCTAAAGATTCTTTTAGAGGAATATTAGACAATGGTGAGAGGGTGGCCAATGGATATTCCAGGCAGGTAATAAAATTCTACAAAAGAAAAGAGAATTTAGAGTGATGGGGGAGGGTGTAAAATTGATGTCAAGGAACCATTGTATAAATAAGATAGGCATAGGGATTGAACCTGTAATTTCATTGGAATAGGGAACTCCCAGGTAAGAATTTTTGAAGCATGTCATCTGTAGCTTATAGTATTGCCTAGAATAGAGATTCTCAAACTTTTTGATCTCGAGAACTCCTTTTGATCTCTTAAAAATTTGTTACAATTCCTAATAGAACTTTTGTGTTTTATAAAAATAGTTGCTTTTTTTTTTGTTTGTTTTTTTATCCTGGGACTCCATTCTAGGAGCATAGGGCCACAACCAGTAGGCAATGGGACACACAGTCGCTCAGGGTCACCTAACTGGGAAGTGTCTGAGCCCGGACTTGAACCTAGGACCTTTCGTCTCTAGGCCTGGCTCTCAATCCACTGAGCTAGCCCAGCTGCCCCTACTTTAGGTTGCAGTTTCTTTAGCAGATGTAGTTTTTACAGGGTGGGGTTGCTAGCCCCACGCCCAACCCTCCTCCTTTTTTCATCTGGGCTAGGGACCGTCCTTGGCCCAGAAGTGGTAAGGGTGGGCAGTAGGGGTCAAGTGACTTGCCCAAGGTCACACAGCTGGAAGTGTCGGAGGCCGGACTTGAACCTAGGACCTCCAGTCTCTAGGCCTGGCTCTCAATCCATTGAGCCACTCAGCTGCCCCATAAAAAAAAAATAAAAATAAAAATAAAAATAGTTACTATTTTTTAATTACATCTTGGTATTATTATAAAAATAGTTTTGAGGGGGCAGCTGGGTGGTTCAGTAGATAGTCACTTCCGGGATTGGGAGATTCTGGGTTCAAATTTAGCCTCTGGCACTTCCTACCTGTGTCACTCTGGGCCAATCACTTCACCCCATTGCCTAGCCCTTACTACTCTATTGCCTTAGAACCAATATCTATATTGATTCTAAGATAGAAGACAAGGTCCTTTTAAAAAAAAAAAAAAAAAAAAAAGCTTTGACCTTGCAGATCTCCTAAACGGATCATGGATACAACCAGTTTTCTTCAGGCCATACTTTGATAACTACTAAGATAGAGCACTGAGATTTTCAGTTCAACAATTTGCCTAGGATCATGAGGCAGGCTTCTGAGGTCTTCCTGATTTGGGGTCAGTTCTCTAAGATAAAACATAAGTTTAATGCAAAAAAAAATTGCATGAAGGACACTAAAGCACTGTTGATGGAGCTGTGAACAGATCCAAACATTTTGGAGAGCAATTTGGAATTAAATCCAGTGTGTTATAAAACTGTGTGTGGTCTTAGAATACTATTTCTGGGTCTCTTTCTCAAGGATATCAGGGAAAGAGAAAAGGAATTCATATGTTCCAAAATAGTAGCTTTCTTAGTGGTGGCAAAGAATTGGAAATTGAGGGGATGCCCATAAATTGGGGACTGGCTGAATAAATTGTGGTATATTGGAATACTACTGCACTACAAATGATGGACATACTGAGTTCTTAAAAACTTGGAAAGAACTATATGAGATAATGAACAATGAAATGGGTAGAACCAGGAAAACATTAAACACAGCCACAGAATTAATGCTAGAAAAATAAACCATGAATGTTACCTCCAGAAAGTGAACAGAGAAGTAAAACATGAAATATTTATTTATTAATAAGTTAATTAATATTACAAGATCTTCTATGATGTAGGGATGATGGAGAGAGGTTGAGACACTTGTGGACAGGATTTACTATGAAGATATGAAAAAAGTAAGATAAATATAAAGAAGTTTTATGATTTCATTTGTATACTCTCCTCTTTTTCTTTGTGTATGGAAATGCTTGTCTTGTTTGGTTTTGTAAAAACAGAAATAAATAATAAAGAAAAAAAAGTATGATGTAGTATAAATGAGAGCTAGATTTGGATTCAGAGGACCCAGATATGAATTCTGGCTCACCCAAGAGCTCTTTTGTAGTTTTGGGGCCAATTATTAAACATCTCTAGTTCTAAGTTTCTTTATGTAAACTTGGCAAGTTGATTAGACAACTTCTAGGTCTAAAAGGATCCTTACATAGTGGGCATAGTCAAAGAAGGAAAAAAATTTACAATTTCATTTCCTATCACTCTGGAGTCCTAAGAGCATCACCCATTGGCAGAAATTCCAGGGATTATACTTCCCAAAAGTTGTATATATCTTTCTAAAGAATAGTGGTGGTTGCACCATGCAAGGACTCTGGTGAGGAGTCTCCTAGAAGATAAGTAGTCTAAACATTTGGACTGCCAAAACCACAGTAGCAAGAGCATATTGGGAAGCAAGCTACAGCTATGCTTGGAATGAAAAACAAAAGTGTGTATGCTTATGGAATAATACTCTTTGTTATGGTCTTCTCAATCTCAGAAGTTACAGAAGGAACCTGACAACCTAGAGCTGAGCAAAAAAAAACAACAGATCACAGCCTGCCTTACAAGGCTTCTATAAAACTCTATGAGGTAGATAGCACTGAACTCCCAAGGATTTTTAAACTATGTTATGAGTTTTGTAGGGCAGCTAGATAGCACAATGGCTTCCTGTGTTCAAATCTGGCTTCATACACTAGTTGTGTGATCCTGGGCATATCACTTAAGTTGTTTGCTTCAGTTTCTTCATCTGCAAAATGAGCTAGAATAACAAATCATTCCAGTATCTTTGTTAAGAAAATGCCAAATATAGTCATGAAGAATTGAACATGACTGAAAAAACAACTGACCAACAACAATGAATTTTGAAATAAGACCTTTTACTATCAGAAAACAAGAAAATTAGATTAACATCTTCCTAGAGTCTACAAAGGCTGGTGATTATTCCAGTTTGAGGAAGGGGACGAAGGGAATAATTTTATTACTGCATTCTCCTTGTTATATTTACAGAGATTGTGTGTTTTAAGTAAATTTTTTTTCTCTTAGGTTTGTCTCTCTTACATGGCCAGGGAAAACAGCAAGGAACTCCACTGTAAAAGCCAGAGTAAAGTACAAGTGTAGAGGACTGAATCTAACTAAAGTTTTCAGTCCTCTTTCTCTTGTTCACAGAAGTATTTTTGACTCTAGCTAGCTCAACCCCCATAAATCATATTGAGGAAATCAAAAGAGTTTGAAAAGAGCCTTAATCAACAAACACTTGACTTACTTGCCAAGCCAAGAGATAGGAGAGCTCAGGGCAACATATTTTGAATATAAGGTCATTTATATCTAATACCTCTCCCAGAAAACAGTAAGAGTATTGGAACTAAGAACCAAACAAATGCTGACACTTGATCTGAGTTGCTTCAGGTTTCACTGGCTTTGAGAAAAATGACAAAATTTATTCACATGATGTCAAGAAGAACCTTTTATTTAGAACCTTTATGTCCAAATCATGTACCATTTTGACCTTGGTATATGGTGTGAGATATTCATCTATACATAATTTCTATCATACTGTTTTCTAGTTTTCCCAAGTAGTTTTTGTCAAATAGTTCTCATACCAAAAACTTGAATCTTTAATTTTATCAAACATAAAATTACTATGGTACCTAATCTATTCCAATGATCTACTATTTCTCAGTCAATACCAGATTGTTTTGATGATTGCCACTTTATAATACAGTTTGAGATCTGGTAGGGCTTTTATTCACATTTTAAAAATTAATTCCCTTGATATTCTTGATCTTTTGTTCTTCCAAATGAATTTTGTAATTATTTTTTCAAGCTTTATAAAATAATTATTGGTAGCTTGACTGGCATGGCCCTGAATAAGTAAAATAATTTAGGTAGAATTATCATTTTTTATTATGTTGGGCCAGTCTACCCAATGAGCAATTAATATTTTTCTAGTTGTTTAGATTTTATTTTCTTTGTGTGAAGTGTCTTATAATTAGGTTCATACAGTTCCTGGGTTTGTCTTAGAAAGTTGATCTCCAGGTGTTCTATATTGTCTACAGTTATTTTAGATGAAATTTCTCTTCCTATCTCTTATCGTTGGACTTTGTTGGTAATGTATAGGAATACTGATAATTTATGTGGATTTATTTTATGTCTTTCGATTTTGTTAAAGTTATTAATTATCTTGACTAGTTTTTTAATTTATTCTATAAGATTCTCTAAGTATAATATCATAATATCTGCAAAGAGGAATAGGTTTGCTTCCTCATTGCCTTTTACCCCAGTGTAGCATACCTTTTCTGTTGTTCATCTAAGTTGTCCTGGACTACAAAATTATTTCACGCCATTCCTTTGTTGATTCTGTGGCTCTATAATTCATTCTTAGGTGTCATTCTATAATTGTTTGGAGGTATCCACTTGGACATCTTGGTTCTATTCCCCATTATTTGCTTTTCAAACACCTCAGACAACATATATACATACAAGAAAAGTAAATACATATAAGCAACCAAGGACACCAATGAAGAGATCCAAGAAGATAGGATGGAAATAAAATAGAAATGATGGTGGAGAAACATGCCTGAAATATAATAGACTCAAAAGTGAAAAATTTAATTTACAAGTAAATTAATGTTTTGGGGGGGGACTAAATTATAGAATGGCAGGATGCATAAAAGATTAAAGAGGAAGGAGATAAAAGAGAAAATGTAAGATGTACTCTAATCAAGTCAAAGGTTTACAATGATTAATAAACTGAATATACACTCTAAAAATTTAGAAAGAAAACAAATAAATATAAAGAGATATTAAAATGAGTAGAAATAGATACATTATAAACAAAACCATAGACATGATAAACAAAACAAAAATCCAGTTCTATGAAAAGTTTAATAAAATGAATAATCAAGCATAATTAATTAATAAATGTTTATTAAGGACTTCTTATTTGCCAGACCATATGCTAAGAGCTGGGGACACAAAAAAAGAGGCAAAAGAGAGTCCTGGACCTCAAAGAGCTTATCACTAAGCAACATACAAGATAAATAGGAAATAATTAGCAATGGAAAGGCACTAGAAAATTGAGGTTTCCTCTAAAAGGTGGGATTTTAGTTGGTACTTAAAAGGAGGGTTGGGAGGTCAGTAGTAGAAATGGAAGAGGGAGAGAATCCAAGACATGAAGGACAGCTAGCAAAATGGCTTGAGATGAGAGACTGGTAAGGAGTAAGTCCACTTCATAAGAGACAGATGAGAGAAGAAAAAGTGACAGAAGGCACTTGAATGACAGGAAATGAGGAAGAGGGGAAAAGAGAGAGCTCATGGTGACTGGCCTCATTTTTTCCATTAAAATTTGAAACAAAGTTCTCAGCTGAGAGAGTAGGGTAAGGGGAGCTATGGGAGATTTGAAGAGGGATGAAAACACTAGACAGAATGTTTATGCCCTGCCAGTCAGGCAGTTCTTCTCCCAGGGCCAGAGAAGATCAGAGATAATAATGCTTTACCATTTCACATAGACCTTTGTCTATTTGGCCTCAGAATCAATAAAGAATGGTAAAAAAAAAAAAAAAAAAAAAAAAAAAAGGGCAGCTAGGTAGCTCAGTGGATTGAGAGCCAGGTCTAGAGACCGGAGACCCTAGGTTCAAACAGGAACTATCTCTAGCTATGTGTTCTTGAGCAAGTCATTTAATCCTAATTGCCTAGCCCTTGCTGCTCTTCTGCCTTCGAACCAATATAGAGTATTGATCTGAAGATGGAAGGTAAGGATTAAAAAAAAAAGTCTAGTAGAGTTGCTGTGGACAATGGGATAGTGAATTGATAGGATTGCCTAGAAACAGTGAGGGTCCAAATTGAGGTTGTGTAACATAATTTTGTGACCAAGTAAGACTTGTTCTGATTTGAATTTTCCCCCCATTCATTCAGCAGCATGTATATGTGAGAAAAGATTGTGGTGAAAGTGATCCAAGACTGAGGTTTAGCAGGAGCAACTGGCAAAATGATAAGTGGGCTAGGGATTCTAGAGAGGAGGACAGTATAGAGTTGATTTGGTTCACCAAGGAGTCATTATAGGGAAGAGAGAGTTGGCTAGTGCATGGGAAGAGGGAGAGAACCAAGGGGATATAAAGAATATGGCCAGGACAACTAGGTATCATTGTATAAACATCATCATTCCTCTTCCTAACATAAGTTGGAGATTGAGCAGCAGACAAGTGCAAAATAAGACAGGAGTCATACAGTCAGATTGTTCAATGGGAGGACCTATTTGACAACTCCTCTTTCCTCCAAAGGTTAGTGACTAGCCAGGAAAAGGGCTCAAATGCAAATGAAACTTAAATCTTCATAGAAGAAGAAAAAAGTCTCATTTTCCACCAACTTATCTCTTCCTCTTTCTTCAAAGTACAGAAGCAAGAAGTAATGAGAGGCTTGAAATCACAAGGAGAGGTGGTCTTCTTTGCACTGAAGTTCCTCCATATTACAGTTGGAGAATAAGGCTGGTGGCAAGAGGTGGAGGTTGCCTTGTGCTGACAGAAAGAAGTGGCTGCTTTGGGGAAAATGGAAGACATTTGACCCTATTCTTTGCAATCTTCCCTCAGGAGATATATAGTGCCCAATAGGAGATGGAAGGCACCCCTTGGTCTGAAGTCTTCTTACGGGAGGAGGCCGACTAGGAGATGGCAGAGAAAGTGGTAGAATCCCTGTGGAGGGAGAAATACTTTGGGGCAGTGGAAGACCTGGCCTAGTCCCTAACAGACTTTTCTCAGGAGACACACTGTGCCTAGAGCTATTAATCCATTAATGAGAGATATACTTAGGGATAAGGGACTTAATAAATCTTCCTATTGAGAAAACTTAAATGCCAAATTTCTGGAATGGGAGAGAGGTTTGAGGAATGGAACAAATATGATCTTCATCTGTCCTAATTTTTGGGTTCTGACCATGAAGGTCTGGGGCCTTGAGAGAAGAAAACTAGATAATTAAAGACACTCCTTTTTTGAATCTGGACCAATTAAAATATTTTATCAGTGCTTCCCACCACCTAAAGTTGTTTGAAGATCATGTTAGACATGAGAGACATCATATACCCTCTGCTGAAATGAATAAGCAGGTTGAAGTCCTTAGGAGAATTGTAAAGCCTAGAGACTGAGTCCATCATCAGTCTCTAGTCATCAAAATTGCAATGATACATTGTGGTGAACATAAGACTATATGATCTTCTTAACTAATAATGAGGTAATCACTTCTATTTAAAGGTGCCCCTGGGGCAGCTGGGTAGCTCAGTGGATTGAGAGACAGGCCTAGAGACAGGAGGTCCTAGGTTCAAATCCGGCCTCAGACACTTCCCAGCTGTGTGACCCTGGGCAAGTCACTTGACCCCCATTGCCTACCCTTACCACTCTTCCACCTATAAGTCAATACACAGAAGTTAAGGGTTTAAAATAAAAAAAATAAAATAAAATAAAAATAAAGGTGCCCCTAATGCCAATCAGAGAACTTGCCCTTGAAAAAAACATTAAGGTAGATTCCTTGTGATTCTTAATATACCTTTGGAAAATTGATTACCTTGACCCTATATTAAAAAATTAATAATTGATAAAATTAAGATATATTGAGCTATCTGAATATTGAAATAATAAAATAATATTTGTAAAAAAGCATTTAACACATTTCCTGGCACCCTGTAGATTTGTTCTCTCCCTCCATCTTTCTTCTACTTTAGTTTAAGAGGTTTGCCTTTACTGGACTAAATACTTGCTCAGGACATAGCTTTACAATGTTAATTATGTCTACCACTGTAGTAATGACTACAAAAACTCTTATAAATCTTTCTTCCTTATGGGCCCCTCTGCACCTTGTATTGTGATTAATGTATCCATTTTGCTGTGAAGCAGTTTAACATTGGACACACTGCCCTCACATTCATTTGGTTTTCCATCTGTCATATCTACAGGCAGCTGGCATTGTTGGAAGCTGGAACGGACTTTTGAAACAGTAGCTTTATCATCATAGCCCTGATTATCAAGGATGCACAGCATGGAGTTCTAAGAAGCCTGCTATTATATTTTCTGTTACATACATTATTATCACAGCTTCTTTCCTTGGCACACCTTCTGCCCACCAGTGAAATTTAAGCCCATTTGAGGGTAAGGAACTACTTTATTTTGGGATCTTTTGTATTTCTAGCATCTTGTACATAGACACATAATAAAAATTTATTGAATTAAATTCAGCTTCTGTGTTTCATTAAATTGGGCATATTTGATAACATATTAACAATTAGGGTTGGTCACTAACTCACTACAAAGTTGGGATGTAGCTTTGTCTTTGGCAGAATCCAATTTTTTTGGAGCTCTCTCGCTTATACTGGTGCCTCGGTAATCTTTTTTGTTCCTGGTCCTGTACCCTATTTCTTTTTAAGCATCTATTTTCTTTGAAAGTAGCTGGTTAACCAATCCCTCATAAAATACTAGCTGATAAGGCTCAAGATATAATCCCTCTGAGGAGTCCTGACACTTCAAATGGGAAATTTAAAGACTAAAATTAAAAGCCTTCTTTCCCAATTAAATTAATCATTACTGATGGAATTTAGGATACCTCTACCAGGCATCACAAGGATGGTTTAAGGATGAAACAATTAATATCATATAGATGACTAATCATTCTACCTACTCAGAGCCAGTCTGGCTTTGTTATAATTTCTGTAGAAAAGGAGCACAAAATGTATATTTAGCAACTTTTATCAATGTGTAGACATTAAACAAATTAACAAGCACCTACTATGTGCTAGGTACTGGGGATTCAAAAACAAAAAGTAAAGTCTCTGCTCTCAAGATTATATTCTTTCTGGGGAGACAAAATGTAGACAAAAACAAAATAGAAAAGATACAAGAAGTAATTTTGGGGAAATGACAATAATAGCTTGGAAGATTAGGAGGCCTTATGTAAAATATGGAACTTTTACTAGGAATAAAAGTATAAATACGTAGTAAATATTGGCAAAAGTATTTAGTAGGAATAGTTTCTAGTTTAAATAATAATAATATTATACTACCTGTCCACCAACCAGAGAGGTTACTCTGTAAGTTTAATAGTAGGTATTGTGGGGGGTAGTAGTCTTTAAATGGACCTTGCTCTTAGCTGCTAGTTTATGGTCTCATCTCTCCAGGGCAACTTGCTTGGCTCTCTCAGCTTTGGGAGCCTAGTGTATAGTGGTTAGAATTTCTTTTTAGGATCATCACAGTCAGATAACAAAAGTAGGTTTGAATACCTTCAGATTGTTGTTTATCATTGTCTACCACTCCTGTGTCTGACTGTACTCAGAGTCCAAACAACCATCTAGTTTATGGCTAAATATTCCCAAGATCTCTTTCTAGTTTAGAAAACAAATACATTTAAATAAGGACAAAAGGCAAGGTAGGGAAATAAGGTCTCTGTTTTCTACTCATCTGACCCCAGTTTTTGACTGCTTTACGTATAACTGTAAAGTAACAAAGACTAGTTATATTGGTGCTGAGTTTTAGACAGAGAAAATTATCTACTTTTGAGAATGATGCAACAGTAATGCTGAGCTAGTCCTATTTATTAATGCATTATTACTTTTAGATGGCCATTAAGAGATAATGGGCCTAAGCACTTAAGTGGCATTGATTCAGCTTCTGGGTAGCAGAGAACACATTTGCTAAGATTTCTACATTTGCTTTTAAAGAAAGGATGTTATTTCTTGTTCTCAGGGAAAGTGGGATTCGGAGATAATGTGTGGGTTTCAGATGTGTTTGGAGGAATTATGATTTTTTTAATATAAGCTAATCATGACAAATAAATCATAGACTCCAGTCAAATCTAGCAGATGATCTTTAGTCATGTGTCGTTAGTATGATTTTTCCCTTGAACACAGAACAGAAAAATATGCCAATATATTGTTTACAAAAACTCAAAAAAAGTTAAGAGCAAGAAAAATAATGAAATCTCTTAACTCAAATCTACAAATTGATATGTTACCAAGAAAATCCGTCTTTTAAAAATAATAGCAATAACAACCATAATTGCAAACATTTATATAGCACTTACTATATGCCAGGAACTGTGCTAAGCCCTTTACAGATCTTTATAACAATCCTGGGAGGTAGGTGCTATTATTATACCTGGATGGAAAACAGAAGTTAAATGGCTTGCCCAAAGTCACCCAACTAGTAAGCATCCAAAGCTATATTTGAACTTAGATCTCACTGATATTTTATTCACTATACAACCTAGCTGCTCCCTAGAAAATTCAAGGTAATATTTTTAAAATTTCATCTCCCCAATTATTCAATAGTCTATCTCCACCTCACATTCCTATCTCCAAATGAAAGAAAGTATAAATGAGCTTAAAATGTATTTTACTTTGTAGGTTGATAGAATTCTACATATTACCATGCTCTAAGAAACAAAAAAGATCAAGAATTTGGAAAAGTGTGTCAAAACTTACATGAATTGATGCAAAGTGAACTAAGCAGAGTCTGAAAAACATTATCTTCTATCACCACAGTGTAAATGACAAACACATAATAATCCAAACTGAATGTCACTAAGTTACAAAGGTTTAACTTGGCCTAATAGAAGAAATTCCAGCAGACATTTCCCCTTGCCTCTTTGCCCATATCAGGTTTAGTAGGTGAGGAACTCTGTATATAATGACAGATATTTTTCAACGTGTTGATTTGTTTTGCTGATGTTATATTTTTTAAAAGTTTTGTTCAAAACCAATGCAATCAAGGTTAGAAGGAAAGCAGAAAGCTGGGGGTGGGGAATTTTATACCAAATATCTCTTATGAAGATATCATTTCTTAAATATATAGAGAACTAAGTCAAATTTATTTTTTAAAAAGTTATTCTCCAAGTGATATATGGTCAGATGATATGAATGGGCATTTTTCAGATGAAGAAATCAAAATCATCTATTGGTCATAGGAAAAAAATTCTCTAAATCATTCTTAATTAGAGAAATGCAAATTAAAACAAGCCCGAGGCCCTACTTCATATTTATCAAAATAGTCAATATGACAAAAAAAAGGAAAAGATAAATGTTAGAGGGGGTATGGGAAGATTGGGACACTAATGTATAACACTAACACTAATGTAATGGTGGAGTTGTGATCTGATCCGACCACTATTAGATCTATATCTCAAAGACATCTTTTTAAAAAGGGAAAAGGGCCTATATATACAAAAATGTTTATTGCAATTCTTTTTGTGCTAGCAAAAACTGGAAGTCAATGAACTATCCGTTAATTAGGGAATGGCTGAACTAGTTGTAGTATATGATAGTGATGAAATACTCTATTGTGGTATAAGAAATGAAAAGCAGGATGCTTTTGGAAAAATCTGGAAAGATTTACATGCACTGATGCAAAGTGAAGTGAGCAGAACCAGAAGAAGATAGTACATAGTGATAATATTTTTTGATGATCAAGTGTGAATGACATAATTATTCTTAACAATGTAGTGATCCAAGACTCATGATGGAAAATGTCATGTCTCCAAAATACAAATAAACTGATAGTCTGAAATGCAGACCTTAACATACTATATTTCACTTTCTTCTTTTTTTGATATATTTTCCATGAAATGACTAATATAGAAAAATGTTTTATATGATTGTACATGAAAATCTATACCAAAACTCTTGCTGTTTTAAGGAGTAGGGAGATGTGGGAGGGAGAAAGGGTGAGAAGAAGGGAGAGAATTTGAAACTCAAGAATTTTTTTAAATGAATGTTAATAGAAAGACCTCCAGGAATTGATGCAGGGTGAAATGAACTGAACCAGAACATTGTACACAGAAACTGAAACATTGTGGCACAATCAAATGTAATAGACTTTTCTACTAGTATCACTACAATGATCCAGGACCATCCAGAGGAACTGAATGCTATCCACATCCAGAGAAAAAACTGTGGGAGTATAAATGCAGAAGAAAAACATATGATTGATCACATGGTTTGATAGGAATATGATTGGGGTTTGGATGTTAAAAGATCACTCTTACAAATATGGATAATATGGAAATGGGTTTTGAACAATGATACATATATAACCCAGTAGAATTTCTTTTATTTTTATTTTGAATATTTTCCCATAGTTACATGTTTCATGTTCTTTTCCTCTCCCCCCAAATCCTCCCACCCCCACACCCCATAGCCAGTGCACAATTCCCAGTCATCTCCGGGACGGGGAGGGAAGAGGAAAGAACATGAATCATGTTATCACGGAAAAACATTCTAAATAAATAATTTTGAAATTACATGCAATTGGAGGGAAATAAAATGTTCTTTTAAAAAACTAAAAATCATTTGTTATAAGTGATGGGATGGCTCTCTGGGAAGGGGAAGGAAAGGAGTGGGATATAAGAAAGAATCTTGCTCTATAAAAATAAAAGTATAATAATCTATTTTTAAAAATAGTTTTCTCTTCTGATTTCTTTTACCTAAAAATCACCTATATCCTGATCTTGCCTCAAATATAGACAGGTTAAGAGGCAGCTGGGTAGCTCAGTGGATTGAGAGTCAAGCCTAGGTTCAAATCCGGCCTCAGACACTCCCCAGCTGTGTGACCCTGAGCAAGTCACTTGACCCCCATTGCCCACCCTTACCACTCTTCCACCTAGGAGCCAATACATAGAAGTTAAGGGTTTAAAAAAATTAAAAAAATATAAAGACAGGTCAAGAGTTAGCTTGAGATATATAAAAATTTAAATTAGGGTAGAAAGTTAAATTTCCATTTGAATTTTCTTGCCTGGGAGTATGGACTTGTTGTAGATATGGATGATTAAATCTCCAATACTAAAATAAGAGGAACTGCAATTTGTAGTTTGTGTCCTCGAACCTTCCTCATACAGGATTCCTGGTATTTGAGAACAATGATGAATATCGTAATGGCAAATTTCCAGTCTCCTGGGGCTCTCCACAAGGTAAAAGAGAATTAGAGGGTATGAGGGTAAACCTAGAGCTTGTGATATAAATGAGATCAGTAGCAATAGCAAGAGTATATATAAATGAATATAACTAAATCACATTACTTCTCTATTAAATAAAAATTCAAATAATTAAAAGAACACCAATGAAATATAACTTAAATTATGTTGTTACCCTAATATGTACACCTCACTATAGATAGTGAGGTAAAAAAGGTTATAATTACCATCATATGTATTTGCTAAAAAAATTATAGAACTTTGAAGGTTTCATTTTGTAACTTAAGAGCCCTATATCATTTGTATAAAGCTTTCCTCACTGGTGGAGGTTGGTTACTTTATGGGAGGCCAAGTTGGTAAGAGGAGAGATCCTTGTTCTCCTGGATTCCAGATTAAAGAGAGGACACAGAAAGGTTCCAAATTCTGAAGTCTATAGCAAGGTAAACTGGAGATGAGGTTCTGGATCCTCTACACATCTGCTTCTTCCTAGGGAATCTTTTTTTTCCCTAGAGGTTTCTTCTCCCTGAAGAAAACCTGGCACTACTGTATATCTTTTCTTGAGATCCAAAGCCAGAAGAACAAAGATCTTTCCTTTTCCAGTTCTATCCCTCATTCAGAGTTGGAGAATCAAGTAGTGAACCTCAACCAATGAGGAGAGTCTTATAGAAATGAGTTAAGCTTAGGGATATCTCAAGACTGAAGATAATTTTCCCCTTTGTAAACAAACTAAAATAATATTAATATTATTAAAACCTAAACTTTTCTCCACCTCTCTCCACTCTTCCTTTTTCTCTTCCAATTGTGATTTTGTGTTTGAGATAATTCTAGAATTATATATATTTGCTATTTCATTGAACATAGGTATTTATAGAGAAAGAAGTCTATAAGTATGTTCATCTATATTTGTATATGTAGAGAGCACTTTTGTGCTGGATAGAAGTAAACAAAAGAGGGACAATGAGGTTTTGTTGTTGGCATTAATGAATAATGAGGGCAAGAATGTAGGTCAAAGGGGTAGAAAGTGATGATCCTGGGTTCTTCAGTTAAGGCTAGATTCTTGTTTATTTTTAATTTTTTTGAAAAAACACTTAATTTTAAAAAGAGCATCTCCACATACAAATCAGAATAGGAAAATATGATAATATCTAAGATTTTAGGTCTGTTGTATGTAGCTTGGCTTTAAAGCTCATAATGAAAGAACCATGTAATTTTCAAAAATATCTTGAATGTTTCCTTTTGAACTTCCTTCTCTTTTGTGCATGTTCTTTTAAATGCTTCAATGACTCTTGTCTTTGTTTTCCTTTTTTTTTTTTTTGGTGACATTACTGGTTATCTCATCTCTCATCTACACCTCCTTCCAATAAAAAAAAGAAAGAAAATCTTGTAACAAATAAACATAAAAAAGGATGGAAAGAGAAACACATACATTGGTTCTTTAAAAAAAGCATGTCATTCTGCACTTTGAGTTAATTATTGATGATCAGCAAGTGAGTAGCTTTCTTTATCATCAGTTTTCTGGAGTTGTGGTTGATTATTGTTTTTATTATTATTATTATTATTACTGATCATAATTTTTAATTTTTTCAAAATTGTTTGATTTATAATTTTCTTATTGTATAAATTGTTTGCTTGACCTGTTCACTTCACTTTGCATAAGCTTTTATAGGCCTTTGAGGTTTATTCGAAATCATTTTTTCACTATTTATTATAGTCCAATATTATTCTATAACATTCATATACCATAATTTATTCAGCACTTAAACTAATTGACCGGTACTCTCTTTGTTTCCAGTTCTTTGTTACAAGAAAAATAACTAAATTATTTTTCACATGTGGGTTATTTTCGGAGTATAGACCCAGTAAGGGTAGCACCGGATAAAAAAACAATTTGCAATTTATTGAATTTTGAGGTATTGTTCTAAATTTCTTTTTTGGAAGGACTAATTCACAGCTCTGCCAACAGAGCATCAGAATGGAGTGGATCATCAGAGTTGTTTTATTTTACATTTCTCCTATTATTAGTAATTCAAAGAATTTTTAATGACTTTCAATAGATTTCATCCTTTGAGAATATCTTTTGACCATCTGTCAAGTGGGAAATGAATTTTGTTTTTATATATTGGAATCTATTCCTTATATATCTTGGATGGCAGAGTTTTATCAAAGAAACTTGCTGCAAAGATTAGCTTACCTTCTAATTTTAACTGTATTGATTTTTTTGTTGTTGTTTGGAAAACCTTGCAAGTTAGACAATTTTATTCTAGGGTCCTCTCTATACTTTTCCTGGTCTTGAACTCTTCCATTAGTCATAGTTGCAAAAAAAATTTCCTTCTCATCTCTTCTAATTTGATTGTAATATGGCCTTTTATATAAAAATTCTATATTTATTTGGAATTTATATATACATATGATATAAATAATGTATGTATATACATATATGCTATATAAGTGTGTGAGGTTTTTGGTATAAACCTAGTTTTTATCATACTGTTTTCCAGTTTTCCCAGCAGTTTTTGTCAAATAGTGAGTTCTCATCTCAACAAGTATTACATTAATAGAGTCCTTGGCTTTATCAGTCCACTTTGCATGTGCTACGCTGACTGCTCTTATTGGCTTGAAATATCAAACATCATACTCATTTTCATTTGACTGTTATATATCTAATCTATTCCTCTCCTTGACTTTTTATTATTCAAATATTAAATGTCTCTTTAAAACCCTAATATCTTCAAGAATCTTCAAGAGAGCTGCTAATATTTATGTTCTGTTTTGATGACTTTAGGAGGAGACAGAAATGGGAGAGATAAGAGATTATACTGATGAGGAAAGGGAAGGAAATCGTCTCATAAAGAAAGATTATAAAAGGAAAAGTATTTAGACTTGGAGGATGCCCACATGGAGAAGTGGGTACCATGTGAACAATACTTTCATCTGGCTAGGACAAAGGAAGATTAAACATAATTGTGAATGCAAGTGCATGCACACACAAAGACTGTGGTATAGAAAGACATTAAATTAGTTTCGTACAGAATTACTGATGCTTTTTGAAGCTGGCGAAGTAATAAGATCTAAAAAAAATTGAGAAGCATCTGTCTGATAGGTAGGAAGAGAACCAGTAGTGAATGAAGTCCTCAAAACCTAGTGATGAGAGTATTAAAGAGAAGAAGATGATCAACAGTGTCAAAAGCTTCGGAGGGTTCAAGAAAAATGAGGATTGAGAAAAAGCCTGTTGAATTTGGCAACTAAAAGATCACAGGTAACTTTGGAGAGACTAGTTTCAGGGGAATAATAACACTGGAAACCAGATTGTAAAGGGTTTAGTAAAGAATGAGTAGAAGGGAAGTAGACATTTATTGTATCTTCTCAAGGGAAGATATATGAGATAATAGACCTGGGTATATTTGTAGAAAGTACAGACTGCAAAGACATAGGGTTTTAAGAGAAATGGGTGAGTGGGAAGCGAGAGGGAACAATCTGTTGGAGGAGGCAGAACAGAATAGAGGAGTTAAGGAGTAGGGCTGACGCTTCATATGAAACAAGAATGAAGGAGGATAGTGGCAGAAGTTTTCTGAATGATATGGGATGAGGTAGAAGGCAGACATGGGAGTTTACAACAAATGGCTTTAATTTTTTCTTTATATATACATATACTACATATAAATTAGTCCAAAAGAAAAACAAATATCTTAGTAATGGGACTATTGCCCTTCTTCATTGTGTGTGTACTTTGAGAATTTGATTAAAAAATTTTGAACTTTAATTAAATATTTGGATAAAAAGGTAATTATGGTTTATCATTCAATTAAAGAACCCAAAACATGACAAAACTTATTTTTTTAAATCAACACATTTTACTAAAATACAAACAAGTCACACGAAATACTATTTTTTAAAGACATTAAAGTATGTCTAGGAATACCCAACACATTTTGTACTAAAGGGGTGTGTGAGTGTGTGTGTGTGTGTGTGTGTGTGTGTGTGTGTGTGCGCGCGCGCGCGCCAGTGCTCCAGCTCCCTTCCCTCCAGTAGCTCAAAGCAAAGCATCATTCTTCTCCTCCCCTTTCCCCTGGAGCTGTTCACCGCTAGGCAATCTGGTTCTGGCTGGAGCCACTGCTGCACTGAGCTTTCTCTACTCTACTTTCCAGCCGCCGCCGCCGCCGCCATACTGGGGGCAACCCAAACTTGCTACATACTGGCACCAACTCCTCCTCCTCCTCCTCTTGCTGCTGTAACCGCCCCTATTTCTAGCTCCAGCCACACACCGAAGGATTAAAACTGCTGCAATAAACCTCGTCTAGGAGAGGGCCTGTGAGAAACCAGATGCTAAGGAGGATTGAGGAAAAGGGGAGAGTGGGCAGTGTAAGACCAAAATTGAGGAGAGGAAGAAAGCACAGGCGAAGAGTAAGTTTCTTCTTCTCAAGCAGCAGGTAACGACCTTATCCAACCATGCACATAGCATGCCTCTTCTACTCCCTTGCAAATGCTTGCAAAGCTGCCACAGGAAACTGTTGCGGCTAGAAATGTCTGGGCTCTTGTGTTAAACGGGCAGCTTTGCTGGTCTCTTACCCACAGACCCTGCACGAATTGTTTAGTGTATTTGGGTCTCCGTGACTCATCGGTACCAGTGCTTAGGTCTGTGGGGAGGCCTGTGGGTGGTTTGAGAGGCGGCGCTCCGACAGCGCCGTGTTTGCTGGAGAAAGGCAGCCTTTGGAGCTATAGGACTACTTTTTTTTCTTTCTTTCTCTCTCTCTTTTTTTTCCGGTATGGGGTGGAGAGGGCGAAATTGAGAGGGAAAGGACAGGTCAAAAGGTTAGGGTGTATTTTCAGGGAAGGAGATTTGCTGGGGAAAGGAGGCGGAGTAGAAGATGAGGTGTTGATCCTAGTTATAAAATTGCAGGTGAGGAGGAAACCAGGAAATGGCTTAGTGTGTGGATGTTGTTGGCTGGAGAAAGAGTTGCAAATGGGGGAAAAGTGGATATTGGTGTTGATTGTACCGAGTGAGCAGAGTATTTTGGTTTCTTAGATTGGTTGTGGTTTTTACCCTTTTGGAAAGAGATGGCCTACTATCACTGCCTGCCCACAGAGAAGATTGCACTGCTCGGCTTAATTGCAAAAAACCCCAGCTAAAACCTTAAAAAAATATATATCCCCCTTCTACGTTCCTATTCCTGTACACTTATCTACCGGTGTTTTCCCATTCGTTCAGGCCTCTGCATATATTTTTTTCCCGTGCCATATATTTTTACTTATTTACCTGCTACCCGGATGGAAATAAAAATAAGCTCATTCATTCGCAGCTCCCCCAAATGTAAGCTCCTAGAGGGAAGTGATCATTTAGGTTTGGTCTTTTATTACCCTCAGCAACTTAGCACAGTGTCTTGCACATAGTTAGCACTTAATATTTGTGTGAATGAACTGGATGGCCTAAACTTTTGCAAAAAGATGGCATATTTATCCAGGTTCAGCTTCTTTGGTTATCTGAACTTCACTTTGGGGAGGAGATATAACATTTGATAGCTATGATAATTTCTTTTTGGCTCAGAGATGAAAACAATTCTGAAAAAAAATGCAGCACTAGAATTTTTGTGATAGAAAAGAGTACATGATGGAAGTTTCCTCATGTTCTCATTTTTATTCTCATTTATATGAGTGGTCATTTCCCCTTGTGGTGGATTCTTATTTGAACTATCTGACCCTCTACTTGTTTTTGTCAATACCACTGTGAACCTGATGAGCTGCTTCCATTTTTTCTTACCTCAACTTCCTTTTCAACAGGCCAGAGAATTTGGAGGCAGCTATTTTGGTATACTGCAACAGAGGATCCTATAACCTTGGACAAGTAGCATACATAGATAGGTGAAG
This sequence comes from Gracilinanus agilis, assembly GCF_016433145.1. Classification (NCBI taxonomy): domain Eukaryota; kingdom Metazoa; phylum Chordata; class Mammalia; order Didelphimorphia; family Didelphidae; genus Gracilinanus; species Gracilinanus agilis. The sequence continues at coordinate 282,969,734 of NC_058130.1, read as the reverse complement.
TAGGTTATACACACCAAAGAAAATGTTGCTTAATTTTTCTCCCAGTGCTGACAAATTCAGTTGTTTTTTTAAAGCTACTATTCCAGAAAGTAAGAGAGTAGCTTTGTTTTTAACTAAGAGATGCACCTGTTGCAGCAGGCTGGCAGACTGAGCTAAACCTACTGGGGTTTTGCCAATAAAAACATGGTAAAGGATATTTGAACTGGTGTGTTGTTTCCCTACTTCCCCTTTGCCTTTTGGAATTATATGTGAATCTGCAAAACACTCACTCATTTAAAAAGATACCTGTCTTCTCTTATTTTAGGCATTGCCAATTTTATCTATGGACTTATTAAGTCAAGGCTCCTTGCTAAAACTCCAATTTAACATTAAGCTGACCTCAAGCCTATTAGTGGTAAGGTGCTCATAGGTTGGAAAAATCATGTTCTCTATTACTGAAGAATTCTGTGTTTGCTCTAGTGAGGTTGTAGTTAAATTAGTTTTGTGCAGAATTACTGATGCTTTTTTTAAAACCCTTTCCTTCCGTCTTGGAGTCAATCCTATGTATTGGCTCCAAGGCAGAAGAGTGGTAAGGGCTAGGCAGTGCAGGCCCAGGGTCACACAGCTGGGAAGTGTCTGAGGCCAGATTTGAACCTAGGACCTCCCATCTCTAGGTCTGACTTTCAATTCACTGAGCTACCCAGCTGCCCCCTACTGATGCTTTTTGAAGCTGGTGAAGTACTAATTTTGTTCCTCTTGCTGAGGCACACAAATTTGAAAGAGAGATTTGTAAATAACCCAAAAGTGTTCCTATGAGCATAAATCTATGGACCTGGTTTGAGGAATTATCTCATAGGATCTCCATCTGGCCATTTCCATTCTACCTTCACTGTGAATGTTTGTGTTTATGTGTTTATGTATAATTTTATATGTCTATACAGATACATGGATATATACACATATAATTTGAGGGGGTTGCTTTTTTCTCCATCATTGGCCTTCTGTTTCTGCTATTTATATAATGTCATTTCAATAATGTTTCTGAAATAAAGTTATAGGAGAGACTATAATAGTTGCCTTTTGATTATTTAGTAGTTTTTCAAGCTCATTTTCCTTTGCCATCTTGCATTTGTGTTGCTATTTCAATGGATTTGTATTCTCATTGATGTTGTTACTCCTTTTTAACTGGATTATAACTCACTCATGACTTTGAATCCTGTGCAGCTCTTGTCCATGTATAAAGAATCTATTTAACCTAACTGGGAGCTTTCCTGCAGCTATCCATTCTTCCATCTGGCTTTATTACTCACTCACTTCCCTACATTTCTTAGATCCTATATTTTACTGTTTTTGTGCATAATTCACTATTGATATGATACTCTAGCCCTTTTGCTCCCTATCTAGCATGTGGCTCAGAGATTGTGGTATATCTATTTCATGATTCACAGCCAGCCCTATAGCAATATTTGGAGGGAGAAAGGCAGTCCTGCCTTTTGGTATATTCTCTATTGGTATAGAGAAGTCTCCAGTGAGAAAGCCCCTTTCAGCAATATATATTGGTTACTATTCTCCAACCTGTATTCTCAGGGAGTTGTCTAGGGGCAGTGAGAAGATAAGTAACTCGCCTCCGGCTCATACAGCCAGTTTGTATCAGAGGTACTTCTGACTTCCAAGGATAGTTTTTTAATCACGATGCCAGATAGCCTCTTTTAATATAGAAGATGAATATAGTATTTTTTAAAAAGTGAGTTTTTTCTTAAAGGAAATTTTGGTATCATTTAAAATATTGTGTACATTTCCAAATGCACTCTAGTGGTATAGTATATAGTGGAAAAGGCTCTGGATTGGGAATCAAGAGTAGGTAGATTCAAATAATGCCTCTGACACAGGCTGTGTGACTCTGGACAAGTTTCTTAACATGTCTACTTACTTAATCATTTACTTAACCATTTCATCATCTGTAAGATGTTGGGGTAAATGTGGGACATTGGATTAGTTGACTTGCCAACCTTAAAGGTCTAAATTTATGACCATACTGTTAGGAATTAGCTATGTTACTGCTGCATATTCTCTTCCACCATCCTCATTTGTTTGGATAATTGAGAGATGAGTGAATTATACTTGCACTTTAAATTTCGGCTTTCCTTGTATTCTAGAAGTTGGGATTGAGGAAGGTTGAAAGGACAGTAAAGGCCCATGACTCAGGTTCTTTTCTTTTACCCCTTTATGGTATGATAGTTTTAAAAATTAATTTTGAAATAAATTGTTTTCTCATTTACATTGAATTTATTTAAGACCAAAAATATGTTTGATTAAAAACTATTCTTAGAAAAAAGAATCAGGAGAATTTTATTCTGTGGGAAAAGAAATTAAAATAAACTTTCTCTTGTTTCACTCCTTGAAATGATACCAAAGATCCTTGGATTTTCCTGCAACTAACATCCCTCAGTCAGTAAATATTATCTTTTTGGGAGCGGGAAAGAGCCAACTGTTCTATGATGTAAAATTTTGTTGCTCTTTTGAGATTTGCAAGATGAACAGACAACCATATTTACTGTAATTGAATGTTAAACATGGTTAGCCCCCATAATGTTTAATATCAGATATAGAAAAATTAACTTGTCACAATTTATTTAAAACTCTGCTGATTTCTTTGACTATTAATTATGAGATGTCTGTGAAAACTTAGGTGAAAGCCAATTGTAATTGAAAGCAAAGAAGAGTTCCAAAGTAATACAAGGCTAAATTTTGTATTTTGAGACAATGATTTCTTTTTAATTAAAAAAAAAAAGAAATCGATATAACCCAAGAAGCAAAAATAGAAAAGAAAAAAGTAAAGAAAACCTAGACAAATATCAGAAAAGGATAAGAAAGATTATTTGGATTTTTTTCATTATCATATATAAGACCTCCACATTCAACAACATACCAACTCTTACAGTATCAAGAAAAAAATCTACATCTTAAAATAGCTACTCAGTTAACTCTTTGCACAGATATTCATCAGGCTAAATTTGGAGCACCTCTTTTAATACTGCAAGTGTCATCATTTTTGTGAGGCATAAAAAAATATGTTCAACTAAGAAAGAATGAAACATATCAGTCCAGTGCTTTCTTGATGTAGAGACTTGTCTCAAACTTGTAAGACTGGTTTTACAATTTCCATTGCTTAGTGGTGAAGAAAAATTTGCCTATGGATTTTACTTAACTTTCAGTTATTTCCATGCTTCTCTTTTGACTTTTTTTTTTAAAAGGCAAAGAGGAGGTATAAGAGAATTATCTCTTGGTTTGTATGGAACTTCAAAAGAATGCAGGATACAAAGCAACTCTTATGTGAAAACAGCCTTTATTTTGTTTTAGCAAGCCAATTACAATGATCTTTGAGGTTAGTGAATTAGCTTGTTTACATTGTGTAGCTCAATGCTTCAGTCTGATTCTTTACTCATTTAACTATACCTGGTTGGGTGCCAGTGCTGGAGAGATTACCTTCTCTACCATTTAAAAGCACCATGTCAGTATGAATCTTGTTGACTCTAGTAGGAGGCAACTGGGTATATGCCACATTGGCATTTATTCTTTCAGTTTGGGTGGAGTGAAACACACAGACTGACTCATAGCCGGTAAAGAGCAGCTCCTTTGACCTCAGTGGCCTTTCCCAAATTCTTGCCTCTCTCTCTCTCTCTCTCTCTCTCTCTCTCTCTCTCTCTCTCTCTCTCTCTCTCTCTCTCTCTCTCTCTCTCTCTCTTTCGCTCTCTCTCGCTCTTTCTCTCTATTTTTTTACTGTATACACAACAAATGAATTCTAAGTCTGTGTATTTCTGCAAAATATATTTTTGTTTTTAAGAGAATGTAAGGTCACCGAGAGTAGAAAATGTTATAGTGGGGATTTCTTTCTGGTATTTTTTTCTCAAGAATTTATTAAACACTTATTTTGTGCCA